>NC_071394.1:7141841-7460618 GCF_022682495.2 Desmodus rotundus | reverse complement strand
TCCCAGATCCAGGTCTTTTGAGGATACAGGATTTCCCCAGCGAGCTCTCACTTTGGAATCTACTGCAGGTAACTTGCGATGCTAATGTGCAAGGAATAGTGTGATTCCTGGGCAGGGCCCTGGACGGGGAATCAGAGATTCATATCCTTGTTGCAGCTCAGCCATGGCCGCTTTCTGGGGTCTGGGGCAAACCACTCAACTCTGTGCCTCATTTTCTGCTCCTATGAAGTGAGGATAAGGTCAACCACTGTGTCTCTCTCCTGAGGCTGTTGCCAGGATCAAATTACAGTAACTGTGCTTTGAATATAAAAAATGGAAATTAGGGAAGAAGGAAGGAAGGAAAGAAGAAAGGGAGGGGCAGGAAGGGAGGGAGGGAGAGAAAGGAGGAAGCCAGGTGTAAGGTCTGTCTGGGCCTCACAGACATATCTGGTTCCCCACCTTCCCACTTTCCTCTTCCAGGGCACAATGCCCCCAGCTAACATGCATTCTGCTGTGCTCCCCTCGGAGTCAGGGACAGCTATCTGCAGAAGCTGCTTACTTGGGAGCAGAGAGGGGGTGAGTAAGCCAGCCCCTGCTTTCTCTCTCTCTCCTATATAATTGATGATTAATATTAGTCAGCACAAATTATTATATTATTATTCCTTGCCATTTATATTAAATAACAATAACTGCCATTATATTGTATATCCTCTATAACAGGTGTCTCCAACCCACAGGGCCACTGACCAGTTAGGAACTGGGCGGCACAGCAGGAGGTGAGTAGCATGCAAGCAAGTAAAGCTTTGGTCACGTGACTGCCTGAGCTTTGCCTGCTATGCCCCATCCCCTGGCCCTCCCCCAACCCATGGAAAAGTGTCTTCTGCAAAACCAGTCCCCAGTGCCAAAAAAGTTGGGGACTGCTGCTCTATGACATTAGTAATAGCAAAAACAATTCTTTATTTTAGAATATTACTTTACAGTTATAAAATGCTTCCCATTTATTAACTCATTTAATCTCAAAATAGCCTTATTAGGCAGTCAGGAAAGTTATTATGATCCTCACTTTAGATAAGGAAATTGGGGTTCAGAGAAGTGAAATTATCTTTGAGACCTGCTCCAGTTAAAAGAAGAAGGAGGAGGAGAAGGAGGACAAGAAGAAGGAAAAGAAGAAGAAGCCCTGGCTGGTATAGTTCAGCAGATTAAGCACAGGCCTGCAAACCAAAGAGTTGCCAGTTCATTTCCCACTCAGGGCACATGCTTGGGTTGCAGGCAATGTCCCCAGTAGGGGGTGCACAAGAAGCAACCACACACTGATGTTTCTCTCCCTCTCTTTCTCATTCCCTTCCCCTCTCTCTAAAAATAAATAAATAAAATCTTTTAAAAAAGAGAAGGGGGGAGAGGGAGGGGAAGGGGGAGCAGAGGAGAAATAAAAGCAGGACAGGAAACCAGACCTTCAGACTCCTTTTTAACTGTTCTTTCTCAAATGAAAAATGTATTCCATTATCTCCTCCTGGATTGAATAAACCCTATCCCACAGTGCAGAGCACAGGAATACCCACTAAGCACACTTAGACTATATGATCTTAATTTTCTGGGCTTTTTTAAGAACTATAGGATATTTCTACATATATAAATATATATACAGGATATTTATAAACTGAAAAGTGCTGGTTAAATGTAAGACACTATTGTCCCATTTCTCTTATTTCATATACCTCACCTTCCTGAGGCATAGCACAAGTCTTTACAATACTGGTGGAGTTTGGGTTAACTGACCCATTGTTTGTGGATTTCACATTTGTCAAGTAAGAGCAAAACCAGACTTCAAGGAGCAATTAAGCCATCATAAACCAGGTCAGAGATGCTTTGTTAGAAGGGACAGGAGCCAGACACATCCAGCTACGTGTAAATTATCCTTGTCTGCTTTGGAGATTGTATCACCATTCTTTGTTCAACTTGACCCCAACCCCATGGCCTCAATTCCTCCTTGGGCCAATACCCTTCACTTCCACAGTTTAAGCCAATATGGCTAAATTTCTCATGCCTGTTAGGGAATCTGGTCAACCTGACCTGGGCCAAGCAATTTATTGAATTTTATTTAAAGGTAGATGATTTGTTTTCCTCAATAAGCAAGTCTAATTCATGGAAAGACTTCAACAATAAGAAGATTACAGTCCACTTGTGAAAACTAAGACAACAGCACTGCCCTTTATGTTAGAATTGCAAATAAGGTGGTATAGTGGAAAGGGCATGGCTCCTTCAATCAGGGAGAACAAGGCTCCATTCTCAGTCTTGCATTATAAACTTCAAGGTCAAAGTATGCTGTATAAGAGCCACTTTTTATGGAATGCTTACTATATTCTAGGGTCTATATTACTCTTGTACCAAGATAATTTCATAATGTCTCCACTGACATATGCATCCACTCATTAAATGTTTACTGAGAAACTACTAGGTTGAAAGCACTGGACTGATAGTATTGAACCTGGTACTGATCATTCATTTGGGAAGACACATACTGAACAAGAAATTACAAGTGCGATGAGTATCAGTAGTGAGAAGTTCAGAATTCATGTGGAACCATGAAACAGAGGTACCTGGGCCAGTTTGACAGTCAAGAAAGACCAAAGGGATGAGTAAAAATTACCCAGGCATAAAAAAATGGGATGAGGGAGGGGCAGAACATTCCCTGTGAAGGGAAAAGAAGGTATGGAAGTTATGCAAGAAGAAAGAGCATGTGACCCATTTGAGATAATGAAAAAAAGTCTAGAATGGCTGAAGCATGGAAACCAGGGATGTGACAGGGGGCGGGACTGGAGAGGTAGATACAGGCTTTGTTAAGCATATGAAGAATTTTGGATTTTATCTTTGGAGGCATAAAGCCATAAAAAGATTGTAAATAGGGGAGCTATTACAATTAGAATTAAATTTAGATTTAATTCTAATTGTAGAATTAGATTTGGGATTTAAAACATTCCTTCTGGCTATAAGAGAGAATGGTTTTGAGGCAGGGTGAGGAGAAGACAGTGTAAGGTGACCAAAAGTGAGAGGTAGACTATTGCCTGAAATGCTGGGGATAGAGAGAAGTAGACACACTTAAAAAGTATTTAGTGCATAAGCAACAGGACTTGACCACTGGTGTGATGAATGAGAAAGTGCTAAAGAAGAGGCAGAAGTTTTGCCCAAGGGTCAGACTTGACCCATTGGGTGGTTCTATTTATGAAGGTAGAATATACTGGAGAGGAAACAGGGTTTTTTTTTTTTTTTTTTTTATGGAGGGAAGGGAGAGAACTGTGGGCATGAGGAAAGAAAACTGGGAGGAACAACTGGGGAGCGAGACAGACTGTGCAACCCAGGGTTCCAGTGCAGGAAAAGAAAGCCTCAAAACCTCTTGCTGTAAGAACCTGTGGGGGTTTCAGCAGTGGGAGAAACTCCCAGCCTCACAGGAGAGTTCACTGGAGAGACCCACAGGGTCCTAGAATGTACCCAAAACCACCTACCTCACAAGCCCAATTTGCTTGTGAGTATCAGGGGAAGTGACTGAAAGCCGGCTAAGAGCCAAGCAAGTGGCACTGTTCCCTCTCAGACCCCTCCCCCACATACAACGCCACAACCCAGCAAGTAGGTTGCCCCACCCTCCCTCTTCAGACAGGCTCTGGCAGCCCAGAGCCTGGGTGTTCCACACCCCACACCTTTCCAGGGAATCGAAGAGTAACCAAGACCTTACGTTGAGCTTACAACTGATTCTTGACCATTTCCGTTTGCATTTCTAGTTCTTTCATTTCCTCAAATATCAGCCAGTGAGGGGCTATTGATGTTTTCCTCTTATGCTCTAGATACCCGATTAGTTTAATTCTTTAAAATAAATTTTTATTGTGGTAAGGGCCTTACCATGAGATCTCTCCACTGAAAAAGGTAAGGGCACCATACAGACTGGTTGACTACAGGCTCAGCGTTGCTCAGCACACCTCTAGAACTTACTCTTCTTGCAGAACTGAAATCTTGTGCCCGTTGAACAGTGTTGAAGAAAGTTATGTCAGATAATGGGGACTGTGTTAGACAAGAGGACACAGTCTTTCTTCCATCGTGTGTGTCCTGGGGGAGCCTTGCTGATTCCCCTTAGCTTGAGTTTCTTCAAGGACAATAGGAGTATAATGATCATTTCCCTGCCTGCCTCACATGGTTATGATGAAAGTCATATGAGACCACATTTGGCTTCACAAATATTATTACTACACATTTAAGCACTCTGAGGTGCTACAATGTTAATGTGTTAGAAATATTTACATATTGGGAGGAATAATAGGATAGATCAAAAGTCAAAAGCTGGTGACTCATAAGAACCACCCAGCCACTAGGTGTGTTTTATTTGGCCTGCATGGTGTTTCATGTATTGAGGCCAGCACTTAAAAATAAGGAGAATTGATATTTTAAAAGAAAAAATAACACAGCTCCAGTTTATCTTGAAAACTGGAGATCTAGCAACGCAGGGACTACTTTTCCCAAGGGAAACATTTGGCCCGGGCTGAGTAACACCTGTTCTTCGGATAACTCATGAGCTCTACAATTCACTGTAGTGTCCACCTGTCACACAGGTATAAGTACACTTACACACACCTGTTGCACTCTTTCCAGTTAATTGCCTGAATCCAGCAGCCATTTTTCTTGTGACCTCCTGGTGTAGCTAAATCAGAGCAAGAAAATCCTAGGTTCAAACCCTGGCTTTTCTGTTTAATCCCTAGGTAACTATAGATAAGTAATTAACCTATCTGAAATTCCAAGTCTTCTCACTTTTCACATGTACATAAAGTTATCTAATATGTAGAGTTTGTGAGATTTAGATTTAGTGTTCATATAGTGTAAGGCACATCATCATTAAAAAGACGTCACATTATTTGATATGCAATTTATACTGGAAGAAAATTACAGCCAAAGGAATGTATCTCTAATGGTAGAAATTTAAGCATGGGAGAAAAGATGTTTCAGATACAGCAGTTTCAATGTATAGGACCTGAGGTTTATGAGAGACAATATAGCTGCTACTAGAATTTCAGTGAATAATACAAATAAATAATGATGTGTCACAATAGCCAGACTGTCTTTGACAACCCTCAACTTTCATACTGTGGTTACAAAGACCTGTCTGTGTGTTTGCGTGTGTGTTCATTTCTCCCTTCCAGCTCCTGTGTGTTCTCACACGTTGTGCTCTTCTCAATCTTGCCAAGCCTTGGGCACCTCAACTTTCAGGATCCAGTGTGCATGTCCACTTCTGAGACGCCATCCCTAATACCCTCGGGTGAGGTCAGCTGCCCTGTCCCATGCATCCCCGTGGTGCCTGAAATTTTCCTCTGTCACTAATAATAATTACACAGAGCAGGACATTTTCTTTGTTCTGTATCTCACTCAATTTTGTGAGGCCTTCAGGGGCAAGAGTACTGTCGGTGGTGACTGAGTTTATGTGTCCAATTAGCTAGACCACAGTCTCCAAATATGGTCAAACATTATTCTAGATGTTTCTGTGAAGGCATGTTTTTGATGACATAACATTTAAATCAGCAGAGTTTGAGTAAAGCAAATTATCCTCCAAAATGTGGATGGGTTTTATCCAATCAGCTGAAGGCCTGCAGAGAAAAGACTGGCCTCCCCAAGCAAGAAGGAATTCTGCTTTTGGACATGAACTGTAAACTCTTCCCTGGGTCTCCAGCCTGCCAAACCTACTCTGCTAATTTTGGACTTGTCAGCCTTTACAATCTTGTGAGCCAATTGCTTAAAATGAATTCTCTCTCTCTCATCTGACTAACACAATGACACAATGCCCTATTAACCTTTGTTCTATATCGGTGACATGCAGCAAGAACTCAGGAGCTGTGGAATGAGTGAGCAAATAAATTGATGTATGAATGTATGATATCATAGAAAGAATTTTTAATTGCATGAAAGGTTAGGCGAGTCTATCTCTAAGTTCTCTTTGAACTTTAAAAAGTTACGATTCTATTCCCTTTCACTTAGTGGAACAGCTTTCTGCTCTGGAATCAAAGAAAATTTAGGCCACCTCCTTGAGGGCAGATAAATTTAAATGCTAAATCCACCTTTTCAAGCGCAGTGCCTGATACTTAGTAGATACTCAGTGGGTCAGTTGAATGAGATTAGACCCTGATGCAGTATTTCTAAAGTCCAACTGTAAGGTCTAAAGGGGACGCCCATACCCTAAGGTCTACTAAGAAATAATGAGCTGTTTTTGCTCATTTGTTGTATTTTCATAGTTTTTAATGCATTGTATTGATTTTTGCATAACATGTTTAATAAAAATCCTTCTGAAGTTTCTTAATGCCAACCACCAGTTATAAACATTAAAATAGATCAAGGCCAATTTGGAGGTTATTTTTCTTTTAATTAATTGAATAGTGATTAAACCAGTAAAAAAAAAAATCAAACTGTCTAAATGGGAAAGTTCAAACTTAAAAAAATTATGTGGACTAAATAGTTTCCGTTTGCTTAATACATTACTAATTTTAAAATACTGCATTATTTCATGACATTTAAACAACTGAGCTATATAAGGTATCATTGTTAACCTCATTTTATGAGTCACAAAACCGAAATCCAGAGTTAGTAATAACTAACACATATCATGTTTACTACGGGCTAGACCCCGTTACATGTTTTAAATATGTGAACTCATTAATCTTCTTAACAATCACAAGAGATAGGGCTATTACTTTCCTCATTGAAGATGGAAAAACTGAAGACAAGAAAGGTCGGGCAACCTGTCTGGGATGGTTCATTTCCTATCATGTATCAACCCTACTGCATCACAGGGTCCCCTGATACTTGGCTAAGCACTATATCTGGGTGTGTTTGTGAAAGTGTTTCGGGATCAGCATTTGAATCAGTCAGTAGACAGAGTGAAGCAGAATGCCCTCCCTGTTCGAGATGGGCATCATTCAATCCTTTGAGGGTCTCACAAGAAAAAGACAGAGGAAGGAAAAATCCGACCTTTTCCTCCTACTTGTGCTCAGACATTGGTCTCCTCCTGCCCTAATGCTGAGACTTACACCATCGGCTCCCCTAGGTTCTCAGACCTTCAGACGCCATCTGAATTACACAACCAGTTTTCCAGCTCACAGATGGCAGGTGGTAAGCCTTCTCTTAATAGGATCTGTATCTCACTGGTTCTGTTCCTCTGGAGACCCCTGACTAATACACTGTCTGGGGTCAGACAGCTCAAAGTCACAGCTAGTCAGGTGGGGGCCAAAACGCAAACCAGATTTGTTGAGTCCCAAACCTGTTTCCCTTGCATCAAGCTGTCCCCAGATCCTTTTATCACACAGGAAACTCTTAGGCAAAGGTCTGTGGCAGCTAATGGGCTTGATTTGCATTTTCCTTCCGACTAAATAGCTTGAAAGTGCCAGGTAGGAAATCCCCTTCACTATTAAGTCATCTTAGACACAGGAAATACTAAGTCTGTCTTTTTTCTTTCACTCACCGTACTTGTATAAGAATTGTTTTCTGGACACAGACAGAGGGTCCTGAGCCTCCGTTAGTGCAGGAACATTGAAACAGAGGTCAGTCCAGGGTCCTGAACGAAAGGACACCAACGTGTGGGCTTGTGTCCCATGCACTTGGGGCCTCCGTCACACTGGGGTTTGAACAGCTTCACTTCAATGAGTTGGCAGTTTTAATTGAAAGGAATTTAGTCTTTTTGTTAAAAAAAAAATCCAAAAGAAAAAAAGATTTCGGGTTCAAGGAATATTTCATCTCCGTGAGACCATTGAAAGTCTAAAATGTTTCCCAGCAAGATCCATTTGTTCAGCTATTAATATACTTTATTATTTTTCCACCATGGCAAGAACCTAGCTGTTCCTCTAGTCATATTTCTCTTCAATGGAAAAAAGAAATCATTATCATTTCAGGCATCAAAAATCCCATTTTCCTTCAAGTGAACAGAAAAGGGGAGCAAAAACAGGCTTTGCTATGTGCAAAATCCAAACTGAGCAGGTAGGCTTAGCCTTTTATCCCTGTTTTCTCACCTGTAAAATTAAATTAAAAATCAGAAAAGACAAATTTAGGAAACACAACTGACCCTAAATAAGATTAATATAAAGTACTCAGAGCGAGTGACCTTTGCTTAACGTTAAAGATTGATTTTGACCTTCACATGATGATCAACAATATTACATATTAGGACCTAAAAAAATCTTGTTTTATTGCTGTCCTTTCCCAACTAGGATGCAAGTTCCATGAGCTCAGTGAGGTCCTTACTGGCTCCCCAGAAACCAAAAATCCATTGGATGGCCCCCTCCCCCTAACCCTAAGCTGACAACAGCTCTCAGGGCCTGCTACCATCCCCACCCCCTAGAAAGAGGCCCTTGGAGCCTGGGAACCCAGGGTCTTGTCATTCAGGCACAGGGAAGTTGCAAAACTCAACTCCAAGTGTCCCTTTCTGCCCTTCCTCTGGGCCCTTCTGTCTCCATCTGCCCTTTGGTGCTCAGGCCTTGGCTGGGTCTTCAGCTGGCTCATGGGTCAGGGCACCCTGACCCAGCAGTCTTTCTGGCATCTCAGGAACTCTGCCTGACCCATCTCGGAGCTCGGAGCTTCTGGAAGCAGCAAGCTACTCACTCTCCATGGACTGGAGGAAAAATATCATCCATAAACAACCCTTCAGCACAATGGAGACAGTGTGAACCTGCTCATTCTGGGGCCCCTGACCCAGTGGGAGACACAGCTTTAGCACACACCTCTGGTCTGGCTCCTCTGAACCACAGTGTCTACGGGCCAATCCCAGTGTTATTGCAGCTGCAAGGGAGGAGGGGAGTGAACACAGAGACAAGGCAGAAATGAAACAGACTGAGGGAAGGGGTTTCGAAACATCTCTAAAAGAAAAGGAGGGCCAAAAAGGGGAGACCCCGCAGGCTTCCAGGTCTACCAGCTGATTCTAATTTCAGCTGCCCATCTCTTTCTATCTTCATCTTTCTGTAGTATGGTGTCTGCTCCTCACATCCCCTCCCCCACAGTTTATCCCCTTTCCACTGCCAAACACCCTCTCTCTGCCAGCAGACCCAGCATAAGACGTGCCTGTTTGCATGGCAACTCCATGCTGAGGCCAGGTCCAGACCTCCAGAGCACTCGCTCTCATAAGACCTGTTAGCTGTCAAAGGTGCTTGCTTGCTCAATTAAGGGATAGCCTTCATTCCAAGAAGGCCACCCTGGCAAAGCCCCAAGTGCTCCAAACCCCACCCCAACCCCCAGCTTTGATGCTCTGATGATCCTATTGTCAGATCAATAGCCCATCTGCTCCTTGGAGGAGCCTCAGCCATCCTGCGCTAAATTAAAACAGATAGGATCAATCCGCGGTTAATTTCTCCCAACCAAACAATTTATCTCCCTTTTGGATTCTCTTGGAGGTTGAATTATATAATCCTGACACACCATTAGAGCTCCCTGACCAAAGAAAGCCCGGCTACAATGCTCGCCTGCTCTCTTTATCAGCAGCTCCACAGTGTGACAAAGCCAGAGATTTATCTGAGAGTGTTAGGCAGACCTGGCTTGAACTTTGCTAGGTCTCTGCCAGGGCACGTGGAGGAGGGAAAGGATCTGAATACCAGTGCATGTTAATAATCTTGCGGGAGGAATTGAATCCACATTTGGTAAGCTGAGCATAAGCTTCTATTTTTGAAGACTCAATTGCCATCGTTGGTGTATAATATTTTCTCTGCTTCAGGTAAAAAATCAGGACACCTTGTACCAAAATGGCAATGGAAACAAAGGCTTTAAATCTCAGCTGGGACAAACTGGAGGTAGGAAATAAAGAAATATGCAGGGTCCGGCACAAATAACACCCCTTTTTTATTACAAAATCTTTTATTACAAAATCATAAGCATGTAATTCCATAACATAACAATAGCACACTCAAGCACACCATATGACATTTTAGGTGAAATGTTCAAATTAAAGCTATAAATTATTACACCCATAATACTACCCTACCAACCACACTCAAGTAGGCCTTACTTCTGCTGGACCCTATATGTTCATAATAACAGGCATTGGTAATAATATTATTATTATTGGGCACTTCCCATATGCTAACCCACATAATGCTAGAGGCTGCGCAACTGAGACCTAGAAAAAGTAAGTGACCTCCAAGATGACAGCATGACTAGGTGGTACAGTCAGGGCTTATTACCAGGAGGCATGAACAGAGAGAGCCTGCTCTTTGTTAGAATACTGGGGTCATTCCAGACTGGTTGATTAATAGCAGCTGCTCCTAAGCCCCTGCGTATTTCCTTCATGAAACCCAACAGACTCACCACACCTACGTCCCTAAACCAGGAAGCCTGGCTTCCCTATAACATGGTAAATCAGGAGGTAACACGTGGTCTGTTAGAAGGTCTCCAGGATGTGACCCATGGTTAGGGCCAATATCTGTAATAGTGTTTTTTTTTTTCATTTTTTATTTATTGATTTTAGAGAAAGAGAGAGAGAGCAACATCAACTTGTTGGGCCAACATCCATAATAGTTTTTTTTTTTAATTTTTGATTTTAGAGAGTGAGAGTGAAAGAGAGAGGAAGAGAGAGACATAAACATCAACTTGTTGTTCCACTTATTCTTCATCCCTTGATTGATTCTTGTATGTGCCCTGACCAGGGATGGAACCTGAAACCTTGGTGTACTGGAACAATGCTCCAATCAACTGAGCTACCTGGCTAAGGCTCATAATAGTTGTTATACTTTGATTAATGCCAATGTTTGTTCCCAGGAATGCTTGACTCAAACTCATGCTCTTAATCAGATTTCTCTTATTCCCAAGAGGAAAGAGGACTAATGGGAGGAAGTTAGGAAAATGCCAAGGAAGGGTGGAGGACGGATCTGGTAAAGCATCCACAAGGTCAGTCCGGCCCACCAGTGGTTCAGCTCTCTGGGAGGGATTTCTGCAATAGGGTAAGAATAATAATAACCAATACCTGTTGATCACTTACATTTGTCTGGCACTGTTTGAGCCCTTACAATTATTATTTCATTTGATCTTCTTGGGAATGATACTATTGTAGTACCTCATGAAGAAAGAAGTGCAGATGAGGAGAGGTACTATTATCCAGATGCACAAAGACGGTCAGAAACTTGTCCAGTGTAACAGAAATAATAAGAATGGTGCCAAGGGTCAAACCCAGGCCCTATAGCTTCAGAGCCCACTCTATCAGCCGGTTCACCATTTGTTTTGCTGAAGAAGGAAGGTAACATAAAAGAAAGTCCCTTGTGGAGTGAAAGAATAGGCAATGAGTCATTTCGGGGACTTGCTTTTGGTAGCATCAAGGCTACTTGCCCTCAACATTAGGACCATCCTGGGGAAAGTGAAAATTTCCCGGCTATGCCTGAACAAGATTCTGTGAACTTTTCAGTTAAAAAAAAGTCCCTCCTTTGATTAAGAGAAATCAAGTTGGATTTTTGTCACTTAATACAGAAAGAGTCCTGTATTATACAACTATATAATCCACAGAGGGGAAAATTAAGAACAGCCAAGACCAGTTTGCTAAGATCTGGAAGCCAGCTCAAAGTAGCTTGGTGAGGAATACCACTCATGAGACATCCCAAAGAATGGTGGCCTTATCTTTATCAAACTCTGGCCAATCTACCAGGCAAGCCTAGCACAAGAAGTACCCTCCATAACCATCTGAAGTGGTAAAAGAGCCTTACTTCATCATTCCTAGAAACGCTTGGGGGAAAAAAATGACATAAACTTGTTTAATGGGAAGAAAGGATGGGAGAAAGGTAGAGACTGAGCTCATAGACTTGACCCATAAAGCAGCAGGGTACCGTAGGCCATTTAATGGGAGAATTCAAAGGCGTTTTCTAGTTGTGCACGTTATCCTGGATCAGTCCAGTCCAGCTGGGAAAACAGATGTTAACAGAAATAATTAATATGGGGATTTGGTTGAAAAGTTATTGGAGTACTTACCAATCAAAAGTTGGGGATGAAAATGTGTCAGCTAGAAGCTACATTAGGGTTGATTAAAGGGAAGAGGTGGGGTTATTGGAAGCCAGAAGCTGAGAGAAGTGGGTGCAAGGAGCTGGGACTCTGCCTGTCTGGGGAGGGGGTGCTGCCTGGCTGCTTCTTTCCTTCCTAAGCTTGGAGGAAGGGCCCTGCAGAAGTGAATTTCAGTCCTGTAAGGAAGGATGCTGCCAAGCTCCCTCTAAGAAGTTCAATGAAGCTAGGAAAGAGGCTGGAAACTGGAATTAACTGTTGCTACTGGGATGGAGGGCTGCTTCTGGGATAGCATGGAGAGCAGCTACAATAAACAGAAAGAAGCAAGTCCCCACACCCTCCTCCTGTCGTCCGGTCTCTCTCTAGGGCCCCTGTTGGGAGAAAGTAACAGGGAGCCAGCAACAAAGAAGAAATAAAATTTGCAGAATACGAACCCTACCCTTACAAGCAGAATATGGAACTATGGACTTCTAGCTGAGAAACAATGGTTTAAAAACCAGCATAGCCTTATCCATCCAAGAATAGTCTGCCAGGCAAGGTTGCAGAATCATTCTGAAAACCATTGTATTTGATTAAATAATAATAAGGATGATGGCTAACAGTTATTGAGTAGTACTTGATCTATGGAAAGCATTGTGCTATGTAGATAACACAGAATAGTTCATTAATCCTCACAACCCCAAGTGCAGATACCACGCGATTCTTATTTTATAGACAAGAAAACTGAGGTCAGTGATGTTTTCAAGGTCACTCAAAATTCAAGCCTTTTAACCCCTAGCCTCATAGTTAACTAGCACACATACCTAGTCTAATTCACCTATTCTAAGACTTTCCAAGTGCCATTGCCCACTAGATTTGATTTCTCCTTCCTCCATATTCCTTCATATTCCAATTTCAGGTAATAGTGCCTGTCGTTGTTGAATTTACTTAAATAAAGTCAGCACAGCCTTTGATTTAAGACCCATGTCCTTCCGGCTCTCTCCTAATGGAGAGACTATACATGTATCCACAGACTTCTTGAGTAATATTTTTTAAGATTATTTATTTATTTATTCTTAAAGAGAGGGGAAGGGAGGAAGAAAGAGATGGAGAGAAACATTGATGTGCAAGAGAAACATCGATTGGTTGCCTCTTGCTTGCGTCCTAACCAGGGACCAGGCCCACAACTCAGGTGTGTGCCCTGACCAGGAATCGAACCAGCAACCTTTCGCTTTGTGGAACAATGCCCAACCAACTGAACCACCCTAGTCAGGGCTCCTTGAGTAATATTTTTAAAGCCTTTAATTTATAAAACCCCCTCTTTGTCTCCATCTCTAGTCACTAAATGACGTGTTCTGAACTTTATATGGATTACAACTAATGCACGTACATAACAGCCTTGGAAATGTTCAAGAACCACTCATGTCCCACATTGGACATCAACAAAGCCAAAGATGATCCTGGATTCTCTAAATCCTTTTGTCTACTGGGTTGCTTTTAGACAGACTGAACTATGTGCCCAGTTATCTCAACCATAAGACAAGCAATGGATCCTAGTCAACTCTAACCAAACCCCACTAGGAAAAAGCTCTTTGACTTACTCTCCTTTTTCTTTCTTTTTTGTGTCTTAAATCACAGCTTCTTCTGACATCAGAAACAGGGTACCTGGCCAGTGTCAGATCTGGCAGGGGTATTGGAATTGGATACAATATACATGCCGCTAGAGACCCAGCTTAGCCTGAAAAGGCTGTGGTTTGGTTATTCTGAATGCCATAGGCACATAGCTAGCATTTAAGGTGAACCTATCTCATGAAGAATTTGAAGTGACCATAGGGAAACCTGGCTAATAGATCTCCATGACCCACAACCAATTCATTCAAGATCACAGAGACCAATACATCATTTAGACAAGCCATTGACCTCTGTGTACCTCAGTCTGACCCTCTCCAGCACAATGTCACTATTGTTGATTAGTATGGTGAAGCCAAGAGAATCTTAGGCTGAGGGTCAGATACTGGGTTCCAGACCTGTATCTAAACCTGCTCCCTGACTCTGGGAAAGCCACTCCTCATCTCTGAACTTTCCCATGCAGCAAAATGAAATTCTTAGACCAGTTCTGATTACCTGGGTTCCTTTGATTTCATGACCATGGTGGATACAAATACAAATATGGATGCCTCCATCCCTTAAGACTAAAAACTCTCATTGTTATCTACCAGAGTCATGCCCGTGGAACTGTTGATGGAGGGACCATGAAAGCTCAGAGCCTGAAGGAACTCCTACCTGGACAGTGAGACAATCTAAGTTCCTCGAGCAGGTGTTCAGCCCAAAGTCATACCATGGGAGACTTTGGACTTCCTCTCCAAATGGCCATTGCTCTGCTATTTGTTCCATAATCACTGCTTCTAGGCACACATGGCAAAGTCCAATGGCAATGCACTATCATGCACCAGCCCCGTCCCATAATGATACCAGAAACTGCAGGGCAATAAACACATAAGCAATATTCATTTATTTGACAAATATTTATTTATTAAGTGATGATTTGATTTGATTTGAATTTTGTTTGTGATGTCAACAGCCAAAAATACAGCCTATGCTTAGTCAATTTCTGTGTTTGGGACACTGACCATCAGCTTGGTTCTCTTTGGTTATATATTCATTTGGTTGCTTGCAAGAGCTTGAGTTCTAGAAACCACAAGGAGTGAGGAGTTTTTGCCTGTGCCAAACAAGTGTTCTTTATGATACTGGAAAGGTAGTTAACTTCCTCATTCTTATAATCCCTCTCAGAATTCAATTCCAAAAATATTCCAGAAATCCAAGCTATATAATGATATCAAGTGTTTTAAATTGATTGATAAAAGTAGACTTGGTCCAATCACTGGATCAGATCCTACTCCTTGCTGTGAGGGAACAGTTTCCTAAGAAGGCAATTGTGGGAGTGAAAGAGGAGCCCCCACTTGGCAGGTGCCAGAAAAGTCTATGGCCTTATGCAGAAATGCCTTGTCCTAATGTCCTCTCCAAGTCAGTTATCTCTGTGTTCTTTTTCCA
This sequence comes from Desmodus rotundus, assembly GCF_022682495.2. Taxonomy (NCBI): domain Eukaryota; kingdom Metazoa; phylum Chordata; class Mammalia; order Chiroptera; family Phyllostomidae; genus Desmodus; species Desmodus rotundus. The sequence continues at coordinate 7,445,624 of NC_071394.1, read as the reverse complement.
ATTCACTGTTCCAATTGGTCATTTATTCTTTCAACAAATTTCTATAAGCATCTAATATGTGCCAAGCACTATTCAGCGCTAGAACCTGAGATGAGCCAGAGACTAGCTCCCACCTCCACAAATCTTATGTTCTTGTATCACCTCTGAGAACCAATGGACACCCTTATCTCTCATTAAAGCCAAATCCATCCCTCTGTGGCACCGTGTTACTCACCTTGGACAGCCCCTTTCAAGTTGTATTTTTATTGTGTGCTGTGTCTGTTTCCTATTTGAAGTGTGGATCATCTAAGGGCAGGCACAGAGATTCGTTTTCTCTGTACCCCCTATGCCTAACATAAAATCTGTCATAGAAGTAGCAGTCCAGCCTTACCTTAATTGTCTAATTGATTTATTTTGATTTCAACTCCCCTTGCTGTGATTAGACTGGCCTAAACCCTTCCCATCCCCCTGTGTATCCTCACCTGCCAAGAATATCAGCATGAAGCACAGGACAGGTTAATAATATTTCGGTCTTGGAAGCATGCAATGCTGCACAGTTACATAGTTAACTCACATGTATAATTTTGTGCTATCTTCCTGAAGCATAGAAAGGACAGCTATAGAGAGAGAAACATGTAAGACTCAGTGAGGACAGGATGCTTCCTTTGGTCCAAGGTTGAAGCTGAAAATGAAGACAGACACATGGATAGTTACATAGACCACTAAGGAGTCATGTCCCCTTCCTCTAGTTCATTCTCATGGTAACATGTTTGCTCAGGTAACAACAGCATCCTGAGGTCTGTGCTTTCTCAGAAGGCGACAGATGAAATTACAAGGGCTCCTAGACCTAGAGGCCAGCTGGGAATGAAGACAACTATTGGTGGAGGCAATTGAAACTGATGCCATCCAAGGTTCAGCAGAGAGAATGGTGGGAGGCTGATGCCCCATGTAGGGCCCATTTCAGTCTCACATTCCCACTTGGAAAAAGGAAAACTATCAATGGTAGAAGACTAAGTGGACAGACGGGTCATCCAGAATTGTCCTAGTCAATATTGGCTTATATTGCATTCTAGATAAACTCTCAGTTAGGTCATTAAGGTATATGTTTTGTCCCTTAATTCAGATCATTCCAGCAGGGCTGATGAAGAGGAGGGATGTCCCCAAGGAATAGCCCATGAATCAGGCAGCCTGGGAATATTGGTGAACAATGGTGGAGAGGTAGGCATTAAATGCAAAACAATCCTAGAAGCCGGGTACTAATTGTCCTCATTTAAAAATAAGAAGAGGGTAACTTGAAGGTGTTAGTATCTTGCCCCAAAGCACACAGCTTGTAAGAGCCAACCCCAACCTAAGATGACTGAATTCAGATTTCACCTTCTCTACGCCACAGTCCCAGAGCAATCTTTGTCAACCTTCACATTCCACAAACATTTATTAAGAGATTCCTTTCTGGAACTTTGAGCTTGGTGAGCTTAAAAGAAACAGGAACCATGGGTGTCCCTTCCTTCCTTCCTAATCCGTTAATACATTCAGAACGTTAACTCACACCTTCCTAATAGATTAAACTCCCCAGCATGGTCGTTCACAGACAGAAAAGATTGATATGATACATCCAAAAAATAAAAAAGGCTTCAACTGGCTGTCAGAACTTTAATTAAAACACTTATAGATCAACTTCACGGCAGCAAATTGTCTGTGCCACGATTACTATAGCAAGATGGATGTTGGCTGGGAAAACAGACAGAGAACTCTCCCCCGCACTAATGTGTAATTTCATAGCCATTGATTTTTTACTTTGGAAATTCTTCCCTGGCTCCTGGGACCTGGAACTTGTTCTGGGTGACCTGGCAGCAATGTTACTTTTTTTTTTCTTTTGTGAAAGTGGAAGACAATATCCTAAGCCCATTCATATTTTTTCTTCATCGTCCTGACTCAGAACCAAACTGAAGCTGGGTGAGATTGCTGAGGGACTCAGCTGGAAGCTTCTGAGAGCAAAAGGCAGAGATCAGGGAAAAAGGAAACCATACAAAGCAAAAACAAACAAACAAACAAACAAACCAGAGGAAGGGAATGAGTAAGAAATGAGGGAGAGAACTAGGAAAGGTGGGCTGAATATCTTTATAAGACCGTTATAAACATCTGAAAAGAGACTCATTTAAATTAAAACTTCGAGGGAAAAAAATTACTACAAATTAATTGGATGAAATTTTTAAAGCATTTATTAAATTTGCTGAACAATATTGCATCTGGGTAATGGCTCAGGGCTGACTTTTCCTGTCCCTGGGCACAGATAGGATGAAGGGAACAGTAATAACTCATATCTCACTCTCCTGCCTCCCTCGCTCACACCACACTTCAGCCCCATTCACAATGTCACCATTTGTGACCAAGAGACCCCAGCAGGAACCTTGCACTGCTCTTGAGCAAGTCTGTCTCTACTGCACTTGGCATCTCTGTGCTCTCACCCTTGCAGGTGCCCTCCTCATCCAGGCTGGAGGTGGAGCCAACAAAGGGGTTCTCACCATGGTACTGGCCAGTGCCCTAGGGAACAGTAGTGATGTCCTCAACAAGGGTACTGCTTCCAAATGCTCCTGCAGTGGCCAGAGTTCAAGGGACCAGCAGAAGGCATGTTCCATGCATCACCCGGACAAAAATAATGCTTCAATCACACTTTGTTCACATTCCCTGCCATGTACCTTCAGACAGGTTATTTTATACATCTTCACTTTCCTAATTGTAAAGCAGGGGTGATGAATAGCTGCTCCACTGTGCTGCAATGGGGGATAAACAGATTGATGTATGCAAATATGTAAGGAAGATAGATGGTGCCCCATCTCCACCGGCACCCCTCACCTCCCTTGCCTTCTTTGCCAGGAATAAGAAAACTGAACATCAAGCAGAGACACTTGGATCCCTTTGTCTCACAGAGTGCCTTAAGGAGAGAACCCCTTTAGCTTCTTCCTGGGTTGGGGCCAGGCACTGAATATTTGTGTGCCCCCAAAATTCAGATGTTGAAGCCCTAAACCCCAAAATGCTGGTATTTGGAGGTGGGGCCTTTGGGAGGTGGAACCATCACGCATGGGATTAATGCCCTTGTTAGAAGACACAAGACGGAGTCTCTCACAGCCATGGGATGTAGAGAGAAGGTAAGAGAGCAGCCATCTGTAAACCAAGAAGAGAGCTCCCACCTGAACCCAACTGTGCTGGCACGCTGATCTTGGACTTCTCAGTCTCCAGACGGGAAGAAATAAATTTTTGTTGTTTAAGCACCCAGCCTATGGTATTCTGTTATAGTTACCGGAGATGAAGAAGATGGCTGTCTCCATGGGACTCAAGGTTGGGGCAGGGACAGATCTCTGCAAGGGACACCATGATGACTTCTTATCCAAGGTCTCCCACCAACAGACAAGGACAATTCACACACACACACACACACACACCACTTTCTTCTTCAGTCCACAAAGAGAATAGAGCCTAAAATGAGCAAAACAAAGCAAACATCATGCTCATTGTTTTGTACCATCTGCACGTGAGGCGTGCCCAGAATTTCTGATTCTCAGTTCATGCTCAAGGATGCCTGTTGCAAAATGAGCCTCCTTCTTTCTCACTCACCGTGGCTGAAACCATCAAGCCAGAGCCAGGCTGCTCCACATTAAAGTAAAGCTGGATCCCCATTCACACTCAGCCGGGTGATTCAAATACACAGCCCCTCATCCACTGTGAGCTCTCCAGGTTGCTGAACACCTGTCCTGCACTTTAGAGACATGTAAGCCCAGCACAGACTCCTGCAGACACAAAGCAGCCGGCCATCTGCACAAGGTGGGAAGGACACTGGTGCAGACTGAGCTAAGAGGTTGGTGTCGTGGTGTAGTGCCGTAATGACAGCACCATTTGTACGAGTTTTGCTGCCAGGTAGAGTTAAGAAAACAGAAGCAGAGTCAAGTGACATTGCCAAGGTCATACATGTAGAAATAGAGCTAGGCAAAAACTCTGACCCTAAAGCCCATGACTTACCTCTTAGAGAAAAGAGAAGAATCTAGAAAGAGAATTTACGGGGTCTGTGTACTTGGCTGGAAATATAATGACTTCTTCATTTGCATCCATCGTTAACTGAAATTTGGCATTTCCCTCAAATTTGAATGTAAGCAACAAACTACGGAGCTATTAACAGTAACTGTAACTGACATCCAAAGAAATCACAGGTATTTTCGTATCACATTACAATGTTGCAAATATCACAAAATGTCATTTATACTCATTACCACTTTGAAATTATGCTAGTCATTAAACTTGCTGCCAGGTCTTGTTATTTGATGTGTTAATAAAGAAGCCCACATGTTACTACAATATAACACAAATGCTTTTCTAATATTTTGATGACTGTATTTAAATGTAATTGGTTTTATTTTCAATTTTATAACGTATATGGAATAATACAATACATATTATAATAGGCATTATAATACATAGTATTTCACATTAATTATAGTATACGTTATTGACGCATTTAGAAATATTCTTAAAACAGGTTTATAGGCTTTACCTAACTAGCAAAAAGATCCATGGAGAAAAATAGTTTAGAACCTCCGCTGCAGAGAGTTTTTTCAGGAAAGACAGCTGGGTAACCATACCAGGGTCGGGGGAAAACACAGAGAAGTTGAGGACATGAGGCCACAGGTTTGTGCTTGTATGTAGGTGGCAGCAAACAATGACAGGCTTCTGTGGGCTCGCAGTATTAACTCTCCTCAGATTCGTAATTAAGATTCTGGTATGAAGATAATATAAAATGTTTTCTTGTTGGGCCCAAGCCTAGATGGTGTGGGCTACTCCCTGCCCCACCAGCAACCTGCAGCTACTTTTTAGAATCCTAAATGGACCTTTAGCAAAAATTCTCACCTTTCAGCCCATTTCAGCCCCCAGGTGGCATTTGGGCTTTCTGGTCTCTTCTGGGTCCATCACCAGCCTAGTTAAATCACTCATTTTTTTTTAATTCAATAGATTTCAATTAGGATGTTAGGGCCTAATAATTGCATGATATTTTAACTTTCTCCAAAATCATTAGCATCTTAACTGAGGTCTCCAGTACTTTGAAGCAAGGGTCAAAATCTCAAATGCTGTGCGCTAAGCAGATGACGTGACTTGGCTTTGGCTCCTTCGGATACACTGCAATGCGCACGGGGCGGGGGGTCACCAAAGTGCTTGTCCATCCCCCCATCTGCTTCAGAACAGAGTCTGTGTGCTACTGTGTTGGAATGATGACCAGTGTTTCCAGAGCTTCCAACTGGAACCCGAATTCCAGAACTTTGTATACTATACGCAGATCCTTAAAAGCTGTCAGCCAAATTCAGCCAGCAGTTGAGGGGGGCAACCACTGGCTTAATAATGCCTGGGCCAGGAGGATCTCTCTAACACTGAGGACTGATCATTCTGACATTTGCCTCCCTCGGTCCCTCTTAACTGCAAGATCTGAACAGCATTGTATGCAGGTCTTTCATACGCACAAGCACAGTTCCCTTAAAGAGTTAGGAGAAGTGTTAGAGGCTCCGTTCTACAGATTAAACATTGAAGTTCAGAGAGGTGATGTGATAAATGCAACATCAGAGAGCTAGAGAGGAGCTGAGTTCATCTCAGATGGTCTCACTTCCTAAAACACCCCTGGAAGGCCAAACAAGAGACTTCCTGGCTGGAGCTGGCCATTTCCGGCCTCTAATTTTCACTGAGATACATTTAAATAGCTTTAGACAAAAGCCTGGTGACATACAATTGTGGCATCTAGTACAATTGTTTCAACTGCCTCTAGTATTTCATGTTCTAATCAGTTGGTTTCGTGCTTTTTAACCTGGTGCACACTGACCAGAAAGGTATCGTAGAACAACTTTGAGTTTTGCATTTGTTCAAAGATTTTAACAGGTTGATCACATCAGCAGGGGGCTGTGGGTCCCTCCCCCGCCACCCCTCCTTCTCAGAAATATTACCACCACTTGCCTGCTTCTCTAGAAATGGCTGCTTGCCGTCCTGATAAAGCTTAGGTTCCCAATGTAACCCTGATGCCTTTCCCATTTTCCCACCGAATTCCACTGCCCAAATTTGGAGTCCTGACTTGACCACAAGCAGATTCAATATCACTTTGTGGGATTTTCCCAGCTTTTCCTTGCATTAGGGTTGCAAAGCTTGTAACACCAGCTGTGTCTGAGCCAGCCCTCCAAAAAAGGCAACTGTGCTCCTGCTTAGAATCACGAAGCAGACGATACTGCCAGCTCCGCTCCTCGAACGGCCTTTTCAGGATTCTGGGGCTGCTTCCAGCCCTTCCTCCCTGTTCCCCTGCTTAATGATAGGGCCCCTCGAAAGGCTCAGAATCCTTTAAAAGACCAAATAAAAGAAGAGAAAAAAAATAATGCATGCTTTTCCTCTCTCATTTTCTGGGACTCCATTTTTATTTTCTTCATCACCAGGACCTATCATTCTTTTATTCATTTAATCAATACACATTTATAAATTGCCAACCATGTCCCAGGCATTTATGCTAGGGTTTGGAAAAGACAAACTAAACGAGACAGGCTGTTATTTCTGCAGGGACTCATCAAACCACAAGAGAGGCACATATAGGACATTACTAACAATGCTACCGGTCCACAGTCCCTTATCCAAAATCCTTGAGGCCAGAGGACTTTCAGAATTCAGCAATGTTCAGACCTTAGTGAAAGGGTCAAGCCAGTTTCCTAGCCTGCCTGCTCATGACCCAGTCGGGCCAGTTTTCCCACCCACTGGACTGCCCATGACTCAGTTATCCTGACTCACTGGATAGCCCGAGGCTCCATCGAAACTCTCTCCCACTGCAAACAATAGACATCTGGCGCCAGCCACAATGGCCGTTGGTCAGACTGACCCCCTGTACCTGGGAGCAGCCCGGCCTTTACTTAACCCATTGTCCCAGCTCACATCCCGAAACCCTGAGGCACCCGCCTAGAAGAACAAGAGACTAACCCCTCCCCTATCAACCCCCAAACCCCACACTTTTTCTTTTAAAAACCCCACTCTTGCCTTCCCCCGGGGCTGCAGTCAACCCCAACTCAGCTCAGCATCAAATAAAGGCACTTGGATCAGATCACCTGGTTCCTTCCGCCTGGTATTTCTCGCACACTTCTAACACTTAAAGATACGATAGGGTAGATATACTGTGTATTTCACAGGACTCTGTTATCGAATCTCACTCATAGAACACTTACAAGTAGCCTCATCAGTTAGCGTCAAATTTGCCCCCAAATTTATTCTGGCTCCAAACTTACAATTTCAGAGACTTTGGGGTTTAGGAATTGCAGGTACAGGATTGAGGAAGTCTAACAGCATTTACCGAGTGTCTACTGTGCTCCGGGAAATTGCCAAGCCTTATCTCCTTTAACCTCTGCACAGCCCTTTAAAGTAACTATTACTGCAGGGTAGTGTCCTCTCTATTTTAAGAAAAGGAAGCTGAGGTTCACCGAGGTTAAGTAACTCTCATAAGGTCATGGAACAAGTCAATGGCAAGGCCCTAGTCTGTCGGAACCAGAATCTGTGATGTTTCCATGAGGCAAAACCTCTGTCTTTCTTGGGAGCCACTTCAATTCCACCGAATGCCCCTCCTGCCCTTTCCATTTCCGGTTCCAAAGGCCTCCCTGGTCTCCCTGAGGAGCCTCCAGGGCAGATAAATCCTGCCCCGCGGGTCTGTTCCAAGTGACGCGCCCCAATTGACACTTCTTGGTTTGCTCTCTGTGCCTCATTGCAAAACATTTTGGAATCAGATCTGTCTAGGTTTGAATTTCATTCCTGACTCTAACGTGAGCTTGGGAAAGTCACTTAACCTCTCTGGGACTGTTTCTTCACCCTTAAAATGGAAAAAAAATAAGTCCATATTATTGGAGTTACTCTGGGGATAAAATGAGCTAATTTATACAAAGTGCTTACTACGATTCCTAGAAGACAGTAAGTGCTTGACAAAGGGTAGCTATTACTGTTGTCATTATTGTTACTTTTGTTATCATCATTACTGTACAGTTATTGTTTGAATGCGTTCAGTGTTCCAGGGAGCATGCAAAGTGAATTAGATGTAGCAGCACAGAGAAATGGATTCCACTCTCAGGACCTGCCAAGCTCGCTGTGTTTTCTGAAGAAAGCTGATTGTGTGATTGGCAGCACTGCGAACCACGCTGATCAGCTCAAGAATAGGCATTTCACCCACAAGCAGTCAACTCTAGTGGTTTCTGGTCTTCTGAGTTCTCTGGGTACAGAGCACTTGCCCAAACGGGATAATAACAACTGACCGAATCCATCAGAAAGTCCTTCTGAAGGAAGGCTGGGTGTGAGACATGTGAAGGCAAAGCAGCTGGCAGTAGAATCTGAAGCCAAAGGACAGACCAGACAGGAAGCAGAACCCGGGGGCAATGAATCCAGAATCTGTCAGGGAGCAGAGGGTCACTATCAGGGTCACAGAAGAAGTAAAGTATGTGTCTGTAGCCTCAGGAACATGTGGACAGAGAAAGTACTACAGGCCAGTCACCAAAATGCCAGTGTAGGGCTTTGAGCCAGGACCCTTCGAACTCCAGAACTAAAGCACTTCACCTCCATACCAGGGACCACAGATCCTCATGCCTCCTGGGGCCGGTCAAGTAACAGAGATGAGGGTGGATGCCCGAGGAGGCCTGCGGCAAAGACGACAGTGTGGAGGGAGCCCTTCAAAGGAGGGCAGCTGCTAACGCATTTGAGACAAATGGGATGCTGTGGGAACATGAGCCGAGGATGTTGGGTCTTCGGACTTTCCAAGAGAAGCCAGAAATCCAGATACCCCTGGGAAAATGCCGGTGCTTTAATGCTGAACATGAATTTTGTTGTTTTCTTTTTAAGGATTGTGCTGGCAAACAGACACACACACACATCTGTGTGTTAGATTTAGTCTATAGGCCTCCAGCTTGAGAAATATGCCTTATACTGTCAGTCATAAAAGAAAGGAGATTTTAAAAGCAATATCCAAACTCTCTTCTCTAGCTGATGGGGACAGAAAAGGAGAAAGATGTGCTACTAGACTCAATTGCTGGGAGCAGAACTCAAAAGGAATGCCTCATCGAAGGATCCAAATCATTTCATAAATCCAAAAGGAGAAGAGACATCCTTTTCTGGTCAAAATGGAGCAACAGGGACCAGATTTGCCCTCTCACCTAAAAAAACCCAACACAAGTATGAAACAGCATTATTTGAGATGTTGAACATAAGGCAATAAAGGACAGTGATCTGTGACAGGGGGGAAGTGATGAGGCCAGCCCTATAGCTGCCCCAGGTTACTGACTCATGGGAGATTCCAGCTCCTGGCACAGGGCAAGAAGCCCAGCTAAGACCGGTGGTCCCACCAAGTACAGGTAATGGAGCTGAGAACATGGGGAAACCAAAGTGGCCAGAGTTTGGAAGACAGAGTGCAAGAGCCCAGAGAGCTCAGAGTCAGGGAGCTCCAGAGACCAACAGAGTCACCGTGAAGTGCTAATTAGTACCCCAGCTGAGTACAGATCCGCAAATGGGTGTGAGACGAATACCAGAGGCCAGAGGGAAAAGAAGTAGAGGAATCGTTCTCTGTGGCTGCCATGGGGCCAGGAATAATCCCTTTTCCCAGTAGCCAGAGTGGAAAATCTCATATTTCTCAGAGTATTGGGTAAAATATTTAGAATACTTTTGCCTCAGTAATGGGGAAAAATAGCCCTAGATAAAATGTTGCTCTATGTTGCTTAACAAAGCTTAAAGCCAAAACCCAGAAGGATCAAACAATCTTAAATTTTGACAAATGTATACACTTGTAGAAGCATCACCACAATTAAGACAATGGTCTTAACTGTTACCCCCAAAAGTTTCCTGGTGCCCAATTTACAACCCCTTTCTTCCTCCCCTCTCAGGCTCCAGGTTCTGGTCCACAGTCCCCAGGTAAACAACAATCTGGTTTCTCCTCCCTATAGACTGGTTTGCATTTTTTCAGAACTGTGTAGACATGGACCCAACAGTATATACTCTTCTTTCTTATCTGTTTCTTTTTTCACTGTGGCAATTTTGATATTCATCTATGTGCTGAATATGTTGATTGTTAATCCCTTTTATTGTTCATTAGAAAACAGAGACAGAGAGAGAGAGGGAAAGAAGAACAACTAGTACTTCCATCAACTGAGCTGTTTGCTATCACAGCATGTGAGGGAGTAAGGAGAGCAGTGACCCATCCATCCAAAGGGAATGAACATCTTACTTCCTCAGAGCTGGACATGACAGCATATGATGTTCTTAAAGTCAGGAGGCCATGAGGTGAAGGGCACAAGGCCAGTAGTGACCACCCAAAAGCAAATGCAAAAGGCCAGAGTAGCCAGCCCTCCAACGGACCAGGAGGGAAGAATTTGGAGCAAGTGTTCACACATAATAGTGTAGGGGTTGATCCAGAAGCGTAGGATTTTGTCACTCAAACTGGAACCCAGATGCAAGAAAATTTCACCTCCTTGCTCTAAGCATTAAATAATAATAACTAGAAAGTTGACTTAAACATGATTCTGAGGTTGCACAGAGATTGGGAGCAAAGAGTGCTTTGGCAGTGACTGTCAGAGGTAGGAGACAGGAGAATGGCTAGCACACCTGGTCCATATTTGCCATCTCAGCCCTCAGGTATTCTCCAGTGGAGGTCTGAGGAAACCGAGGTATAACTCCATCTCATTCAGGATTCAGGATAGGCCCTCTCTTCGGCACTCTTCTCCTCAACCCTCTACCATTCTAGGAGACACAGCTTGCTCTAAGTAAGAGTAAGGCAACTCTCTCTAACTGATGCTCCCCCCTTCCTACCATTTCAAGTACTCGGGCCTCAGTGTCTTCATCTATTCCAAGGGGTTAGGGACTGAATATTTGCATGCTCCCAAAATTAATATGTGGAATCCCATACCCTCAGTGCGATGGCATTTGCAGGTGGGGCTTTGGGGAGGCAGTTCAGTTTAGATGAGGTCATGAGGGTGAAGCCCACATCATGGGATTAGGGTCCTTATAAGAACAAAAAGAGAACCCAGAGTGTACCCCCCAGCCTCCGCATCATGTCAGGGAGCATTGAGAAGATGGTCTTCTGTAACCAGGAAAAAGGAATCAACGGGACCATATCAGCCAGCACCTAGATGTTGAACTCTCGGCCTTCAAAACCATGAGAAATAAATGTCTGTTGTTTAAGCCAACCAGTCTGTGGTATTTCATTATAGCAACCCAAGCTGATTAAGCCACATGAGTATGTTAAACAAGATGATCTAAATTTGATAAAATAAACACAACTATCATTGTCCAGTGTGATGTTTCCCTATAGCAAACTTCTTAAAAATCCAGGGAACTGATGGGATTTTTTAAATCAGAAATTTAATCAATTCACATTTCAAAATAACTAGTTATTTTCCATATTCATTAACTCCTCATATGTATGCATTCCATTCTGTTCAAAGTCATTAAGCACTTTGCAAGGATAAGAAAAATTGCTTTTGACCTTTGGGGAATGCAATTTAGGGTTTATTGTTTGGAAAGCCCCAGGTATATAATGATTATACAGTAATAAGTTGTGTAATTGCATTTAATCTGTGCCTGGAGGCTAAGAAGGACTGCAAGTCAGTACCTTCTAAACAGAAGACTTGGAAAGCTGGGAGGCACAGAACCAACCGGTGTTTAAGAACACCTGTCCCTGCTGCAAGCACGGGAGGTCAGAGGGGTGCAGGTGCATCAGGCTTGGTCCAATCTCAGTCATGGCCATTGAAGTGATGGAGAAGACATCACTTCAATGGACAAATGACTAAAGGTAGGGAAAACAGGTCCTAGGACTAAAGATCAAAAGATTTCAAACTGTGCTATTTAGCTAGAAGAACACTGAATGTCAGCTTTGGAAATGTGTTCCCAAATCCAGCCAATAGAATGGGTTGGAAAGAGCCATAGAATAAGGGGGATGAGGTAAAAAGCTGAGGTGTCTACTCTGAACCAGTTGCAGGTATGACCTTGCATGAGGGATGTCCTCTTCCAAGTTGGGGACAGGAAAACAGTGATTGAGATGTAAGTGCCTGAGTCAGAGGACCTGGGCTTTTGTCCAGCTGTGGCGAGTCCTCTCTCCCTGAGCTTGAGTTCCCCGACTCTTAGTTTCTTGGTCTGTAATATGGGGCCAGTCCCACGGGCCTCCTCTTAGGGTTGTGGGAATTTAATGAGATGATACATCAAATGTCCTATGTTGATAATGACAACAATAAAAGTAAAACTCCATTTAGGCTAGAAATAAGGTATTCAGCATAAATGTATTGCTCAGGAAACTGAAACATAATCTTTTTTTCTTAGCAATGATTTTTATATTTTCATGAAAATCTTTCAAATGTCCCACATACTTCTCCATATTCTGAAGCAAAGTGTGAGAATTAAACATATTATTTGGAATAAGAAAGCATGAGGATTTGGCCTGTCTTTACTTTGTAGCTGGAGGATGCTGAGCATATCACAGAATGTCTCTGAACAGAGATCGCAGCATAATTTTTAAATGTGCATGTCATATATCTCTGATAGCAGAGATATGTGTGAAAAGTGCTTTGCAAAGTATTCCCCCAAAACAGAGTTCATTTTTCTGGAGGTTTCAGGACCATCGTCATGAAAGTGGGCTGTTACACCATAACATGATACAGTTTCAACCATGGGGGTAAATGTGGAAACATGCCATGTGGTCCCATCACGGGACAGCCATCCTCTTAGGAAACCAAACGCCCGTAGCAGCTAACACAGTGCTCTCCCTAAAGTCACTGCCTGGGAAACATTCATTGGATGGATATCATGCTTTCTGAGAATGGTGATTTTAGTCATTTGTTTACAAAAAATATATGTGCTAATTACGAAAATACAAGTCATACTACATACGTACAAAGAAATGTCTCACACCCTTCAGGCTGCTCTAGCAACAACATCATAAATTGGGTGGCTTCAATGACAGAAGTTCATTTCTCACCATTCCAGAGGCTGAAAGTCTGAGATCAGGGTGCCAGTGTGGTCAGGTTCTGGAGAGACCTGTCTGCCTGAGTGACAGAGTGCCATCTTCTCCCTGCATCCTTTTTCCTAAGCTGCATGCCTATTACCACCAGGTCCCTAAGCAGAGGGAAAGTGTGCCACTAACCAGGACATTTTCAATGTTTCTCCAAATACAGGTAAGAGTAAAACTAAAGGTCTCATTGAATGGAGTTTAGGGTATATGATCTTTCAGGAGCCCAGTATGTCAGCCCTTCCAACTTGTAAAATTTACTTTAGAGAAACTGCATCCCTTGGGAATGGTCTAAGGATGGTGGTACCCTTCACCATGAGCTGACCCTGTGCAGTTGTCTTTATTTGGTTACTGTTAAAATGCATTGGTGTCACATTAGCACTAAATTAGACCATGTTTTTTCATATTTATAAATGTCGAAGACCTTACAAAATCAGTGCAGACCACAACAGAAGGAGAGACAGCACTGGTAAATGCTCTTCCATTAGACCACTGTGCTTGTCAAGGTCTCCCAAGGGTTGTTTATGAAAAGTGGCAGAGGTTCTGCAGTTCGGGCAGAACAGAAGCGCCTCCACATTCCCTGGCTGGAACGGTGAAATCTGTCAGACCTCTGCAGGTCAAGAAATTAGAAAGTTGGGGCAGACTCTATCATCCACTCAAAAATTTTATTACCAGCTTTCTCAGTGCTGTTAACAAAGTGCATGAGCTTAGACAAGTTATTTGAACCCACTGAACCCGGGAATTCTCATGTCAGAGGAGCCTATGAAACCTGACTTGCTGACACCACAGAAGATATAAGGAGAATAAAAGTGCAAAATATTAGTTCTCCTTGAAAGAAGTCTAAACCTGTAAGTCTAGAACTGCAAGCTCTTCAACTAAAGGAGGCTGTGATAAGGTACATATGATACATACAAAATACCTAGAGCAACCACTAAAAAGTCTACCCAAAGATATACTCAGAAACTTTTTAAGTTAAAAATGGAACTCTAAAAAGTACTCAAATAATCCACAGAAATGTAAGAAAAAAACAAAGATGACAAACAGGAAAAAAAACTAAAACAAAAATAATGGTAGACTTAATCCCTAACATGTCAATAATTATAATAAATTTAATGAAATAAATATATCAATTAAAAGACAGAAATTAGCAGAGAGGACTAAAAACATGACCCATCTATAAGAAACTCATTTCAAATATAAGTAGTAAAACGATTTTTAAAAAAGACATACTATACAAACCTTAACCTTAAAGAAAGCAGGAGTGCCTATATCAAAAAACATGTATGAACGACTCACGAACATGGACAACAGTGTGGGAGCTGACTGTGGGAGCAGGGGGTGGGATGGGCAAAGGAGAAAAAGTGGGACAACTACAATAGAATAACAATAAAATATTCAATATCCAACATGATTTTTTTAAAAAGACCTCTCCAGCTAACATTATACTTAATGATAAAAGACTGAGTGTTTTTCCTTAAAGTTGGGGGAAATGAAAGGATGGCCACTATTACCGTTCTTATTCAATGTAGAGCTGGTAGTTCTAGCCAGTGCAATAGAGCAAGAAAAGTTAAAAATGGGCATATAGACCAGAAAGGGAAAAATAAAACTCTTCCTACTTGAAGGTGATATAATTGTCTATGTAGAAAAACCCAATGCATCTACAAAAAACACTCTTAGAACCAATAAGTGAATTCAGCAAGGTCACAGGATACAGAACCAACACACACACATATACACACAAATGTATTTCTATATACTCGCAATGAACATGTGGACATCAAAATTAAAAATATAATATCACTTGCAATCACTCCACAAAAAGGAAATACTTACAGTGTAATCTAACAAAATAAGTATAGAACTTGTATGCTGACAACTACAAAGTGCCAATGAAAGAAATCAAAGAATATCTAAATAAATGGAAAGATATACTGTATTTATGGACTGGAATACTAATTATATTAATAACATCAGTTCTCCCCAAAGTTAAAAACAGATCTAACATAATCCTATGTATATCTCAGGAAGACTTTTTTAGATATATACAATATACTCTAAAATTTATATGAAAATGTACAAGCCCAAGACTAGCTAAAATAATCTTGATAATAATAAATTGGGAGGCATTGCTCTTCCCAGTGATAAGTCTTAATATACAGCTACAGCTATCAGAAGGACAGACACACAGGTCAGCCTAACAGAAAAGAGAGCACTTAGTAGACCTATGCTAATATACCACACGGATTTTTGACAAAGTTGCACAACTGAGCCCTGGCCAGGTCGTTCAGATGATTAGAGTATCATTCCAATACACCAAAGTTGCCGGTTCAATACCTAGTCTGGGCACACACAAGAATCAACCAATGAGTGCATAAACAAGTGGAAAACAAAGCGCTCTCTCTCTCTCTCTCTCTCCACCCCCACTTCTTCTCTGTCCCTCTTCCTTTCTCTTTCTCTCTAAAATCAATCAATAATTTTTTTTAAAGTTGCACAACTGAAACAAAGACATGAGTGCCAATAGTTGATCCCATGAAGCCAAAAAAAAGGGAGTAGAGATAGTCAGACAAGGAAGGAAGGAAGGAAGGAGATCTGATGTAGAATTATTGGACTCTCCATGACTCAGAGCAGCTGAGGCTAAATCCCACCTTAAAAGCACAGTGTAGAATAAACTTCAGAATTGTCTCTCTAGCACAGAAGATGGGAGCATTTCTATGTTGATGACTTTGCCCATTGGTGGAAGGTTGCCCTTGGGTGTTAAATCCCCCTACATTTGAGCCTACACCTGCTTCTGAGGCTTCAAAAGAAGCCATCAAGGAGAAGAGCTGAAGGTGTGGCTAGCAGGGAGGTGGGAAGTCATCGGTGTTACGGTCAACCACAGCCTCAGCTGAAGTCACAAGGGGCTGAGGACACCAATAGCATCTGCAGCAGTAAGTCTGTCTAATTCCAGAGGAGAGTGTTAGCAAGAACAGCTGGCCACAGAAACAAGGCATCATCAAACATATCACCTTTCAGTATTAATTTAAGAAGATATTCTCCCCACTTGCCTTACCTTTTTACCTTTTCTCAACTGTTTTAGGACTTGAGAGTAAAAGACAACATTAGCTATTGCTCCTTTTCAATATCCCTCAACCTAATCCTAGTGCAAACTAAAACCCTAACCCCTAACCTCGCCTTAAACTTCACACTCACTGTCACCCTCACCCTAAGCCTCACATTCACTCTAACTCTAATCCTAACCCTCCCCCTAACCCAAACATACACAAACCCAAGCTGTAATCCTAACCCTCACTCTCACCTTAACTGTACTGACTGCTTTTCTTGGGACTATGGTTCACACACACTTTCTTGCTTCATTGGTTGTCACATCAGATACTGGACATAGTAAATGATATGTTCTAGACACCCTGCATTCTGTGATTTTCATTGCAGCAAGGAATTAACCAGGCTGGATTCAAATCCAAACTGTCTTTCCTTGCACTTTGCGGAAGCTGAAGTCTTTACTCAGGGCTTTCAGCTTCCAGCCACAGCTTTGTCACCAGGCTCACTGGGGTCCCCTCCCTACAACACAGGTATATGAGTAAACTGCCAAGGATTTGGGACATGTTTATGTTCAGGTTTTGGAGCTCTCTCTCTTCTGGGATTCTCTCCTACCTTGCTGACCCTTCTACCAGTCCTGAACTCATTCCTCCTCCTCTGCACTTTCTGCCTCTTTGGGGTTGCTCTATGGCACCATCAGATAGCTGTGTTTTACATAATATATACTGTATATTTTTGTCCACACTGTTATCTGTGCAATAGCAATGATACTTCATCATTACTGGAAGCTGGAATTCTCTGGAATCAAGTTTAACTTATCATAGAGACCTCTCCTTGAGCGAGGTCTGGGGGATGGGGCAGCAATTCATCAGGAGTCTAAGCTACCTACTCCAGCAATTTACTGTCTGTTCATGACCTTCCCCAGCCCAGGCTCATGTCTGCCATTTCCTCATAATGATGGCTTGCTCCTGCACACATCCAACCTATGTCTTAGAGGATCAGATAACAGCCCATTCATGATGGGAAGCTCATATTTGTTATGTTGATCAAGGACTCAGTAGCAACTCCAGGGGGTTTTCTCAAGAGAAGACTAACTATTAGCAAATGTGACCATGGCTTTACGCCAAAGTCACTGGCAATCTGCTGTACGTTTTTTCGTAGGTCTTCCAGGAGATCCACATAGCATCCTAATTGCTTTGAACACTATGAGTACAATTGGATCTTTCTGAGACTGTCCAAAGTGACCAATCAGATTATGACACTCCTCCTTGTCTGGGGAACAGTGAGCGAGGGATGGAAAGAGTCTAGGAATGATATGTTAGTAAACTCTCTGCCCACGATAGGAAATTATCACAAGCAGGAAGAGTTCTCTCTCTGACCTCCAACAAAAAGCCTGACATTGAGCTGGCACTCAATCTGTGTCACAACACATGAATATATAAATGAATGAATAAATCATTATTATCACTGTGACAAATTTAATATTGATCTTTTATAAATATTACATAGTAAATCACTTATTCAATTCTAATACATGTTAGGCAATAATTTATTCTGCCCTACAAAGCTTTGTGAAAGTATCAGCATCCCTTTGTACTGAGCACTTGTAAGATGTCAAAGGCTTGCTTCTTTGTTTATTATTTATTATTCAGTCATTCATTCATTCATTCAGTATATGTTGTACGTCAGGCATCATGCTAAGTGCTAAGGAAGCATATATGAATGAATGATTTTGTTCTTGACCTCAAGAAGCTAACAATCTAGTAGATGATACATCTTGGACCCATCTGGCCAAAAGTCAGAAGAACTGAGCTCCAGGCCCAGCGTCCCTCCTCATAGCTCTCTCCTGGACCTAGGAGAGCTCTTCTTCCCCAAGGATGTCTTGATTCACTAAACTTGTCACTATCCCACCAGAAGAAAGCAGAAAGGTGAGGAACCCTGGATTTACCAGAAAAATGTAGACCCATAAATAGTGGGAATGCCATACAGCAAAGACACAGCAACAGCATAGAAAATATGATTTAGCTACATTTTCCAGATTATAAGAGATCTTTCATGTCCCTATGATAGTAAATAAATGTATAAATGAGCAATAGAAAAGTTGGCTAGACAATCTCCAGTTTGAAGTTAAACGCAGGTAAACCCTGCTACCTATCAGCAGGTTAAATCCTTAAATACTTTTTGCTCTCTGTTGATCCTGGGAAAGAGAAAAAGAAGGAGAGAGGAAGAAGTAGAACAGAAAGAAAAAGAAATAGAGAAACAGCAAAACAGATAATGATTCAGTTGATACAGCAGATTTTACCACCTCTTTTTCTCCTCAACTGATTTGGTTTTGCTTATATTGCAAGCTTGGCAATTGCTCTTGGGAGACACCATGAGCTTTCCTGGCAAATTCTGCATCCTGGATTTGACTTCGTCTGCCTAATGAAGTCTCTGTCTAATAAAGATCACCGTGGATCAGTGGATTCTGATCATTCATTCCATCTAATTCAAAGACGACCTCATGCACACCTCACACTTAGACTGCCTTGCTAATTTATACTAATCAGGACATTTAACAAAACAAAAGCTGATTGGCATTTTAGTCCCATTTTTAAAATTATGACTGCTATTACTATGATTTTGAAATATCCAAAAGATGAAAAAAACAAAAGCAAACAAAGGAAATAATTTATTTTCCATAACTGGATCAATCCTTCTACCTTCTCACATGTATATATCCATACTTTGTTTTAATTCTTAACTTGTTTTGCATGGTTAAAATATTCTATATATAACTTTCTGCCCCATTTTAAACCTGTTATTACAACTGAGCATTTCCAAACTACTTATAAATCACTCCTCATTTTTAAGGACTGCATGGATTTACATCAACTGAGTGTTCCCATTGTTTATAGCGATTCATTAAATTCATTAGATATCATTTAAGCTGGGATTCCGCCCTTGTCCATAAACTATCGTTCTCTATGTTCTCATGAGAGGTTATTACCGAGGTAGTTACACGTCAACTACTTGTCTATTGACTCTGCATAATGAGTCTTGAGAGCAGGGAATGGGTTTTTCCCACTCGGTTCCTCCAGTACACAGCATAGAGCCTGACTCACGGCAACAAATGCTCTTGTGGAGAGAACAAACCAGCCGATCACTCAGGCGCCCATATGGTACCCTATAGGAACTGAGTAGAATCATAAAAAGCAGTGCTCATGCTAATGATTTAGAGCAAAATCAGCTACTGGTTCCTCGGGAGCCCAAGTACACCAAATTTCTCACGGGATCTTCTCAGCAGCAAATGCGCTGACCCATAAAAATACCTCTCTCCCTTGGCAGGGTGATAATGTCTATTTCTAAGGAGATGGCTTATTATAGGAATTCCGAGTGTAGCTCAGTCAGGTACAGCTGAGCTTCCCACTGCTCTCTCTGACCCAAAAGCCTTTAACCAGTGAAGGGGACTTGCTACAATGCTCTCCCTGGGTTTACCTGTCGAGATCTGTTTCTATAGTTGTCTTTCTGCCTCCCCCCATGCATGCCCCATCCCCCACAGTGAGTTTTTTTGAAGGCAAGAATCAGATCTCGCCCCCTTGGGTTTCCCAGTACTCAGCACAGTGCCTGAAACAGAAGACATGAAGTTCAAAGTTGAACTCAACCTATATGACTCCAAACTGTGGGACCTTTCGTCTCCTCAACAAATATTTAGGGAGGGTCTGCTGTGTGCATGGCTGTGCATTACCTGCAAGGGACACAGCGGTGATCAAGACAGAAAAAGCAATTAGGTGGCAGCCATCACAACTTCTAGGGTATGTTAATGAAATCCTGGCTTAATCTAAGAGATCGCATAGGTAGCCCAAAGGTAGTGGTGAAATAACAATCTAACATAGACTCCATTTGGCTGAAAACTAATATGACCTGATTCCTCAACAAAATGTCTAGGATGTACAGCTTCCTTAAGCAGCCTGGACATTTTGGTAGCATGGGAACAAAGGCTCCATCCTGAAGCGTTTTGAGCTGCAGCTCCACTGACCAGGAAGGAATCAATAGCTGTGATTGGGGAACGCTCTGTATGACTCTGGCAAGGTCAAATCTAATTTACTGATCACTGTGATTAATTGGAGGTGGTCCCCTTGGGTTTGTACTGTCATCCTTCAGGCTGATGCCCTGTGCAAAGCAGACACCTTTGAATAGGTGGCTTGAATTCCCTTTGACACAGAGGAAGCCCAGAAACATGGAAAAGGATCCATCAGTGCCCCAGGAAGGGCAACATTCTTGACGTGAAAGGCCATACTCATCATCAGATAGGGTTTAACAGCCCTATTGAAAGGAAGAGAAGTGATTAAAGCTCTACAGGTCCCTGGGCACTTCTTCCTCCTGGACTGCCTCTTCTTCCTCCCCTGCCAAGCCCTTCGGGGATTTTCACATTTCCCACCTTATGCGAAACCTGATGTCCAGGGGTTCTGAGAGTCTGTTTCCACCCAGACTTTGGCCCACATGTGTCATATAACTTTGACTAAGCCTCAGTTTACTCATACAGAAAACAGAGATTAAAGTGCCAATGTATTAGTTTCCCAGGGCTCCCATAACAAAGTGTCATAACCTGGGTGGCTTAAACAACAGAAATTTATCATCTCACAGTTCTGGAGGCTGGAAGCGAAGGATCTAAGCAACAGCCAGGTTGGTTCCCTCGGAGGGAGCCTCTCTCCTCCTGGTAACCTCAGGTGTCCCTTGGCTGATGACATCATTTTAACATGATCACTCCTGTCAGGACCCTATTTCAAATGAGGTCTCATTCTAAAGTCCTGGAGGTTAGGACTTCACTATCTTTTTGAGGGGGTTGTAATTCCACCTGTAACAGCCAACTTCATAGCTCACAGAAACCTACTCTCTTTCCTTGCTTTTTATGTTCTCCTTTGATTTTCAGCCTTACCCTGAAACTCCACTCCCAGTAAGCTTTCCCCTATCACAGATTCTTTGTTCAACACTTTCTTCAGCCCAGTCTTTGCAAGAATATCAGGGTCTAACCTAGCGCTGGGCACTTACTAGGTGCTCAGCAGACGTTTTGTGGGGCCAGAACTTCACTTTTTATTAAAGTACCCTTCTACTTACTGATGTTTTTTAAGAATATGATTGTCAATGAAATGAATGAGAATATAATAGTATAGTGTTTAATAAGAATGAATTAAAAATACATTTCACAATGAATCTATGGATTATGGGATGTAAGACACTGCAGTGTTTACACGTACAACATGTTAAATGGTAGGCATGCTCCTTGCATAATTTTGAGAGAATAAAATGAGATTATCGGTGTAAAGGGCTTGACACTCGGCAGACACTAAGTAAGCAGACTGAGGTTTACTTTGCCTGTTGCTAAGTCCTGGGCCCTGCCGTCCACAAGCTCTCTGTCAAATGGTTTGGTTTATACCACAGTGTGAAAGGACTGAGGTTGTGAGAGCGAAGGGCACCACAGAAACACTGAGGGAGAAGGGACCTCTCTGTCTGGGAACACTTCCAGGAGCCCAGCATGAGGGGAAAGGGAAGCTCAAGATAGCCTTTAATAGCATGTACTAAGCCAGAGAGACTGGGGAAAGGATTGCATGTTCTGGATCATCCGTCAGCTGACCTCTGCTGGAGAACAGGGCACCTGTTCCTCAGTATGGAAGATCTGCTGGAGAGCCAAGCAGGACTGATCGAGGAAAGCTGTGTTGACTGGTATGAGATAGGACTTTGTCCTGAAGGTGATTGGGGAATCACCAAAGAATTAAAAGTGAGTTTATTCATTTATTTACTTAAGCATTCATTCATGCAACAAATATCTACATTTTTTGTACTAAGTGTCATGACAGTTATTAAGTGATAAAAAGATAAAAACCATATACCTCTTATTCTGGACAGGTTAAGAATTGCATTTACGGTATGGACTTTTTAGTTATTTCACATTAAATATTCCTAATGTTCTAGGCTTCAGGTGTTTCCTTTGTAAAGGGTGGTGATAGACAAGATTGCTAAGGTTCCTTCCTGGGAGAGTTTTGCAAATTCTGGAGAATAATTGCAAAGTATAACTTACACTGGAAGCTTTATTATGCAGTGCTGAAAAATAAGAGCTATGAAGTTAGAGGGACTTTTGTTCAAAGTCAAGCTTCCCTACTAGTGATTACCACTCATTACCTTTCACCAAATTACTTACCTTTTCTAAATTTCAGTACCTTCATCCATAAAGCAAGGCTATCAATTCCTACCGCAGGGGATGTTGTCAGTATTGAATATGAAAACAATCTGAACTGCCTAGAGCAAATTCTAGCACATTTAAGTACTCAGTACATAAATGACAGACATAAAGAATTTGTATATTGAATATGAATATACCTGTGAATTCTCTTATGTCTGCCATTTATGTATATACCAGTGTCTGGGTTACACTATCAATGTTTTTAAAGAAAACAGTGCATCACTTCTCAGTCTTGTGGCTAAGATCAAGTGAAAAAAGCACAAGTGCACATTTTGGTAATTATACTTTCCAGTACTTCTAATATGCACCAAGAGACCAAAATCACCTTCTTTAGGAAAATAAAACTTCCTTAAAGGGTACCTTGGACATATCTGGCTATCTATAAAGGAACAGCTTGTAATGATTTATAGATGTCTAATTAAGCAACAAACACATTGCAAATATCCCACAGTTGGCAATTGTATTTGCTCAATGTATGCGTAAATTACTATTTTAATATAATTTAATGTAAATGATAATCTAATAAATATTAATTCAAGATAAACTTTAACTAATATATGCAACTTAACTTGCTAGAAAGAAGCAATGGTTTACAATTTCTTGTACATATGAAATATTTATGGATTGTATGCTACCTGGAGAATTGAAGCATTCTGGGCTACAAGGCTATCCCTTAAACTAAAGATGCACTAATAACATTATGTGTATTGAAGGGACAAGGGAGGAGATAGATAGAATATTTTCTCTTTGTTCTTACTTTCTCTTATGCAAGGTACCATTGCGTACTGGCCTTAGATTCCCCTTCAGCCAATATAAGACTTGACTTTAAGTCACATTCGCACCAGCTCCCTGATATTTGCTCCAGGCCCTAAGTTTTCTAATTCTAGGAAATCAGAACAGCTGGTCCTTTCTTGTAATCTTAATATATCAAGGAGAAGACAAAGGCAACTCTCGTACACACTCTCAATACAGCAGATTTTACTTGACTACATGATTTCATGCCTATCTATTACTGCAACAGGTTTGCTTACAGCAAAAACTCATTAGTTGATGTTTACACCTTCAGGGAAGCCACTACATCAAAAATATAAAATAGACATGGTCCAGTAATTTAATCAAAGTGACCACTGTCTTGTGCCAGTAATGCACAGACAATGGAAATGCATAGCTGGAAAAGTCTCTGCCACATTGCAGCCTTAACTCATGAGTGTAGGTGAGGACATCCAAAGACCTGAAGTTCATCTGAACATAGAAATGCACTGTGACCGTGTGTGGATATTAAACATAGTCCCCTGATGGCTGTGAGACCACAAAGCAACCCTGGCCAGTGCCCCAGATTAGCAGGAGATCTTCCAAAAACAGGACTTGTCCAATAAATGAACACAGCTGATGTTTGCCTCACCAGTAGGCTTCTATGGAGCTGAATTGCAAGAAAAATCAAAAGGGATTGCTTTTCAGGTTGTAAAGGAAAGGAAAGAGTAGTTGTTAGGGAAAGCAATGGAAAAGAGAAAAGAAAATTCTCTGGTAGAAATATTGACATTTTGCTGCATGTGGTAATGAAACAAAATCTTCTATAAATTTACCTTATTTAATGATGTTTCATAGCTACTGATATACTGTCCTGCCCTTTTTTCAGACACATATCATATCTTTTTGAAGACTGAACTTTATGCCCCCTTTTTGGTTGGTCAAGCCAGGTACTAGTTTCCTAGGGTTGCTGTAACCAAGTATCACACGCTGTGTGGCTTAAAATAGCAGAAATGTATTGCCGCACAGTTCTGGAAGCTACAAGTCCAAAATCAAGGTGTCAGCAGCACCATGCTCCCTGTGAAACCGTTAGAGGAGAATTCCTTCTTGCTTCTTCCTGGCTCCTGGGAGTTTGGATGACATTGGAATGACTTTCATTGGTACTGGAATGCAAAAAGTCCTTGGCATTCAACCTGTGCCTTGATCATCACATGGCATTCTTCCCTCATGTGTCTGTGCCTCTGGTCTCTCCTCTTGTTATAAGTACAGCATTCACATAGAATTAGGGCCCACCCTAATCCAACATGGCCTCATCTTAATCCGATTCCATTGGCAAGGACCCTATTTACAAATCGATCACATTCATAGGCTTTAGGGGTTAGGACTCCAGCATATATTGGGGGAAGGGGTGCAGTTCAACTCATAACAGGCCACATGAGTGTTTTTTGCCAATTCTACATGTGAGCAGGAATAACATTTGTCTTTTCCAGGCTAGAGGACTTAACTTTGGGGGTAAGACCTAATATAGTTCTTTCATCTTTCTGTGTTTCCTTCCAATATTCCAGGGGTGCCTATTTTGTTTGTTAGCCTGAGTTCTGGAGTGAGAACAACATGGAGCTGATCCTTAATAGACATGTGATATGAGTAAGAAACACATATTTTTATTGTCTTAAACTATTGCAGATTAGAAGTTGTTTACTACTATAGCATAACTTCGTCTACCCTGACGGATACACTTTCAGTGTAGGAGACTTGGCTCCAGGAGGAAATAAAGTGAGACAAAACCTGATCAAAGAAGCTCGGAGACATCCAGGTCAATCTAATTAAAAGACACTAAAATTTGACAGGGGAAATGTAAGCAGCAGAGTTCCTGGAAATTTTTCAGGTGAAAGACTTGAGCAAAACAAATTAAAAAGTCAGCTCAGTATGAGATTTTGTTTCTGTCTTGTTGTTATTAATGAAAAGAGCACTCTTTTACAGGGTTTATAGAGTGAGCAGTTCTGTTTTAATCCTCGCAATGGCCCCATGAAGCAATTGCCTTCTTACATGTATAACTTTCTGCCTTGCTCCAGATAGACACAGTCCCTGCATCCTAGGAAGTTATCAGGAGCAGAAAAAAATGGCCATGTAATTCAAACAAGAGGAAGGCTGTGTAAGAACTAAGAAAAGGTCAAGAAGGAGCACAGTATAGTAAGGAAAGGGAGATTAATCCCAGCAGAGACAGTGGTGGGGAATCTGGAACGTCATCTTAAAAGAACAAGATGTGCGCAGGCGACTTCGCATAATGGTACTTTCACAAATGATGGAGAGAGAACTGTTAAAGGGATTCAAGAAAGAAGGGATGGTGGGAATAAAGACATGATACTGAGAAAATGCAGGGACTATTCTAGCATCAGAGACCATCTGAGGGTTGTCAGCTATTATTAGAAAGCTTCTATCGGATGTTGGGACATGTTAGAAAAGTTTGACTGGAGATTCTGAGACAGTTAAGACGCATTTGGAGTGACTTCATGGGAGATAGACTGGGATATGTAATACAGTCAGAATTTACCATGAATGCATGAAGGGGTCCTGAGAGAAGAAAGACCCTATAAGTTCAGAGCATTAGAAAGCCTTCCCCAAACCTGCAGTCAAGCCTTCAGATGAGGCTGCAACCCAGTCAACAGCTTGGCTGCATGCCATCAGAGAACTGGAACTAGAAGCACCAGCTAAGCTGTGCCCAGATTCCTCACCCACCGAAATGGTGAGATAATTAATGTTTATTGTTCTCAGGTGCTGAATTTCGGGGGTATTTGTCATACATCCATATATAAAGTAACTTACCTAGCTATTCCACAATTGCCAGACAGCCTTGGTCAAATGACTTGACCTTCTGGGCCTTGGGCTCCTCATTTTAAAATGGCCTTAATAATAATATCTAACCAATAAGGTTGTTGTGAGCTAAAAGATAATACATTTATAGTACTAGAACAGTGCTGAGAGCATAGTAAATACTCAATAAACATTAGCTATTGTTTTTATCATAATTTACAGCAGACATTAGCAGGTGTTGGATAAAGTCACAGCTGACACAGAAGCTTACTCAAGAATTGAAGCATTGCACATGTGAAAAGAAACCTAACTCAAAATGCCTCAAGCAATAAAGAAAATCGGCAAGTTAGCAGAACTGGGTCCAGCAATGGGACTTTGAGGAAAGTTAGTAAGGTCTCTAAATCCTCTTCTCTGCAACTTCCCAAGCTCTGCCTTGGGCTGTCTTCCAACGTGATAGCCAAACAGCCACAGCAATCTTATGTTTCATGCACTTACTGCAAAATCCAAAAACTGAGGGAGCTTCTCTTCACCCAGTCGGTCAGTCCAGGGCTTCACAATGAGTGGGCCAACCGGGGTTAGATAGCCATGCACAGACCTATCCATTTGGTGTTAGGAAAACCCATCACTTCCTGGGCTATGTGCCCCTTTCCACCAATCACAATGTGAAGATGTCAGTGGTCTAGCACTATTAGCACTGGAGGAATTACTGTTGGAGACAGGTGGCCAATCTCATTACACTACACTTTGCTGCTAATGGAGGAAAGATAGAACACGATCCTCAGGAGGCAATGGTAATATAGACTATAGGAGACTGTTGCTGCAGTGCAAATAAGAGCTCAAAGGAGTTGCATTAGGGCAATCAGTAGCAGTGGGGCAAGAGAACCAGTACGGGTTCCAGTATGCATTGGAAGCTATACAGAAACACAACGGGATTCGGTATCTGAGTGTTTGAGGTACATGAGGATGAAGGGGGAGCTGAAGAGGTTCAAGACTAGGCCAACGAGAACGAATGACACTTACAGATTGAAGACCTCCAAAGGACACAGAGATGAATAATAGATTACACATCTATTGAGTATCTACTAGATGCCATCCTTCTGCTATACAGGTTTTTATAAATTATTAGAGCTTGACATGCTTTTTCCATTCTCAAAAGTTTGTGTTTCATGCATCCTTTGTTTTCCATAATTTTTCATGGTTCCTTGAATTGCTGATTCTTTCCCTGACCACTCTAACTACCAGAGAGCATCCCCCAAATATTCCATAGCAACCCCCTGTGTCTTAGAAAATAACATCAGAAAATATTTATCTTCCTCTCCCAATGTTAAAATAAAAGTTCTATTAATGCAGAATACTTTTTTATCTTTTCCGTACATGTAACAAAATCCTATAAAATAGCAGAAGTATAAAAATATTTTTCAGTGAATGAATGAATAAGTCAATGAATTGATTTGTAATTAATAATCAACTAGATAACCACAGGCTCTGCCCTTATGAAGCTTACATTGTCTTACATTGTAGAGACAGCCAAAATGAACCTAAGGATGACTGGATATCAATTTAATAGCCAGCTACATAATAAAGGCAGTACTATTCAAGAATACTTCTGTAAAGCAAATCCCCATCACCACTTCCCCTGTCAAAATAAATAAGTAGGCTAAGTGTAAGAATAGATCTTCTAGTACCTAAAACCACAATCCTGAGCAATCGAGAGCCTCCTGTATTTTCACTTCCTTTCAAGAGCACTTTCTCTTCAACTTCTGTTTTGTTTCCTTCTGAATTTTTGATCCTATTTTGATCCCAGTACTGTCTCCATTTGACAGATGAGAACCATCTTAGCTGTAGAGAGGAAATAGGACTTTGTAGAAGATGTGTAATAGTCATGTTCTCAGGCTCAGTTCTGGACGGAGAACAGATTCCTGTGCATATTGGCAGCAAACGGTCTTTTATTGTCTGGGGCGGGATTTGAAAACTAGTGGTCTGTGAATGGTTTCCATACGACAATGACATGCAGTGAAAAGGAGGGACAGGTCTAGGTGGGGATCAGGGGGCCCACACTGTCTCACTAAAAGCCAGCTTCTGAAATACGCATGAACGTCCCCACGTGACAGAAGTGGAAACCGACACTTGGAGAGGTTAAATAACTGCTCGCATTCGCACAAGCAGTAAGTGTTAGAGTCGGACGCCTAACACTGGCCTTTCTGACTCCCAAGTCCTCGCAGGAGGGGAGCAGCATGCGTGATTGAGCACTCCTCCCTTCACTGACAAGTTCTTCCAACCTCAGATACAACTACGCGTGCTTGAAGTCATTGCCCTTGGGACTCTCTTCCTCCACTGAATTGCACCAAACCACAAAGCACACATTGTCCGAAAGGGTAGTTCTTTAAAAACTAGCTCTAGAGAGCTGCTGTACAGCATTGTGCCCGTAGTCAGCAATACTGTATCGTGCACTCAAAAACTGGTTAAGAGGGTACATCTAGTGCATCTGATGTTAGGTGTTCTTATCACCAATAAAAAGGGACACGGGAGTCCTGGCCAGTGTGGCTCACCTGGTTGGAGCGTCATGACATAACTGAAGGGTCATGGGTTCAATTCCTAGACAGGGCACATGCCTAGGTTGTGGATTCAATCCCCGGTCAGGTAGCGTAAAACCCCCAGACTGGGCACATAAGGGAGGCAACAAATTGATGTTTGTCTCTCACATTGATGTTCATCTCTCCCTCCCGCTCCCTCTAAAAACAATGAAAAAATGTCCTCGGTGAGGATTTTAAAAAATGTTTAAAGGGACACAAGAAACTTTGGGAAGTGGAAGATATGATGATGGTTTCACAGGTGTTTGCATATGTCCAAACTAATCTAATTAATTGTACACATGAAATATGTGCAGGTTTTTTATATTGATTATACCTCAATAAAGCTGTTAAAAATATGTTACATCAGAGTAGGCAGGATACCAAATTCCAGCCTGCTCCTGGTAAGGCCTCTTAGCATTCGAGGTTGTTGTAACGGAATAGGGGGTCACCAGAGCAATACTGCCTCACTAGCCAAGCTCTTTCCTCATTGCACTACTATTCAGCAGAGGGAAATGGTCTCACTCCTTCAGGGGCAACATTAACCAAAGGGATTCCAGGCTGAGACCAGTGTTCAGGGTCACTGCCATTCAGCCACTGTTTCCCTGAGCTCAGCCCCACGTCGAGGTGGCTGAATCTGGAAGAGATGTTGGCATCACCAGCAGTGTGAAGTGATCGGCCCACCTCCAAGCTGATCGAGATTCAGGCCATCAGCCTAGGTCTTCCCATCCTTAAGGAGAATTTCATTTGGAGAAGCCCATTGCCTTTTAATCCAACTAAATCTTCAACAGGTCCACCCACCTGGTAATTCTCTCTTAATTAGAATCACAGGGAAAAGGGGCAGGTTTGCTGTCCCCTCTCTTTTAAAGAGCCATTTGGCCCTCAGGCAAATTTATTCACCTCCTCCTTTGCAGAGATTAACTTTGCATACTATCGATCTAGAGAGTACCTCTCTTAATAAAGTCACAAAAGTTTCTACTATACATTATCTTTAACGCAATGTCTATGTTTCTCTCACTATATATTTGCATAATTAAGTGGCTCACTCAAATGAGCCTTCACAAGACAGTCAGCTTCCTTCGATTAAGGCTTTAAAACAAACGAAAATACACCTTTTACCTTAGTACAGATCAATAGACATTTAAATGATCTTTATGGAGCTTGAGCTGAGTGTCAGACATTGACTAAGACTTCCTGGTCTCTGTCTTTCGGATTGCAGAATTTGGTTAGTGGGTAAATAATGTAGACCTCATTCTAAGAAAACATAATAAATGCTATAGGAGGAGAGCATGCACAGTGCCAAAGGTGCACCAAAGAGAAACTGATTTTATAACGGGAAGGGAGAGAAGGGACAAGGGAAGAGGCAACATTTAAAGCAAGAGTCGAAGATACTTGATCAAGCAGAAAAAATAGGGCAAATATTTGCAAAGGCAGGGTAAGTTCACGTCCAATTGCGATGGCCTTTGGATATATCAACTGGGCTAAACCTGAGGCCTCGGTTATTTTGTACATGTGATTAAAGTTCATAATTTGTGGACTTTAAGGAAGAGAAATATTTTTAGATAATTTGGGTGGGCCTGATTCAGTTGGCTAAATGAAAAGCAATCCTGAAGCTTTCTAGAGAGAAGGAAAAATTCCTCTTCTAGACAGAAGCTTCAGTCCAGGTCCCGAAATTCCAGAATGCCCTTTCTGACGGCCTGCCCTATGGAGTTGAACTTGCCCAGCCAGCTCCTACAATCATATAAACCAATTCATTGCAGCAAACCTGCTTCTCTGGTTGAATTCTGACTGCTACACATTTTGGTACTTGGAAGTGGGGTGCTGCTGTAACAAATACTTCAAAATACAGAAGTGGCTTTGGAATTGGGCAATGAATGGAAGCTCAAATAATTTTGAGGAGCATCATAGAAAAAGCTTACGCTGCCTTAAACAGACTGTTAGTAGAAATATGGGTGTTAAGGATTCTACTAGTGAGGACTCAGAAGGAAATGGAGAATGTGACAGAAAAACATAAATTGCTAAAGAGGACAGGAAACTATGTACACAAGCAAAGACGCCATCACAAAACAGAGCAGAGCATTTGGCAGCATCAAATGTCTCAATCAGTTTGGGCTGCTATTAAAAAAAATATCCTACTGGGTGGTAAACAACAGAAATGTACTCCTCACGACTCTGAAGGCTGAAAGTCCAAAAGCAAGGTGGCAGCCAATTTGGTGTGTGGTGAGGACCCTCTTCCTGGTTTGCAGGCAGATCCCTTCCTGCTGTGTCCCCACATGCTGTGTCCACTCTTCTGTCTTTTCTTATATGGCCACCAATTCCATTCATGAAGGCTCCACTCATGTGACCTCTTAAAGGTCCCACCTCCAACTACCATCAGATTTGGGGATTAGGCTTCAACACCTGAATTTGAGGGGAACACAAACATTCAGTCTCTTAGCCCCACGATAGGAAGGGCTCCAAAACTGGAGCTGAGGACCTGCTTTGAAGGAAAGACTCGTGAATATCCAGCCTTCAGTATGTAATCCTTGGAGGGCTGCCCCTAGGACTGAGGGCAAATACAAATTCAGATATAGCTGTACACACACTGCAGCTAATCCCTGAATAAGCCCCATTCTTGACTGGATTATGATGAATTGCTGCTACCCTAAATGCCTATTGAGAATAGGATGAACCTCTCCAGAGGAACAGAGCACTATCTGGCACCTCTATAGCGTTTCACATACAATGCCAGGCCTACAATAGAAAAATAACAAGAAAACAAGATGAACGTCACAGATACAGAAATGGACCCATCAATAACTTGTATTCACTTTCTAATGCCGTATAACAAACCACCACACACTCAGAGAGCTTAAATGAAACACTCATGTGCTATCTCACAGTTTGGGAAGGTCAGAAGCCCATGCACAGCAAAGCTGGCTTTACTGCTCAGTGAGGCTGTGTTCATGTCTAGAGTTTAGGAACCTCTTCCAAGCCTGAGTAGACTGTGGGAAGAGCAGAGGGCCCCATCTTCCTGTGGGCTGCTCAGTTCCTAGAAGCCCCTCTCAAGTCTTCACTATGACCATCTCACAAATTGGGGGCTCACTTCTTCAAAGCCAGCAGGAGATTCTGTCCTCAGTCTGCAATGAAGAAGTCATATCACAGCAATGACCATCCCACCACACACGTTATGTAATGTAGCCCAATCAAGGCGCGAGCTCCCATCACGTTCACAGGGACCCACCCACACATGGGGCCAGGGGATTCTACCTGCAATGTACACGGGTGGAGGAGGGGTGGCACTGGGGACCCATCTTACCATTCTGCCTGCCCTGGGGCAGAATATTGTTTTTTAACTATGATTGATATGCAGAATAGAATGGGTAACAAAATGGACAATTTCATCAAAGAAATCCAGCCAATAAAAATTTCAAACAAAAATATGAGAACTGAACAATGCAATAACTGAAATTGAGAACTTGATAAGTAGGCTTAGCAGCAAATTCAGTGCAGCAGAAGAAAGTTGTAGTTAATAGAATATAGATTAGTAGAAAATATACAGGCTGAAGCAAGAAGAGTGAAAATTATGGAAAATACAGAAAAAGAATAAGATCATATGTACCTTATATCTATTTAGATATGTAAATGATACCTGCGTATATAATAAGTTACAAAGTTCTAATGTATATGTAATTGAAATTCCAGAAAAAGAGGAAGGAATGAGACCGAAAGAATATTTAAAGAGATATAAATTACAGTGGAAATCACATCTAAGCTCATCATAGTCAAACAACTGGAAAAAATATATATTTAAAATAGACAGAGAAAAAATACATTAACTTCAAAAGAGAAACAAGGCTTAAGGCTGACTTTCACACAGTAACAATAGAAGCCAGAAGACAATGGAAGAATGTCTTTGAAGGGCTGGAAAACTAATTATTAGGACAAATGCAGAACCCCATCCTCAGAGCAAATCACCTCTAAAGCGAAGGGGACATAAGGAGATTTCCAGACGAGCAAAACCAGATCATTCATATACAGCAGATCTGCTCAAAAAGAAAGCTTGAGAAAAATTGTTTAGGCAGAAAGGAAATGATGCCAGATGGAAACACAGAAATGGAGGCAGAAATGAAGACTAATAGAAATGGTAAATATGTTGGGAAGACTAAATGATCAGAGACTATACAAAAAATCAAAATTTTATAGGCTTAGAGTATATGTAAAATTATAATGAATATAAACTATCTATAAAAGGCAATAGAGAGCAAATGCATTTAAAGTATTCAAAGACCTCACATTACTAGGAAGAGGATAAAAATATTAATTTATGTGTAATTTAATAAATCTACAATCGATCTCATAATCTCTAGGATAGCTACTTAAAGTATGATTAAATTCTGATAAAGAGGGAAAATAGAATTTAGAGAAGTGGAATTTAGCAATATTTGCATATTCTTAAAAAAATTAAAAATTAAACATAAAACAAGTGGCTCAAATAGGAAATAAATAATAATGTTTAAAAACACAAATATATCAGTAATTACATTTAATGTTAATGAACTGAAGTCTCTAACTGAAACACCCACACTGTCAGAATAGGAAAAAAAAACTATATGCACCTTACATGTGATACACCTTAACTAAAAAAGACACCGAAACATTTAAAACTCAAAGGGCTTAAAAACATAAACTATGCAAAAATTCACCAAAAGTACCCTGGTGTAGCTAGGCTAACATCGCCGATACAGACCCTAAGGTAAGAAGCATTAGCCGAGATAAACAGACATATCTTATGATACAAGATCAATTTCTCAGGTGTTATTACATTTTAAATTTTCATGCATAAAACATCAACTATATAAAGTAAAACCTAACAGAAAAGGGACAAACAGAAATAACATCGTAATGGGAGATAAATATGGCATACCAAACCCCTGTGATCTGAGGCCAGTCTCTCTTCCCTGACTATAATTCCCCCTTTTCTCTACACAGGGAGAATTGTAGGACTTACTGGATTGTAACCTTTCTTGGCTTTTTTGTGACAATACTTCTTCTTGAGTCCTTCAAGTCATCACTGAATACCCTTATTCTACCTAGCCTCCAAGCCCCAGTTCAAATATCACCTCCTCCATGAAGCCTTCCCCTAACTTAGGATATGTGCTTCCTCTCAAACTCAGAAAGACATTCAAGGTACTTGGCACTTCCTGCAATACCTTAAATTCGATTTACTTTTGCACGTGTGTTAATGTCCCCTGTCACTAAGGCAGGGCTTCCGGGTGTTTCAACCTCGTGTGGATTATGTCCAACAGAACACGGTTCAAACCGTGATGCCAGCTCACTGAAACCCATTAAATAAACAAATGATGAATTTCCTCTTTGCCTTTCTCCCAAAAGTGTTAGCCAACTCCAAAACTTGGAGGGGAGAGAGAATTAGAATATCTGTTTTTGGAGAAAATGGGCCTCATTTCAGGTGAGAGTTCCTCAAGCCAGGAGTATCGGGAGTTTTGCAATTGACTGTGCCCTTTGAAAAGGGGCTCTCTGGAGGCTGGGACAGAATTCCAGGGACACACACAACCCTGTCTTGCCAAGACCTGAGGCACAGGCCCTGTTCTCAGGCCAAAGGAGACATCACTTCTAGAGCGGACGATTCTTGTTGTCTTATGTTACATCCAAATACTGCATTGAAGTGACTGTATTTCCGTTTCCATCAGCCTTGACTGTCAATGCCTTCTCTACCTGAGTTAAATAGGGAGGACAGGCAAATGTGACTGAGACAGCAGCAGGACCCAGTGCTTCCAAACGAGAGTGGCTTGACTTTGATAGGGTACGTTAATGTCTCAACGTCTCTGTTTCATCGTTTATAAAGGGGAGATAATAACACTACTTATTTGCTAGGGCCATTGTGAAAATTACACGAGAAAGTACACGTGAGGCTGCCCTACA
Organism: Desmodus rotundus; assembly: GCF_022682495.2. NCBI lineage: Eukaryota > Metazoa > Chordata > Mammalia > Chiroptera > Phyllostomidae > Desmodus > Desmodus rotundus. The sequence goes on along the minus strand of NC_071394.1, from coordinate 7,411,315 downwards.
TTCCTGAGAAGAAAGTTTTGTTTCTGCCTCACCTTCTCTGATCATTAGGCAGCCATTTCCCGAGTTCAGAAAACCCTCCAGCAGGAGAGGGGAGGCGATAAACCCACGCCTATCGTCTCCCTGGAAAAGAAGACAGATTCACCCCGGCCGGCTGGCATTTCCAGAAGCCTCGCAGCTGTTCTGAGGATTCCGGGTGCACTGGATGAAACTGGATTTCCAATAAACTGTTCCACACCAGGGCATCGCCCAGCCAGAGCCTCTGACTCCAATCCAAAAGTGAGTTGAGTGTGCCATCTAGGGGACACCCGTGGGTGTGCGGGCACAATACCTGCTTCAGCCCCTGAAACAGAGATGAAGCTTCCTTCATTCCTTCACTAACCGACACCTATTGAGGCTCTGCTGTGAGCCACCACTGCGGGAACAGGGCAGGACGCAGCGCCTGCCCTCGGTGAGCTCACAGTCCAGTGGGGAGTTCACACTCTAGGCTGATTTCAGTGTCCCAAGTAAGACCCGGTCTCTACTACAGGGTGGATTTGCCCACTGACAAGTCACACACCCAGGAAGAGTGGCTGAGCAGAGTCTTGCACTCAGGATTTGGGTTCCAATCTCTGGACACTCAACCACAGTTATACTGGACATGAGAGGGGCCAGACCAAGGTCCAGTGAGATCACCTGGGCCACACGGCTAGAATGTTGTGGAGCTACTGGGACACCAAGGGATTAACCTATGCCTGAAGCAGCCAAGGGCCAGGGCAGAGTGGACAGAGGGGCCGTGTGTGGAGGTTTCTGGGTGGAGTGTTCTTCAAGAGCAGGTATGCAGAGTCTGATGTTTTTATGTTTTGTTGAGACTCTCTCTTGCCAATGAGGCAGTGAATAAGGAACCTTGGCCTCAGGCCGGGGTTCACATATCTCTTCTCACCCTGTAAATCTGGTCCATTTGGAAAAAGCCTCTCTGACTTTCAGGGGTGTGCCTTCAGTTGCCGGGAATTGTGCTCATGGTCCAGGATTCCCGCAGCTTGATGTGGCTCTATGCAGTTCAGGACATTTAAACCGGAAAGCAAAACTCTTTTCCAGAAAGGATGTGCTCCAAGGTACAAAACATCGCACCAATATAATAACCTTTTCAGACCTACATCATAGGTCTTTACTGCATTTACGGCCAGTTTCAGTTCATCTACATGGTCATCGCAAACATGCATTAGGCACCTACTATGTGCTGAGTACTATGCTCAGAAAAGCACTGCGGATTCAGTGACGACCATGGCAGCCACTGTCACTTGCCCTCACAGAGCTTGCAAGTCATTATCCAGATAACTATGTCATCACGGTGAATGCAAAAGATGACTTCTCTGTGCAAAGGACAAGAGTCCATGGACTGCAGAACGGAACTGGACTTGTGATCAGTTTTTCTGCTCACTCCCTGTGGACCCACAGCCTCCTGCGTGCACTGGCCTTAGTACTCTACTCGACATTTCTGTCACCTTTGTTTTTCATTTGTTTGTTTTGATTTTTGTTCGTTTATACTTGTCTGTATCACCCACAAAGACTCTCAGCTTCTTGAGGTCGGGGGGGGGCGGGGAATGCTTATTTCTCTCAAGATCCCCTGTGTCTAATAAACAGAAGGTGCTGATTGACATTTTTTGAATAAAAGAAAGAACTGAATCAATCAGTTGATCAATCTCAAGCATTACCAATAAAACCACATCCATAAAGTTTTTAATTTGAAATGCGTGATATTCTAGACACAATTATTGATGATTGGTGAAAAATTGTAACATAACGTGTTTCCATCCAAGCATATCATTGCGAGTCATCCATCCTTTACTGCATGAGCTACCTCCCAGACATGGTGCTGGCTGCTGTCCACAGCAGGAGGCAAGTGTTTTCATAACGAATCATAACGTGCTTGGGGTTCTCAGAGAAGACCTTACCTAGTATCTGCGGGGATAATCAGGATGATGACTATAGGGGTGGCCAGGCTCCTCTATGCTGAAGGCCAAATTAGCCTGAAATCCAATCCTAAGAATTGGAAATGAAGCCCTCCGTTCCAAGCATGGGGCAGGGAAGACCGTGGATTAGGAGGATGTCAAAAGATTGTGCCACAAATAAACAGACATTTGCCACAGCACACTCAGTGTCTGTATACATAAATGTGAAATGCTGACAAATAGTTTTTGGTACTCCCCAACTTGGTTTTCCCTCAAGCCCGTTTTGGATAAACAGCCATATATTCCGTTGTTCATGCTCTTCCAACACCATTCATTCACTCAGAGCACTTTTAGTCACTCTCTAGGATGTGGGTCCAATCACGCTTCGACTTGACAACACTCCCCAGTCCTTGGAAAGTTACTGTACATTCCTGTCTAGTCATAACATTTTAACAAGGAAGACCAGTTAGTGTACAAGAAGCTAAGATTGCGTGAGCATCTGTCTGCTATGTCCCCAGAACTGAGCTAGGCACCTCCTCATAGAGTGATCTCATCAACTAGCATAAAAACATGACATGGAAAGCATTAGTAACTCCACGTTATACATCAGGAAACTAGTGTTGAGAGAAGCTAGTTCTTCTGCCTGGGGTTCCCAGATAACGAGCAATAGAACTAGGTCCTTAATCCAGGCCTACCTTCCAAAGACCATTTTCTTGCCCCCATACCAATTTTTCTCAAAGTATCGCGTATGAACTATAAATATTTTGCTTTATCTTTATTTTCTTTATTTTTATGTTTTATCATCCACTAATGGCAAGCGATACTGGTTTTCAAATTATGGCATGTAAAATTTCCTCCTTAAAAAAAAAGCAATTAATTTGTAATAAGAGAGTTAAAGATATCTGTTATGTAAGTAATAGTACGGTTGCTATGTGAATACATGAAACACCATGGCTGAGATGAGCCCGATCATAGCACAGGTAGCAGTGAGGCAATGAGTGGACAAAGATTTGCAGACTGGCTTTGTTTGGAGATTCAGCTCACTGCCGTGGCCTATTTCAGCATAGACAGATCTTTCTCCAAAGGTCCTTTTTTTTCCCTACCTCAAACATCCCAATTGAATTACTGTTGGAAGGATTCTTACAAGATCATCTAATCTGGTCTCTCTTCATGCTAAGAGGAGCAAAGTGAGGTCCGGAGAGGGGAAATGATTTGCTTAAGGCCACACAGCAAGTCATCAATACAGCTGTGACCAGGGTTCAGGCCCCTGAATTGTGTTTCAGAACTCTTTCTAAGATGCTTTGGGAGTGGGTGGTGTAGGCTGGATAGAGGACAAAGGGGAAAAATCAGGACAACTGTAATAGAATAAATAAATAAATAATAATAATAATAATAAAAGTTGGTTCTGTATAAACAATGCTATTTCCACCCTATGCCTGATGCTTAGATTCAGCTTAGTTCATCTGGTTTTGATAGATAATGTAAAATAAAACACTAAAAAAATCACGTGGTTGGCCTCGGATGAACTCATGTGGAGATGAGAGGAGGGGGAAAGACATGTCAGGTTAAGGAAACATCCAGAACAAAGAGAGAGTCCTGAAAGAAGTTCAGTTTAGTGTGTTCAAAAAGAGGCATCCATCCGGTGCACCTTGGACGGCCACATCAAGGGCAGTGAAAAGAGAGAATGAATTGTTTCTTCCCTTAAGCTCATTGTAGGGCACTGAAAATACAATGGTGATCGTGACATGGTTCTGCCTTCAGGAAATGTCAGGTCTAGTTGCTTACGTGACAAAGGAAACGGGATTTGCAATGCTGCACGGTAAGTGTCACCGAGGGGTAAGTACAGCGCCCTGCACGAGCACCGAGTAGGAGCTCCTTAACCAGACTGAGGAAGGTTTCTTGAAACAACTGGCAGTGAAGCAAGGCACCTGGTGGAGAAATAAGGCTACTGGAAGACAGGTCAATAGAACCATTCAAGAAAAAGAAAAATCCAATGAAAGACACAGCAGTTCGAGAGAACACGGCTTGTCTGAAGTTCCGTCCAGAGTTCAGTACGGTAGAGCCTAAAGAATGAAGAGGTGATGGTTGGAAGTGATGCTGCAGTAAAAGACATAGACGGGGTGGGGCTGGACTTACAGGCTGTGCTTGCTATTTGGGATATTATTCTGGGGGGGGAGGGAGAGCATTGACATTACATAAGCAATTGAGTGGCATGAAAAAATGCATGCTTTAGATAGACCCAATGTGACTGCTGACTGGTGCGGGGAGCGGAAGAGGGCAAGACTACAAGCAGGGAGACTGGTCGGCTAGCTGTGGCAATGTTCTAGAAGAAGAATGACAAGGGTACGAACTACAAGTTTGGGAGAAGGGGATGCAGTCATACAGTATAAATAAAGTGGAGTCAGCACACCTTGGGAGTTGGTTAGATATCGAGAGGGAGAAGTCAGGAATAACTTCCAGCTTTCCAACTCGGGCCATCGGTGCCATAATGGGTATTCACCAAGATAAGAACTTCTCAGTGCACATGCATGTTCCTAAAAGTGCAAGGGCCTGGGGTGCAGCATAGTAACCCTGTTAACACTATCTGAATAATTTTCAAAAGGAAAATAATGTTTTTGAAAATTTCACTGGCAGTGATTTCTGAGCCTAACTGAAGGACTTAACTGAATAGCTAACATAGGTGGTCACACCAGACATTTTAGAGAGTGAGGGGAACAGGCCTTCCCATTTATATATCTTGTCACATGATTTGACTTCCAAGAACTAAGTAAAAATCAAGGCATACAAGATTCAAATGCTGTCTGATCTTGACCAAGAAGGTGAAGGGGAGAGAAAGTGAGAAAGCAAATCATTAGCAGTATTTCAGCAGGATCATTAGCTATCCTGGATACCTTACACAAAACCCAGTTCTGATGAGTGAATCGTGAATACACAATAAACCCCGAGAGCAAGGACTTCCTCTGCCACACTGGCACATCAGTTTAAGCTTCATGCACGACGTGGCTGGCTACTCGAGTTCTGGCTCTTGCCAAACCTCATTGATGTGATGGAGCCATTTTACAGACCTCTGCATTCCTATAGGTCTTTCCACCCTCAGCTCTGTCCCCTCTAATGCTGTGTTTCTCTGGGGATGATAGATCGTGGGGTCTTGGGTCTGACTCAATCTATGCCAGGACTTGGAGACATTTTAAACAAGTTAGAATCCATGTGTTGTTTTCAATTAAAGGTTTAGTAAGGCAAAGGAATACCAGTTCAGCCACCAAAAATTTGGGTCTGGGGCAGCTTCTTTAGCCTTCTTGACAGGCGGAGTGTGTTGTGGTGAGCCTGGCTCCTGTCAAAAGCAATGAGAGAGACAGCAAGGGACATTGGGAAAATTAGGCTTGGCACCAACCTAAGCCACTGAATATCCCAAATGCATGGTGTGTGAAGTGAGGTTTGAACATCATGGTCAGGGAAGCTATGAGAATTCTGGAGAGAATTTGGATAATTGTGAGAAGTGATTGAAAAGATCAATCTCAAGGCAAAGATGGGAGAAATATTGATGGCCAGACAGAGGATAGAAATGAGTAAAGAACACACAATTTCTTTTTAAACTGTTATATTATTTTTGAAACCACCACTTGATGATGGTTTGCTCGCCAAATTCATTCATTAAATGCGTATTTACCAAACTTAAACTTTGTGTGTGTGTTTCAGTACTACAGAAGCTATAAAATACTTTGATATAAAGAGGAGATTGGTTGGAGAGAGTGCACCAAAAACTCTAACATATTATATTACCATTGAGAACATCACAAAGTGTTATAGAAACAGGTCAGGGACAGCTCCTGGGAGGAATGATGCTTTGGCTGTGTCTGAAGGGAGTGTAAAAGTTCATGGTGTGAACACTCTCCAGGATGGGTGGAGCATAATAATGGTGGGAGGAGCTAGATGTGAGGATTTGGAAGTGGGCTGGTGTCTTTGCCTCCAGAATTGCCCAACCCCATCCATTCTCCACTCTAACCCTAAGCACAACCCCAAGCCTGCCACTACTTTTGCACAAAATGTATTAATGACTCTCTTTGGATTCAGGGTAACAGTCACACTCCTAGCATGCAGCCTACAATTAATGTGCTCATTCTGGGTGCACTCATGTAGCACTTACTGTATATTGGGAGCTGTTCTTGTGAGGATTACTACGTGGGCCTTAACTATGAGCATCTCACAGGCTGGTGGGAAGAAAGATGAGTGTCTTAGAGGTTCAGTACAATGTAATCAGAGCTATGTCAGGTATGTGCCTACAACACTATACTGCAGAAAAAGGACTCACACCTTCTTCACACTGGCAGTGTCAGGGCAACACCGTACAGTGGAGATGAGCTTAAGTAGGAGAACAGGAAGACATCTAGAAGACAGGGAACAGCACACAGAAAACCATGGAGGCAAAGCAAACTAGATTCTTGGTGGTGTCCCTAAGGATCCAATATTGCTGGAGACCAGAGACGGGCAAACATGGGGCCGCAGGAGAGGAGTGGGCTCACGTAGGCAGAGGCCAGATCATGATCTTGGCCTCCATGCTCAGAAGCCTGCACTTATATCATGTCAATGTCGGAGAACCATAGAAAGGTCATGGCCACTGCTGCAGAAGGTAGTCTGGACAGGAGCCAGGAGAGAGGGAGAAAGATCACAGAGGGGCTCCTGCCACAATCGAGGTGATCCAGGACAAATAAATGGACAAACAGATACAGGAATTATCATATGGACAAAGGGCTCTAATAACATCAGCTGGAGTTTCTACGCACATGAAAAAGGGAAGTGGCTTTCTCTTTTCTCCCCCGCCCCAGCCACTCATGAATGGTTTCTCTCTTTTGCACGCATGTGTAGCTCTTGCTCAGAAACTGGGATCTTCAGAGCTGCAGCCTGAGCGTCTTGTATTGTGCTGGTTATATTTAAACAATTCATTCTGTGAGGCAAGTGTCCAAAACAATTAAGTCAGGGTCCCCAAGAGTCCCTGGCAGAGAATAGAAATAAACAGCCAAGGTACAGTTTGGACCAAAACCTTCATCAATTAGAGTCATTCTTGGATTGCTGGGACCATAGAGGGGTAAACATGAGGATGCTGAGATGAGGCAAAGGCCTGAAAAGTGGGCATAAGTAATAAGCCTCATTGGATGCTGCTCTCAGATGCATCACGGTAATTCAGAGGCTAATGCTAGAACCTTCTGATTCATTGATGACTAGTAGTAAGCATGTGCATATCAATTATGTAGACAGCAGATACAAAGAGGAATAAGATACAATACCGACTCTCAAGGAGCTCCCAGCTTGCTGGAGCTAGGTGGGAAACCAGTTCAATGCACTGCATTGTAATAACTGCTGAGGCATATGAAAAATAAAGGAGTGCTTCATTTGACCTGTGAGGAAAGAGAGCCTTGACTTGGGAAGGAATTGTCCAGCAGGATCTAGAAGGGAAAGCAAGACATTGTGAAGGCAAGGAAACAGCTCACACCAAGGCACAGAGGTGTGAACATCAGCTCAGGCTTGGGAACCCTGAAAAAGAACTTGACCAAATCTGAACACTTAAGGCTGAGAGCCCTATTTACGATCCCTTTGTCTCTTTCCTTTGTACTCAGGGCAAAGCCTCAAGGGTAGCCTTCTACCCTTGACATTAGAAAGGCTAGGATGACAGACACTGACCTCAGGCAGAAGAGAGCTACAAGTGGGGTCATAATTAATCAGCATATCAGAAAACCTATGATCCAGTCATTGTTAAAATGAAAGAAGTTAAATATGATCTATGGGGAACTTCCTGCAATACATGCCTGAGATTATGAACTGGCTCAGCTGCATGATGAACTACAGGAGCTCAACTCCTTTCCCAAGCCTGCCACTTACTTAGCTGCATGGCCCTAGGAAGCTAAGAAACTCCCTGAGCCTCAGTCTCTTAATCCATAAAAGGGGATGAGTACGTGTGTGATAATTCTCACTCCACAGGGCATTTACAAGAATTAAATACGAAATATGTGAGACGATCCAACACAGAGCCTTACACCCAGCCAATAATGAACAAAGGTAAGCCCCTTACACTTTTCCACCCCCTTGAGTCCTGGGCTGAGATAGATACACACACGTCACACAAATAGGTGTCCACGTATTCTTGGTTTAGACACCCACCAAGTTCCACACAGTCCCCTAAGTCTACTAAAAGATGGCAGAGGAAGGACCCTGATAGCGTTTATTGCCTGCCAAATACTTTCCATTTAATTTTCACAACCCAACAAGGGAGCTGGAGGTTATGCATCCCCATTTTACAGCTGGGAAATTCTGAGGTTCGGAGAGCTGGAATGATGTTTGAGCTCATACAGCCAGTTAAGTGGCAGAGTCAGCAATTGACTCCCGATTAAAACAAACGGGGCAAAAAAGGCCACTCCAAAAACCGTGACTGGGGTGACCTCAGGTGCCTTTGCTCAACAGACCAGACCTCGGTGAAGTACTACCTCTTCCACATGCCCCAGAGCGGATTTGTTTCCATCCCTGCTCCGTAACATCCAACAGTCTCTCCTGTGTATCAGGTGAGACATCCACGTGACTTGCTCTGTTCCTGGTGATGTTTCTAGAACTCTGTTACTAATGATAAAGTACAATAACAATTCTCATGATACAGAAACAGAATTTATTGAGAATGTACCCAGGACAATAAGTGGTAGGATTTCCTAATTCCTAAGTCCATTTAAAAAAAAAAAAAAGTGAGCTTAATGAGTGAGATTTGGGATAATTAAAAGTAAGCAAAATGTTTTCTGTTTCTCAGTATGGTTTTTTTTTTTTGGCCACTTTGGGTAGGTTTTGCGCCTTTTTTTTAAACTTCCAGATTTCATACTTTCTGTTCAACTTTTGCAACTTCCCAAGAGCATGGCTTAAAAAAAAAGAAAGAAAAAAATAGAACCTGAGCCTGTCTGTATCACTTTCAAGAAGGTACCTCTTGCAAAAGGAACTTTGAGCCATAAAAAAACCTTTGCAAGCTGGCTTTAGCTTTCCCCTTCCCTTCAAAACCATTCTTTTTCTTTCTTTTTTTTTCCTTTTCTTTTTTCTGGTTAAGTAAGTAGTCTTTGGATGATTGGTGTTGCATATCTTTGGGAAAAATTCACGCCAGACTAGTCAAAACGTAACGGCTGCTGTCATCGGCTTGCAATGGTTTCCAATTTACTCCGCAGCAAAGAAACCACACACACACAGGTCTCCTAATTTTGACACTGGAAATCTCTATTCGAAATCTTTCAGATTTTAAAAAACACAAATAATCACAAAACAGCACTGTGTCATCATGGCTCTAAAATAGAGTCCTGAGCACACCGTGTGCAGTGGTCACTGGCTGCCTCCTCCCCCTCTTGGCACACACGGAAATAAGCTCCGGGTGCCTGCACGGCGCACTGTTCTCAGTGGTCTATCTGCTGGAAACATCTGGCAGCTTTGGCCACTCACTGTGAACCTCCCAAACAGAAGAACTGGAGTGTACAATTTAACTGAAAAAAAGAAGAAACCGTGTCCTCTCCTAGCTTTGCTCCTGACTGGCCGAGAGACTTTGCAAGTCCATTACACTGCTCCTTTAGCTTTCATTTCAAAACATTTCCAAAACACAGTATTAGACATTGCCCTATCTTCTTGAGCAAAAGATACTAAATATCGACTTTTCTGGAAAATGCAAAATCTCCATTCCAGTCAATTCAACATATTTGAGGGCTGAGTGCCAAGCACTGGGTGTGCAGAAGCAAAAAGGCTTTGCCCCTTATTGCATATATTTGTGGCACCTTCTAATATGGCACTTCCTAATCAATGTGCTGGGACACCCGGGACAGCTGTGCCAAGACGTTAGTGTCTCAGTGCACAGGGAGGCCGGGCAGGGTTGCGTTGGCCAGAGCCCACAGATGGTCCACTCTGCAGTGAGCAACCTGTTCAACATAGTGCAGTGTGCTGAACAAACACCATCTTCCCTGTGGGTACCGTCCTGTGAAGAAGCTTAGAAAGGACTCAACCAAGATTATTGATACACCTGGGGTTATTTTCCCCAGCCCTGAATAACCCAACTTTTATGCTTTTGAAATCACATGTCTATTTTTTATAGTTTTCTTTTTCTGTTTCCTACCAGTTAATTGCCACATCTTACTGTCTTAACTGTTCCAAACTTCTTGGTGGCTGTTTCTAGTCTTCTTTTAGAAAAAAAAAAAAAGCCATTAAGCAAAATCCCATTACGCTCAACAAACACTTCCTGAGTGCCTCCCCTGTGTCAGACACTCTAGGCTCCTACAGAGGAAGGGAAAGTATAAACGGAGAACATACACGGTTGCATTTTCCAATGGGGTTGCAACCAAAACTTTTAAATAGAGTAAGTGTCGATATGCCCTAGCTGACGAACAGCTAGGCCCCCAAATCTGAGGACTTCTGTTTGAGTCTATTGCAAAGTGCTTCATGGGTTTGAAAACAAACCCGTGTTTCCAAAATTTGAGCTGAGGAGTAAGCGCTATTTGTGCAAACACCCTCCAACTGCAGTTGTGAAAAACAGTCACACAAACCCTTAGACGGCACCGAATTCACAGTCCTGGCTCTACGCATTGCCAGTTGAAGACTTGACATTTCAACTTGCTTCGTCTCTCTTAGTCTCAGGATCCTATCTTAGAAAATTTGGGAAATAAAACCTACCATCAGGGTAATTGTAAAACTGGGGGATAATACGTACAACTTGGTCCTGATTCTAAGCTGGTATTCGATAGATGGTTGTTTTTCCTTTTTAAGTTCTACACCTTATTTTTAGAAATTAACCTATTGATGCTAAGAAAAGAATGTTTTCCAAGTACATAGATTTAAATACCAATTGCTGAAATGCTTGAAGAGTAGGGAGGGTGTTGTCAAGTATATTTCCATTAACCACCAACTTCTTGTTTCTGAAATGCTTTTAAAACCGCTTGGCTCGGCTTTCTGCCTCCGCATAGCACAAATAATGCATCTTGTTTCGTCACACAAGCATTCAAATCATTATCTGGAATACCTCTGGGATGCATTGTGCACAGTATGCCTTCAAAGTTTGCTAAGGGAGTGGAAAGGTGATAGAACACAGTTTTTAACATTGGTCTGGGAGCTCGTGCTAAGTCAGCTCTGGCCAGTTTCCTTTTTGATCACCTCCTTGAGGTAAGCCTGCATACTCATGAAGGGGCCCGGGCTCCTAAAAGTGGAATCACAGGGCAGGGTGATATGGACAAGAAACATGTTTCCGATCCTGGCTGTGATATGAGACAACGCTGCCTACCCTCTTGCAACTCCGATGTTTCATCTACAAATGAGGGTAATAATGCAGTTACTGTGAGAACTCACCGAGGAAAGGCCTGCAACATGCCTGGCACTGCACTTGCCCTGCACTTGACATGTAGTTGCTGTCAGCTTCCCACCCCACCCTGTGTATTTGTGATCATCGTAAGCCAATAATTTAACCTCTCTGGACCTCAGTTTCCCCACCAATACATTAGGAATGATAACACCTACTGTGGAGAGTTTGGTGAGGTGTCTAACATAGAGTCTGTGGCTCTTCTTTCTTCACTCTACAGAATTATTTTTATAAATTTCTGGTTCATTGGAAATTCTAATCACTGAGGAATGTGTGTGTGTGTGTGTGTGTGTGTGTGAGAGAGTGTGAATTTCATTTGCAAAAAAAAAAACACTGTATATTTAAAAACCATAAGAAAAGCTGATTGTCATCTAAATGCCCCCTAGAACTAGTTCCCATGTCAGCAGGTTTGGGGCCCACATGGCCACGCTTATTTTGAGTGGCTGGATATTCAGGCCAGAGCTGAGAATCCACACAATGCTACACAGTCAGAGTCACCCACTGGGAAGGAGACGGCCCGACCCCAAGTCATGTGGGAGATGTGCACATTCTGACCAGCAGAAATAGCAGCATCAGATAATGCCCAGAGGCTTGCTCGACAATGGACTTCATTCTCATTCATGTGAATGGAGTGGGGAGAGTGCTGTCATCTCTTCCTGCGGTTTACTGCGTTTTCATTGACAAAAAAATAAGAACACTTTTGTTTGCTAACACACTGCCCTTTGCCAGCCAGCGATATCCCGGCTGCCAATCTGCCCCAAGGAGAGGAAAGGTTACTTCCTCCACCATCTCCTATACTGACCACTGCTTCTGCCAGATCCTGTCATGTGCTTGCGAGAGAAGACAAAGCCGGAGACACAGCGGTGAGGAGAAAAAAACCACTTCTCGTTGTTGCCCAGCATCTGTATCCAAAAGCTAACCCAGAGTCTGGTGATGCTATCAGGCTCCGTGGTCAAGGCCCTGCCCTTGGTTATGATTCATGGAGAGAGCTGGGGTGCGAGGTCTTCCTACGCATGGTCACAGAACAACACATCAGAGGTGGCAGTGGCATCTCAGAGCCTATTCTGTGAAGACTCTTCAGAAACAAGAGAAACTGATTACAGCTTTGCCTAATTACAGTCCCATGTGGAGCTCACACTCTGGTTGCCTCCACTGAATGTGAACCCGCACTTTAAACAACATCCATCGAAAGAGATCATGGAGGTTCACAGTGAGTTGCCTGAAGTCACCCAGTTAATAAGCGTGGAAGGCAGAACTGCAACCAGGAGAAGAGAAAGCCTCGTCCAGAAACACAGATTTAAAACCACTGTTGAACAGATATGCTCAGAGTAGACCTCCAGAAATTATTTCCTTTCCTTCTTCGGAAAGGAAAATTTGCTGGCTGACTGGTGGCTCTCCCACACTTCTCTGTCCTGTCAGCAGAAACCATCATCCCCACAGAAGAGGACGGCAACCACAACAATGACAATGCTTGCCACTCCCTCTTCATTGAGTGGCCATTGTCTGGCCAGATAACATTCTCAAAGCTTTAAATGTTGGGTATAATGTCATCCCCCTCACACTGACCGCCAGAAACCCAATAAATGAGATCCCCCAGACTGGGGCCAAATCCAGGTGTTAAGGGTAAGATTGCAACATAACCCATCACCCAAACCCAGCAGACTTCAGAACAAAAGGACGTGCTGTGAATAATGACTCTGGGATGGGGAAGCCAGGGCACACACTCACTCTAGGTTAGCAACTGAAGCTCCAAGTCCCAAGAAGCAAATGTGTTACTTTTCAAGGAGCAGACATGGGGGAAGAGAAAGGCAGACATCGTGGGTGAGGTCCTTTGTGAGTCTAGGCTTTGACTGAACACCTGGAGGAGAGTGTGCTTGAGGGGATAATGGAATCTAAATCTCCTCCAAGCCTACAGGGACACCTGCTCGCTCACTCACTTCCACTCCAGCCCATAAGTACCTTCCCATTCCTGAAATGCTCTCTCCACCAGCTTTCCTCTGATTAATATCTTTTACCATTCAAGTGTCAATTTACAGCATCACTATTTTTCAGAGAATGGCTTTACCTGACCACCTTGGCATAAACCCCGATCTAATTAGGGTCTGTCCATGTCCCTGCTACTGTCTCTTTCATGGCACTTACAAAATAACTCAAAATATATTTCCTTGTATGGCTTGTTTCTTTTTAAGTTTATCCTGAATACTCTCGTGAATAAAAGCAAAGCAGGGACCGTATCTCCTTTGTTCACTGCTGTATCTCGAGGCTCACAGGGCAGTGTCTGTTAGACAGAATTGCTAACTGAACAAGTCAATCCATTGATAAGGAAAAGCAGTTGAATTTAATGAACATTTACTCTGTGCCATTTAACGCTCACAGCAGCTCCGAGAGGTACATATAATTTCCAAATTGAGGATAGAAAAACTGAGACTCTTCAAATTACTTCGTCTATACAAGGTAGTCCAGTGACCAGATTACCTGAGTCAACTCTCGGGGCTCATTTTGTGAGGAAATTCCTGGGATTCCAAATCAGTAACAAGAAAGTAACTTGAAGCAGAATTAATCATACCAATGAGTGGTAGTTGCAGTTCTGAGTGATATTTTGTCCCAAATGAAGGATTCATTCTGCGCCCACCACCATAAAACCCCTATCTCTAGGGCTTGGGAATGTCCCTGCCTCCTTCCTACATGGGATCACATGAACCTGGCTAATCTCTGAGGATTTCATTCCTTTCCCGGGTGTACACGCAGACGGTGTTCTTCTGTCACTCTGCTAAGCACAGAAAATATATTTGCTCCTCTAAATCTTATCCCAATTGTATGTGGCAAGTACTATTGCCATCACCATTCTATAAATGGGGAAATTGAGGCTCAGAGAAGTTCGTGAATTTGCCCAAGATCACACAATCACTCACTGGCAAAGCAAGGACTTGAGCTCAGGGATGCAAATTCCAGGCTCTTAGCTCCTATGGGAGAATAATCAAGTCACAAGTTTTCATAATTCTGTTCCAATCCTGACCATAAGGTCTGGTCATTTTCACCTACACGTCAGTGATTCCCAAGTTCCCCCAATGCTAGTCTTGACTTTACGTGAGAAAATTGTCCCTCTGCAGACAAAAGGATCACCCAGAGAGATGTGCCCAGGAGAGGTTGCCCATGTCATGTTCATCCATGGAAATGGGAAATGTGGACCCAGAGACCCCATTGTGAGAGTGCCGGTCCCATTTCTATTGGCTGTTCTCATCCCTGATAAGATTAGGGTAGTTTCCATTCAAAAAGGATGCCTTTCCCTGACCTCATATCCTAAACGGAGGGGCATTTGACTCCATTGACTTAAATAGCAATCTTTAAGTAAAGAATAGACCTTTATTTCATAGCAAGCCTGGAAAAAAAAAAGCCTATTTCCTGCTTCCTATCACACAGGCCTCTGGGCACCTCCGCTGAATTTCCTCTTGCTTTCTGTGTACAAGCTTTCTTTCCACTGGTTAATTTCTTCCCAGGTGTGCTCTTTGTTGGGAGGTGGGGGGAGCCGATTACCACCGACCCCTGGGACTGCCAGGCCAGAAGAGCCTTCCCAGTGGGTATATCTCAGAGGAAGGAAGAGCAGATGTGTGACCTGAAATGAACTAGGCTTGGGGGGAAAGCCTCAGGTGTTTCTGGCACCTGCTGCTCTAGACAGTACCTATTAGCTGCTGTTGCCCAACGAGCAGATGCCATGGGAAAACTCTGTAAATCACCAAATGTTAGTAGATCGGTTAGCTTAGAAGTTAATTCTCTCTCTCATCTCAAGGTGGCCAAGGACCTGTGAGACTACAGAACTGAAAACACTCCTAGCCAGGTGGCTCAGGTGGTTGGAGCGTTGTCCCATACACCAAAAGGTTTTGGGTTCAATCCCTGGTCAGGGCATATACCTAGGTAGTCTGGATAGTGGGTTTGATCTCTAGTCAGGGGTGCATGCAGGAGACAACCAATTGATGTTTCCCTCTAACATCAATATTTTTCTCTCTCTTCCTTCCTGTCTCTCTAAAGTCACTAAGCTTACCTCTTCGGAGGAGGATTAAAAAAGAAAAAAAAAACCACTACACAAGCTATGTTTTATACTTCCAAGAACTAAATATCTTTTATTTCCTCTTGGTGTATTTTTTATTTTTCAAATATTTTTCCAATGACCATGTGTTACTTTCATGATTATATTTGTTTACAATTATTAATCAAAATAAAATCATATTTCTATTCATGAGAAGACTTCATAAGTTAATTAAAATGTCTGGTTTAATAATAATAATTTGAGAAAAATGAGAATGGAACCCTCATAAAAGAAGATACACAAATCCATTCTCTCATACAAATCGGAGGATGACACCTCACTGTATAAATCTAAAATAGTTTTTCGTGGCACTTAGAATTCATTGCTAATTCCTCATCATAGCCTAAAAGGCCCAATATAATCTTGCATCCACTAACATCCTTGATCATACCTCCTGCCCTTCATCTCCTTACTCACTGCAGTTGGATTCCTGAAAATAACAGCTTACCCCTGTCTCAGGACATTTGCACAAGCTTTCCTGCTGCCTGGAACACTCTGCCCTCCATCTGTACACAGGTATCTCCTTTATCCATTCAAGTCTCAGCTCAAATGTCACCTCCTCAGCAAGGCCTTTGCCCACCACCTGAAATGAGCATCTTCCCACCCTCCCCAGAGCCACCCTCTCAAACAATTGTTACCTTGTCTTCTTGATGATATGCATTACTAGTGAAATTATCTTGTTCGTGTATTTATTCCAAACTGTTATACATGTTAATAGAAAATAGAATCATGACTGTCCTACACACATAAAATAAGCATACATCGAAGACTTAACTCAATAATTAATGAGGTAACCAGTGAGACGTTACAACCAGTGCCACAGAGAAATCCAAGTGCCGCACACTGATGTTCAGCTGAGGAATGTTGAACAAACTGATACAAACTGGCACAAATGTGCACTATCAACAGTATGATAACCAGCTGCATTTCACTAGACACAGTGTACATTTTTAAGGACAGGAATTAATCGCATGACTAACAATTTTCTACGAATTCACTTCTGGTTCTACAGATTTATAAAGTAGCCTCATCAAAGACCTCCCACTCCTACAGTATCAGATAATTTCCAGATACTGAGATCCATGGACGGGATGCTCAGTAATCCCTCTCGCCCATTTCAAAGTCACCTGCGGTCTTTCTCTACAATATTTATTACTATCTGAAACTATCCTGTTCCTTTGTTTGTTCCTTTTTCTAATCTCACTGCCCTGGAATGTCAGCTTCACAACAAGAGCCGAGACCTCGCCTACCATAGTCACCAGGATTTCCCCAAAGACCAGCACCATGCCTGATTTGTACCAGGCTCTCAGGAATGGTGGTTGAACAAATATATAACGAGTAAGTGCATGAGAAAAAGTCATGCTCACAGTAAAAAAATGCAAATTAAAATAAGATTGGCAAAGAATCATAAAGGGGTCTGCCAAGTGCCGCTGAGTGTACAAAGAGAAGGCATCATGGATTGCTACTCATCAGGACCAGCACTGACGCCTTCGAAGGTGTGACAGTGTTTCCTAGAATCTCCTCCTGTGTGGTTCAGAGTGAGAGCCTGCCAAAGGGGAGGACTCATGGAGACCTGGAAGGCAGAAATGAAGCAGAAGCCAGAGACCCTAGTGGCTGAAGGAGGTAACATTTTAGACCTTTCTGTGAGCTCCCCCTTCTCGATCCTGATGGCCGGTGTGGCAGGTTCTCCAGCATCTCTGCAAGCTCCAACTTCTCTACCAGCTCCACCACTTTGGGCTGACGTTGTTAGTGATGGCTTTTCCCATCTTCCTGGCTGCAGCCTCCCAGACCTCCACTTCCCCACGCTCCCACCCTCACGTAAGCCCTAATGCATGTACTAAAGCCTTTCCCCTAAAAGAGTGAGAGGTCCTATTTTATTGACCACACCCATACTACACAAAAGGGATTTCATACACTGCTGAGATGAACGCCTTTCTTTCTCAACAGTCAACGAATATTAAGTTAGTTACTCTTGGAAAGCAATTGGATTGTCAGGCAAGAGTTCACAACCTTTGACCCAGTTATTCCACTTCTAAGAATTAATCTACTCTAAGGAAGCAATCATTAATCCAGACAGAGATCTAGGGTAATGTAAAAGGATGTTAATAAGAGCAAAAGTGATACCTTCTTCCCCAAAAAATGAAGACCAAAAAGTCCAACAACAGAAAAGTAGTATCAAATTTAAGGTGTATTCATGAGACATCATGTAACTTATATGAATCATGTTTTTTAATTACCTTATGATGTGGTAAAATCATAAATTGAAATATACATTATTTATTATATTATATTTTCACTTAACTTTAGTTTTTCAGACTAAGTGAAAATATAATATATTCCTTCTATTTAAATCAAGCCTTATTTTACTTAACTAAAGTTAAGTGAAGATGCAACATATCAAACATTACATGAAATATTTCAATTTGCTAAAATAAAATGCATGCCACCCTCTGTTGCACTTTACCTTAGTGACTCTATGCAGATCAGTTAACTTTCTGAATGTCAGTTCCCATGTCTGTCAATTGGAAATCATAATACTTGCCATGGCTTTCCTGAAGAGTCAGGTGGCGCACGGGTCTGAAGGGCGAGACCCATGCAAGGGGCCTCAGGTACTCCATTCTCATTACACACACAGTGGTTAGGAGCAAGCCCTCTGGAGCCAGGATTCACATCCTGGCTTTGCCACTTCCTAACGCTGTCGTACTATGAAAGTCACTCAGCCTCTGTGCTTTAGTTTCTCTGTCTGCAAAACAGACTTAAAACTAATAGTATTTCATATTGTTATTATGAGAACTAAATTAGATAATTTGTGCAAAATGTAGGACAGTACTTAGTACACAGTAACTTAAATAAATGGTAAATCTTCCTCCAAGATTAAACAACTTGCCTGGAATCACCCAGTTAATACTGATACTAATAGAAACAAAAATATAAATTGCAACATTAACATTTGCATTTTACATACTTTATCTCCTTAGCTCATCACAACAATACTACCAAGTAGGCATTGTCACCCCAATCCTACACCTGAGGCAGCAGCAGCTCAGTATGGTTGTCACGTGTCTAAGGGCACACAGCTAGATGACAGAGGAATAAGAACTTCATCCACATCAGGCTAACTCCATCCTGCTAGGACCCTCTCCAGGGGGTCATAAATCACAGTTACCTTTAATGTCAAGTTTCTAGTATCATCGTGAGTCATTGCATCATCCTTAACCTCCCACAGCACGGGATCTTTCTTCCCTAGTGGTCAAGAACCAGCTCGTAAGCATTATTACTGTATCACCCAGTACCTAGCATGGCACCTGGCTAGCAGTAAGCCCCAATAAATCAATGTCGAAAGAATGAAGAAATGCATGCATGTCTGAGTCAATGGGGAGACGACAGAACATATTGTCCCCTACCTATTAAGGCCTGATTTAAATAGCAGGAATAAAAGCTGAGGCAACGAGCCATGACAACAGTAGCCACTCAGCTCCCAGCCAACACTTGTATCCCCTGACTAGTCTGCCGTCAACGCCAGTCAACAGTGCGATCCTATGGCACATTAAGCGGAGAATTTGATCCAAAAGAAACACCATCGGTAGGCACAGAGGCCATTGTTCTGATTAAATACAGCCTGCCACAGGCTGTTTGCCGAACTCCTTGGTTTTCATTTGGCAAACCCCATTTTAGCAGCAGAGAGACAGCCGTGTGTTCCTCAGACCCCGTGGAGGAATGGGTGTAGTCAGTCTATGACATAGTGTGGCTGGTCTGCATTCAGTTGTGGAAATTCCAAGGTGATCAATTAAAGCTGCCCCACTTAATTCCTCTAAATCTCATTCGGTGGACTGAGGTGGGCAGTTCTAGGGTCAGGCTTCAGGGAGCAATTTATCTCGACAACATTCCAACTGGAAAGGAGCTAACACTCGGTACCAGCCGCCCCTGCACTGGGATCCGAGCTTAGGCTGGGGCATAAACCATCTCTGTCAATTCTCCCCGCAGCCACCATTTGACAGGTGTGCAAACCAAAGCTGAGCAGGTTAAGTTACTCCTTCTGGTACGTGGCAAAGCTTGGATTCAAACCTGGAGTTGTCTGGTTTCAAAGATACTGGCGTTGGTGGGGCAGGTAAGGTGCAGGCCTGCCTGGGTTCAAATCCTGGCTCCCGTGTGTATTAGGAGAGAGCCTTGGCAAGTTTCTTCAGTCTCTCCAACCTTAGCTGTCTCATCTGTCAAGTGGACATGATAATAGTACCTACTTCATAAAATGGGCATGAAAGTGAGATTGCAGAAAGAGCAAAGAGTAGTTGTGAACTGTTAACTGTTATCTCAAGGAGTCGCTGACATCTCTGAGGAGTCAGAAGAAAGGAGAAAGTGAAGTCCAGAGAGTCAAACATTAAGTATCTGAGCTAAGATGGGAGTTAGCACAAGACCTTAAACACTCAACCAAATGCCTCAGACTCTCACTTTTTATCTCCACTGACCCCAGAACAAACCAGCTGGGTCAGGGCACAGATGCCTAACATGAGGAGACTGAGCTCAGACCAGTGAGGTGACCATCCTGCAGGCACTCACACATTGGAACAAAGAGGCAAGCTTAAATTTTCCCCACTCCACAACGTCTGCAAAGTCAAGTCCATGGTTAAGATAGTCTGGGACCAAATGCTGGCCTTGTGGCTTATGAATGGTGAGATGCAATTCTCTCATCCATAAGACAGAGACAGCAGCAGCCCCCTCCTCGGGTTGTTGGTGCGCATGTTGTTGGTGTGCGTGTTAAATAAGTTATTGTTGGGAACATGCTGAGGACTGCACCTGAAATTATTGAGCCTGGCTGTAGCCAAGTTTCTTTACCTCTACTTGGGAATGATAGCCCTCTATCTTCTATGATGGTTGTGAATGTTAAGTGACTTAATCCATGTGAAATGATTAGCATGGTGTCCCATACACATTGGAAGCACTCAGTAAATGGTACTTAGAGTAGTAATGATGGTGGTGAGGGTTGTAAGGTCTGAAAGTACCAACCTTCTGGTGGACATAATTCTCCCTACATTCTCACTTCACACTTTAGCCTCAATGCTTTTCTTGTCTTGGTTCCTTTCCTGAGAAATACTCCAGGGAGAGGGAGAATAAGATGATAGTTCCATTCATTATCCCCAAACAATGGGAAGGGTTCCTCTTGCTAAAGAAACAGACAAAGTTCGCCTGCTGAGTATTTACCTCCTAGAGCCATCAAGAGGATGAAATGACACCACGTGGAAAGACAGGATGGTCGTTGGGATGCACTGTAACCTCCCTGTGCTTCACGAACTAAACAAGTGTTATAGAAGATCATTGCAGGTGAGCTGAAGGTCTTCCAGCTCTAACATTCTTTCCACGGAAGACTGTCTGTCTGCATATTCATTTCTTTGTTGTCTTTGGATGATGGTTAAAGAACAACTCTTAGCACTGCCCCGTAATAACCCCATTTTAATTAAAGATGTTAGAGGTCCAAATCTTCACCCAAGAAGCTGATGCTCAAATGGCCCACCCCAGTTGACTCAAGAATGCACTGGTACTTTTCAAATCTGTGCCCAGCTGTGTTCTAGACACTGTGGGGAAAAGCAAGACTCAGAAAATGGGGTGCCTCCTTGATGCTGCATAAAGAACTAGCCCCTGCCTCTCTCTGTGGCAACAACACACACCTCTCGTCCTGGTTCTCTGGGCTCCAGCTACATTGATCTTCTTCTTTGTGACTTGAAGCAACCTCTTCCTTGACCTCAGACAATTTTGTTCCCTCTTTCTGAATGGCTCCCTTTCCCCTTCTTGCCACCCTTCAGTCCTTCTCTTGCTTATTATCACTCATCTCTCAGGTCTCAGCACAAAAGCCATGCAGAAAAGCCTTATCCCACCCCCAAGTCAAGGAAGGACATGTCTTCTGGTTATATGGGTTTATCTCACCCTCCATTCTTTCTTGAAGGCCTTAGTCACAATCACAGCTAAACTATTGATCGGGTCATTGGGTGTATAGACTATCTCAGCAACTCAATTAGACTGCAAGCTGCAGGAGGGCAAACTCATACCCCAGCTGTAGCACCTAACACAGCAGTGAGACTCGGCTGCCACTTATTAATACTGCATCCTGAACTCAGCAATTAATAAGAATGTGAGGTATTTTTAGCATTGCTGAGTTTATTTTTCCTTTTGTTCTGTTTTATGTGTTCAGAAAAGGAATAGTGGTAGATTAAACTCCATAAAGCAATGAAAAAATATTGATGTCTTCTTTCAATATAACTTTTAAAATAAATTTATTTATTCTTTTACTTTGAATCAGTTTAGGGGGCCAATAGTGCAGAGAGATTTAAAAACCCTTGGGTGTTGGCAGTATCTATACTGAAGTTACCATTCACTTACTCTTTGGCCCATTAATTCGACTTCTAGAAATCCATCCCACAGAAACACCTGAAAAAGCAAGAGATAATGTAGGTGTAAGGACATTCATTGTAGCATTATTCGAAAGTCAAACATCAAAACAACTGACACGTCCAGCAGTGGGGATCAGCTCCACAAGCCATGGCACATCCCACAGTGGAGTACAATACAGCCATAAAAAGGGGGTGAGGACAACCTGTGCAGTAATATGGAGAGTTTACCGGGATATATTTCTCGATGAAATGGGCAACATATAGAACAGTTATAATATGCTACTTTTGTCTGAGGGAAGAAAATAAGAACCTCCAAAAGTTTCATATATTTGCAAAAATAAAACAGAAAAGAGCATAGGAAATAAAAAGAAGAAACTATCAAAAGAGGTGACTTTATAGGAAGTGCCCTGGGGACCGTGTGGAGAGAAAAGAGGTAGAAACAAAAGCTCCCTCTGATGCCTTCCTATGCTTTTGGGCCCATTGAACAATGTGAGTTCATCACCTATTAAAAGTAATTTTTTTTAATTTTCTAAAAATGAAAATAAACTGGGACAAATAAATCTAACCAAATATCAATTTAGTAACATAACCACACAAACGATTACTTTCCCCTGAGATGCTTTGATCATAGTACTCTGATTAAACATCTCTAGTGGGATATGCTCTGTGGATAAAAATATATATAATTTACATACAAAATACATATACATATAAAAAAATGTAAACTGAATGTGATTCTTTTATGTTAATAATAAAATTCATTGTCATTTTGAAACTACTTTTTTTATTTTGTGCAATGAAACAAATGAGGGGTTATGTTAATGCTGATCCAAAAGAATAAAAATTCCATTGTAAAATAAAAAATTAACTATAAAACTAATATTGGAATTAAAGTAAAAATAGTTAAGTGAGTGTATAATTTTATCGATTGCATGTTCTCTCTCTTAGCCCCTAGAAATGGCCTAGCAACAGGAGCACCCAGTAGTAACTGACACTGCAATTTAGCTGCACACATTCAGAATTTAGGGGAGAACGAGACATTTTCAGGACTGGATGGGGGAGGAAGGAACAAGGTGATTCTGGAACACATTGTCATGTTCAGAAGCAAGGAAGCTTTCAAATAGTAATGGGGCAGGTCGACGGGGCCCAGGAACCTTTTTGTTGGAGGGAGCTCATGCCGCCCAAAATTGGGATGATTGGAGCACTGAAAGAAGCAGTGATTATTGTGGGTCGAAACACCCTGGACCCTCTAATGCCGCGAGTCCATCACGGTACTCCAAAGAGAGAAAAACTGGGAACAAAGATTCATTTGTCACCACTCGAAGTGGTGATTAAAGCAACTTCTTCCTTTGCCAATCGGTAATTAAAGAGAAATAATTAAGCATTCATCCTGCCTTGTCAGGAATAACTGTTTTTCAAGGCAAATAGGCCCATTTATGACAGAAAGATCTGTTTTATGGAAGATTGTCAAGCAATAAATGTAGAAGGAATGTTAGAATTACAGAGTCTGCCCCTCAGCACTCCTCATTCCTGTTCCAGGCATGGGAGGCTGCTCTGTTAGCACAGGAGGGGAGGTAATTATGTGCAGCCTAGGGAGAATCAGAGATGGCTTCCAGGCAGAGGCAGGGCGGGCAGAGGTGGCTGTGTGGGCAGAGCCCGAGAACAAGAACACAGGGGCCCGGCTTGCAGGTGCAGGGATGTAGGGGCAGTCCAGAACCCTGGAGCTTCTGCACCGGCCTTGGAGGGGACTCTTACCCATTAAAGAGACCCAGAGACTCCACAAAAACTGAAACTACACAGAATCAAAATAACCCTCAGAACCTCCCTATGATTTCTTCTTCTGTTTAGTTTTATTTTTCAGTTGCAGTTTACTTTCTATACAATTTTGTATTAGTTTCAGGCACACAGCATGGTAGTTAGATCTTCACATACTTTGCAAAGTGTTACCCCGATATTTCCTGTACACACCTGGCACCACACAGTTATTACAATATTACTGACTAGATCCCACAGAGTTGGGATCCCATCATTATCTGAGATTTAGGAGGTAACCAGCAGTTGAGGGTGACGTGCAAAGATTGCGTGTTCTGAGAGGTACGTGGGAACCGAAGCCAACTGACAGGGTCCTGTCTCCCGCTTTGGCTTCTTGGGGGGCCTATGGTATATTCAGACAACTAGCTGCCCGTTGTTGACACTGTTTCTGTCGTTCACTGTTATCCCCACCCCCTCTCACTGCCACTGAAACATGCATGCGGTCAGCCTCTGTTGCTGAGCATGGATGGTGCAAAGTTGCATGACAAGGGGTTGCATGACCCAGAATGAGACTACAGAAGTGGGCAGGGGTCACGTGAGAAAGAGGCTGTGTTGCTGAACAAAGTGGCTTAGACTTCAGAGTGGAAGAAAGCTACCGGGGAGAGGTTTGAGTGGGGTAGGCATGATGGGATCTGTACTTTGAAAAGACTACTAGGGCATCTTAGTGAAGAGGCTGTGGGGGTGTGGGTGGGGGGAAGAATGCAGACAAGTAAGCGGGTTGTTGCCATCTTTTTTTTCACATTTTTTTGCTGTTGTTCAAGTATAGTTGTCTCCATTTTCACCATCTTTGTGTTTAAATCTGCCTCTTTTTTTTTTCGGGTCTTCTTTACGAGGGCAAGTAACACATGAATTCAACATGAATGCAAAGTTTTAGATCTGAAGAGAAAAGTGGATTTCAGCTTCAGAACCCCAGGGCACAAAGGAGAGGCTATTTAGGGACCTAGGTTTTTCAACCACAGAAAGCTGGAGGGTGAGAAGTGGCTGGTTCCTGCTAAACTCCCCTGGGCAAATGAAGGGAACCACTTGGCCTTTCTTCCCATTAACTGATCATAGTCATGGAAATTATATATGGGGCCAGGAAGCGGTTCCTTTCACTTCAACCTACCTAGAATACATTCAAAATAGCTGCCAATTGCAAAAATAAACTTCAAAATTCTAAACAGTCTACTTGGCATATATCCATTCATTCAGCTAATTTTATTGAGCATCTAATATGCCAGTAACTGGCCCATAGGTTAGGTTTACAAACAATAAAACTTAGCCCCCTGGGAAGTAAAGACCTGATAAATGAGACAGACAAGTGAACAGGAAATTCGGAACAGGATGTTCTGATGGGAAAGACCTGTCACTAAACCAAGGTTACTGACTTCAGTGAGCCTGGGAAGCCATACCTGCAGGTAATTAAATAGGAACTTGCTTCTTAGTACAATTGAATGTCATTAGCCTGGAGTATAAAAAATGAAAAACTTCTGGCGGATTTCATTTCCAACTTGCCTCAGCCACAGCCTGATATTTTTTTGTTGTTTTTAGCCTCATTGTTAAAAATACTTCTAAGACCAGCAACCCCACTATCTTGTAGTACAATGAATGAAATGGAATGATTTTACAATAGTTACCACGTAACTGAAAGAATTTCATGGCAGGGACTTCAGGCCAAGAGGCAGGCATTTCTACTTTACTTCTTTGCTCGTGAATGCTAAAATAAAACAGGGTTGATTGGTAGACACATAAGTTGATGATAGATAGATAAAGAGGCTGCTAGGTATAATTTACAACAAATTCCTCTTTTATATCTCTGATATGGTTTTTAGTGCATGATTACTTGCTTTCTTCCAAATAATCAGAGAAAAATAAAGCTCAGTTAATCTGAAAAGTCTGTGAGTGTTGATCTAGCAGTATACAATATTGTGCAAAAAAAATACACTTTCTATCCAAATGCCCATCAACTGGTGAATGCATTTACAAAATGTAGAATATCCATATGATATAATACTACCTGTCAATTAAAAGCAACAAACTCTGATACATCTGTAACATGGATGAACCTCAAAAATATTAAGCCAAGTTTAAGAAGGCAAATAAGTGCAAAAGACTGTCTACATCATTTAGGTGTAATGTCTAGAATGACCGTGTATTTCATCTATAGTAAATGTCTACAAAAGGAAAATGGGTACAGACAGAAAGCAGCTCATGGTTGCTTACAGCGGGGAGTAGAAGCAGGAATGAGCTGCACACGAGCACAGGGGAACTACTTGGGGTGGTGAACATGTTCCAAAACTGGACTGTGGTGATGGTCGCCCAACTCCATAAGTTGAATAAAATAATTAGATGAAACAGTTATAATGAGTGAATTTTTATGATGTAGAAATTATGGTCCAATAAAGCCATTAAAATAAACACACATATTTTTAATCCAGGTAAATAGGAAGTTTTTAAAGATAACACCATGTAGCTACTTTCTATTGAACTACTTTCTTCTTGAGCTGGGCACTTTTCTCTCTCTGTTCCAGGAAACCACCTTAAGAGAGGTGATGCGATTAACCCAGGGATGCATGCCAAGGCCAACCTGAGTTATGAACAGGAGCCAGTTGGGTCTACCACTAATTCCTGTACACAATCTGCTTCCTCATGACCCCCAAAATAGGAACAACAAGTTGTCCCAGATTCACATGGTGTAGTCAAGGTAACAAACGAGATTCAACCTCCACCAGCCTCCCTTCTCCTTTCCTGCTGTTGTCAGACTCTGCTCACCTCCCTGTTGTCCTGGGCGCTGCCTTGGGTTAGTGCTGTAAGACAAACCGATCCTGTCATTCCTGCGCTGAGAAGTGGGGCTCTGATGCGGAAACCTTGGCTTGGGCCCCTCACAACCTGGCTCCAGCCCACGACCTCATTGCTCACTGCTCCCCATCCAACGCTTCACCGCTTTGCTCTGAACACCTCACCACTCTTCGAAGGTGATGGCCGTTTCCACATCTCTCAGCATTTTCTCCCTGCAGCTCCTCTCACCTGAAATCCTTGACCTCTCCTTGTCCCTGCTAGGTATTGTCCAACACCTGCTCTATCATGAACAAATACCATATTCTTAGTAGAGCTTCCCACCACTTCTTCAAGCAGAGTCAGCTATTCCAGGCAGTTGATGCATACTTTAATCATTTTCTTAAGTCTTGTAAATAGCATTTAAGTGTATTTACCCAGTACCAGTCTAGTGGATATGTCTTATTTTCTTTATAACTATAGCATGTATTATTCAAGGAACTGCTTGGATTCAAATCTCCACCCTATCATTTACTAGCTCTGTGACCTTGGACAGAGGGCAAAAACTCTGTACATCAGTGGTATGATGAGGCACTTGCATCTATAATACATTAAAAAAGCACTTACAACTCAATAATAAATAAACAAACAACCCAATTGAAAAATGGCCCAAGGGTTTGAATAAACATTTCTCCAAAGAAGATGTACAAATGTCCAAAAATGCACAGGAAAAGATGTTCCACATCATTGCTCATTGGGAAATGCAAATAAAAACAAAACAATACTATTTCACACCCAGTAGGGTGGTTAGAATCTAAAAGTCAGGTAAAAATAAGTGATGGCAAAAGATGTGGAAAAGTTGGAACCCTTACACATTGCTGGTGAAATGTAAGATGGCACAGCCACATTGGAAAACAGTTTGACATTTTCTTAAAAAATTAAACATAGACTTACCAAATGACCCATATATGGCCCACAATTTCATAAATTCTACTCATATGTATCTTACCAAGAGGAATAAAAGTATGTGTCTAAAAAAAAAAGGCTTATAAGTAAGTGGTCATAGCTGTGCTATTGAAGAGAAGTAAAAAAAGTCACTGCACACTTTTACATAGATTTTCTAGTCTAGTTATTTTAAGTGTAAGTGAAATACACTTCTCTTTTGTCCTTTAAATCTTACATGGACACTTCAAATAGTCCAGATTTTGTATCGTACATAGTATGCTTAAATTTCTCTGATTTTGATAATTTTGCAGCTTACTAATTCTGCCCCATCCCTGTCCTCCCTGAGCCCAGCCTTCGCTATAGTCATTAAGCGAAACTCTCCTGGCCTTGCTAGGAAACAATTGCAGCCCACTATCTTAAATCTGGTTTAAAATAGTTGTTTGACAGTTTTTAAGGAATTAGTCCAGTTGATCTATTGGCAAAATTATTTTTACTGGATAGGTTTACATGGAATTGGTGTTTTGGTGAATTGCCTTTTGGCAAGTGGACATTCAGCAGATTGACTGAGAGCCAGAGAACTTGATTCTTTTGTACCCTCCTCCTCCTCTCTGCTTTCTTCTTTGCTTACATAAGTCGGTCCGTTGACAGTCACATGTTTTCCTCATTTCCTCTCAAGAGCTTCCTGGCTTTGAGAGCTAAAGTTTGCCAATTCAGATTTGTGGGTCACAACACAAAGTCGAAGGGTGCAGACCAGACAGTGTGAGGTATCCTGTAGACTAGTTGTCACCCTCCTTTTTTTCAACAGCCATGAAATTCTTTCTTCAAAATATCCCAGAGTTGACATATAAAGAAGATAAAAGATAAGTACTTGCTGATGTGGGATCCACTAGTCCATCCCATCGGTGACCTATGTGCACACCTATTTCCCTAGTAGCTTCTAGGTTCCTCCAAAGGTGACTCAGTGCTCTACAAATCACAGTTTAAAAATCACTGGTTTCATCAAGTCACATCTTTTCACATATCACACTCTGAGGCTCACAGAGTACCAATGACTTTAGTCAAAATCAACGGAAAGAATAAAATAATAATAATAGGATATTATCATCCCTCAAAATGTGAATAATTATAGTCAAATCCCACTATTTGGTACAGAAATCTCCTTCTCTAGTGTCCAAATGGCTCTTCCCGAAATGACAGTGGGAAAAACACGGATTTTTACTCCATAAAATCAAATTTGAGTTCTATTTCTTTTTACATATGCAAATTTGGGCTGTCTCTTAACCTAGCTGAGCTTCAGAGTTCTAATCTGCAATTAATGGATAAAAATATCTATGTTCTCAGGTTGCTGTGACAATTAAATGAGCTAATATATGTAAGTGCTTAACCATCGGCATCACAGTAGGTGCCCCAAAATGTTATTCCCTCTTCTCTTCTCCCTTTCTCTTCTCCCTTCTAGCAGAGAGAAAGCGTTAAACCTTTCTCTCTGCTAGACATGGGACCTACGGATTTGAATGTTGTGTCTATCTTTCAGTGCGATCCTCCCCAAAAGAGTCACCAACACTCAAAATAATCTGTGACCACAGTCCAAATAAAGTTCCCATTGATCAGTCAATTAAAACCCACAAAGTAAACCAATACTGTAGGGAGCAGCAAATAAAGCTGAAAATAGTTAAAACCCATATATAAATTTGCATCAGAAATATCACTTCCCTCTGACATCTCTCAAACAGCTATCAACTTAATTTTGGCTCTTTACACAGTCTTTCCCCCAAAATTCTACTGGAAGTTTCCTATATGTTTATAGGAGGCTTTTGAACCAATAACTTTTCAGGAAGTGTCCAGAATTAGTTGCTTTCCATCATGCAGGCTCTCAAGGGAAATAACACCAAAGGCTGCTGCTGACTATGTTCTCCAACTCCCACATCAAGGTACTCCTGGAGAGCTAAATAATGTACCAGTGGAAGAAAGATTTCCACAAAAAATATGCACTATAAAACTCTCAGAGTTTACCTGGAATTCATATGAGGGCTTCAGCTACAAAGAAGAGAGAAGGAGGAGTGGAAAAAAGAAATGTGTGGATTAAAAATATTGGGAAACAAAAGAGAAGAGAGCAGTCTCTAAAATCTAGTTTGCCCCATATTCCTGAAGGGGAAGAGGTGAGATATCACATGTTGACCTTGAAGGTCAAAACAGCCCAAGGTGTTCCATCATGGTCATCATCCCAGCTGCCTTTTGTTGAAAGTCTTTTATATAACAGGTGCCAGGCTGGAAATTTTATATATATATTCTTAAATTGGAACATTAGATACCCATCTAAAGACTTATTATTGTTGAAGGAGGGGGGAAATCTTAAAACTTTAACCCAAAAAATGATCATTTTATCCTAATAATAAGATATGAAAGATCCCCATTAGGGTCACTCTGGCTCCCTTTTGGGGGTACCTCTAAAATGTTTCTACTTAAAGCCCATCAAAAGTTCACCATTCCCCATGCTGTACTTTACATCCCCATGACTGATTTTATAACTGGCAACTTGTACTTCTTAGGACTCTCCCCTTTTTCACCCACCCTCCATAGCCCCCTCCCATCTGGCAACCATCAATTTGTTCTGTGTAAAGTACAGCATAATTGTGTAGTTAATAATTTTGTAATAACTATGTATGGTGTCACATGGGTGCTAGACTTAGCAGGGTGATCACTTTGGAAATTATATAATGTTTAATCACTATGTGGTACACCTGAAACTACTATAATATTGTATGTCGATGGCAATTGAAAAATAAAACAAAAAAAAGTGTTAAGTTCACCATTGCTTTTAGACTATAAACCAAATTCCTTACGTGGCCAAAAGCCCAACACAATTTCATTCCTGCTTATCTGGCCTGCCTCTTAATTTCTGCCCATCCCTCCTTTAACAGTATGTGCTCCAGATGTACAGGGCTGTGGTTTTTCTCCCTGAGCCCCCCAGATTCCCCCTTCCTCACTCTCATGTCTCCCCCTCTCTCCTGCCTCCATCCATCACACCACTTCGTTTATTGCTCAGGAAAGTTGCTGATAAAATATTTCTCACTGAGTCATGCATAATTGGTTTAATGTCTTAGTCTCCCAAGAGCATTTGCATTTTAATAGAGGACAATATTTTATTAGCATTAATATTAATTATTAAGTAAAATAGCTTTCGCTTTTATAGCACTTTAGACTTTACAAGGCTCATTTACATATAGTATCATATCTATACTCACAGAGGTGAAGAGAGAAGCATGTTTTTACTTAAAGAAAAAAGTTACCTTGAATTGCATTTTTTTCCTAGGGTGTGATTCTTCCCTTTACTTGGGAGGAAGAATATTTAAGTTGAGATATTATATACAAACAAAGAATGATATTATACCCTAGACTATGTGTACAGTTAGGGGAGATTGTGAGGTAATTCTACATTTTAACAGAAATTTTTTATTTTGTTATAACTAACAAATAATGCTTATTATAACAAATTTAAGAAGTTAAATTTTACCTCAAAAGAGAATTCCTGATAAGAATATTCTCTTTTTTGCTAGACACTCTTTTATTTTTAGTGTTATTCTATTACAGTTGTCTCAATTTTCCCCTTTTGCCCTCCTCCATCCAGCCCACCCCCCTCCACCCCGCTCCCACAGTCAAATCATATTCTTTTAATGGAGGAACAATCAGTCATCATTAAACAAGGATGAATTTCCACTTATGACCCTGCTAAAAACATAAAGCTGGATGCTAGGACATTTTTCCAAATTTCCAATTCTTTTTCCTTTCTTCGCCTCTCTGACACTTGGAAATCCATTAAAGAGGAAAACGTGGTGGTCTTTCCTTGTTGGTTCTCAGTTTCCAGAACTCAGTCCTTGACAAAGGAATGTGATGAGAGAGGAATTTGGCAAATCTTAATCAAACAGCTATGGCTAAATTGCAATGAACTGAGAGACTAGACATGGGAAACAGTGGCCAGCACCCTAACTACAAATAAGATACAATTCGGGTCCGATCCAGGGTTCCAGCAGTGGAGACAGGAAGTGAAGGGTGCGGAGGTAACAGGAGTGCGTCTCCTGCTTTCTCCAGCATCGATGGAGGTGTCGTCTTCCTGCCATGCAGGGACATTTCCAAGACCACCATGAACTTTACCAAGCAGCTCAAGAAGGAAAAACCACACTGAACATGGTGATGCAATCAGAACCTCTACTTTTTTTCATATAAAATGTCCAGCATTCATGCAATAATTACTAAGAAGAATAAAAAACAGGACTGATGCAAAAAAGAAACTGACAGTAAAAACAAACACACAGCTGACCCACTTATTGGATTTAATAGACGTGGATATTTTTTAAAACTGTGTCAATCATTGATTCAGAGAACAAACTGATGGTCACCATATGGGGGAGACATTGGGGAGATGGGCAGAAAAAAGGTAAAAGGAGTTGAGAAGTACAAATTGCCAGCTACAAAATAGTCTCAGAGATATAAATTACAGCATGGGAAATGGTCAATAGTATCGTACTAACTATGTATGGTGCCAGACAGGTACTAGATTTATCAGGGTGATCACTTTGTAAGGTGTGTCGATGTCAAATCACTATATTATACACCTGAAACTAGTATAATATTGCACATCAACTACAATTGAAATAAATAAAAATGCATTTCAAAAAAAAAGTTTTTCATTAAAAAAAGAAAAAGGAAAAAAAGAAAAAGAGAAAAGAAAAGAAAAAAGAGAAAAGAGAAAAAAGAAAAAAGAGAAAAAAGAAAAAGAAAGAAAAG
The DNA here is from genome assembly GCF_022682495.2 of Desmodus rotundus. Lineage (NCBI taxonomy): Eukaryota > Metazoa > Chordata > Mammalia > Chiroptera > Phyllostomidae > Desmodus > Desmodus rotundus. The sequence goes on along the minus strand of NC_071394.1, from coordinate 7,379,278 downwards.
AAGAAAAAAAAGAAAAAATATTTTAAAGGCCATCATTTAAAAACTGTAATATGTTCAAGAACAAAGATGACAGGGTGTACAACACTATTAGATAACTGGAATCTTTATGAAAGAATAAAATGGAATTTCTAACAGTAAAAAATATAATAACTAAAATTAGAAAGGCAATAAATCAATACAATGTATTGCAGATAGCTCACACACTGGAAGGGCCATCAGTAGAAATCATCCGTATTGAACTGCCGTAACTACATGCGGTGCCAGGTGGTCCTAGAGTTATTGGGGGAGCACTTCATAAGTTATGTAAATGTCTAGCCATATGCTGTCCAACTCAAATGAACACAGAACAATATTGAATGTCACCTATAAAAATAATAAAATAAATCTCAAAAAATAAAAGAAATGATCTATGTTGAAGCACAAAAGGGCAGAAAAAGTTGAATTACAAAAAAAGCATAAGACACAACAGTGAAAAAGCAATACAAATATGTAAGTGTAATTCTACAAAAGGAGGGAAAAACGTGCTGACAATTACCAAATGATTGTGGAACACTCACCAAAACGGACCACATACTATAGCATAAAACAAGCTTCAGCACAATTCAAAGGGTTTAAGTCATTTGAAATATGTTTCATGATTGCACTGGATATAAACTAAAAAATCCATATTAAACGACTAGAAAATTCTCCAATGTTTGAATAGACTTCCACTTGTTCACCAACCCGGAGCTCTCCAAACACCCTTCTTTTGGGTTTTTATGGAGGTTTCATTATGTAGGCATGGTTGATTAACTCATTGGCCATTGGTGATTGATTCAGTCTCTAACCCCTCTCCCCTCCCCAAAAAGCAGAGGTTATGACTAAAAGCTCCAACCCCCTATTCATGGTTGGTTTCTCTTAGCAACCAGCCAACATCCTCAGGAGCCTTCCAAAAGTCACCTTTATTAACATAACCCCAGACCTGGTGGGAAGGGACTTATTCTGAAGAGCAGAACACTCATTTCACCTTTATGGCTCTGAAGTGTCTTTCAGGAACTGAGGACATGGGACTAAATTTTAAAACTAAAGATGCTTTCCTTATCGCTCCTAAAAGTCCAAGTGTTTTGGGAACTGCAGGCCAGGAACTGTGTATGAAGACCAAATATATATGAGAAATATATTTTGATCATCTGAATGGCCAATAATATATATTTCTTATAAATCACAATACCACACCCCATTTTAAAATATTGCTTGTTCAAGATACTCATCCTAACTAAATGCCTGATATGGTCTTGTGCTATTGAGCAAGAGAAAGTTGTTTATTTTGTTTTGTTTTAAAGAATACAAAAGTATCCACCTAGACTAAACCAAAATGAATACATATATTTCAAATGTGATGACATGGAAGGTAAGACTCTTAAAAAAACTAAAATTAAAAGAATTGCAACTAATAATAAAAATATTTGAAAATTGAGAATAATGCACAGAAAATCCCTGAAGTTTTTCCCTGAATTGCACGCCAGGGACCTGCAGAGTCGACAGTCCGGATTAAACTCTGAGCCTAGCTGAAAATTTCAAAAGAAGAAAACACAATGGAGTCACGAAATCATCTCTTCTGCTCATGGACTAGTGAGTGCTCAACGACAAACTGCTCGGCTCCCGCGCGCACCAGGCGACCACCAAACATCTAAAGGCGTTTGCTATTGTCTGACCCAAGTCACAATGTGAGCACCAAACCTTCCTTCCATTTGAAATTCTGCCACAACCTCCACCCCAGTGGGCAGCCCCCAACACAGCTGTTTGGTGTCCTAAGCAGATGTGGAACCCAGGAACCTCGGTAGGCGTAGGATTCCAAATGTATGTCAGCCTTAGGATCCTCATCCCCAAACTATCTCCTTGCAACAGAACCTAGTCTGGAAACGAGACAATTATCTTTTCTCGTGGGGGGATGTGGAGAGTAGAGGAAGGGATGTGGAAAGGAGAGAGAGTTAGGGGATGGGAAACCCACAAACTGTGGTTCACTTTCAGGAAGCTGCGAGGCTGGATCTTTCAGAGCAGCGAGCATTTTTTCAAGATGCATTTTCTTTGAGGTCCCCCACACCAGATACCCCAGGGCCTTCCTTTCAGCCCTGGCCCTTGCATCACCACCAGCCAGGGGAAGGAGCCGTGGCCTGGTAGCGGTCACGGTTCTCTTGGATAAGCTTTGCCGTAATCTTCATAAACCTCAATGTTCAAGGTGCAGAGGGAGATTGGAGGAAACTTGTTTTTCCGTTGGTTTCTCTCTGACTTCTGCAGCTAATCATTCCTAGAACAGGAAGCTGGAGAAATTTATGTGGGAGACACTCTTCTGACCAGTCAGGTTTCCTTACCCTCCTAGGGTACAACTGGTTAAGAAAGTTTCGGGGTTACATAACCTCCTTCCTTCAGGGTGGTTTCTCACCAAAAGGTGAATGGACTGCCCACCCCTGGGAAGCAGAGCAGGAATCTCTCAGTTGTGTTTAGTGCTGTTCTTGGACTCATACCCTAGTGGAGGAGGACAGAATGAGCAAGTTTAAATAAGGAGATTACACCGTGTGTTAGAAGTGATATGTGAAATCAATAAAAACAGAGCAAGGACAGAGAGATGAGGGAGGGGAGTGGGAGGGGTGCAATTTTAAACAGGTTATAGGATACAAGCCTTGAAAAGCTGACATCTGAGCAAAGCCTTAGAGAAGATAAGGATGTCGAGTATGGGACCACCTGGAGGAAAACAAAGGCTTTAGGTGGGACTGTAGAGGGTATGTTCAAGGGACGAGGAAAGTGGTCATGGTAGCAGGAGTGGAGAGAGCAAGGAGAGAAGAGGTGGAGAGGATGTTGAAAAGGTTTGGGCCCGAGAGCAGGTAGGGCTTTGCAGGTGGCCCACAGGTTTAAACCCAACTGGCACACATGTTTGTTTGAACTATACAGATTTTTTAATTTTTCGATGTAATAACAGGATATATCACGTACACAAAAAAGTTGTTCTTGCTTCTCTTTAAAAGCATGAATACTATTGGGTTTGCCAAAAAGTCTGTTTAGGTTTTTCTGTAAAATAAGGGATACATTTTTTATTTTCACCAATAACTATATTGATTTGGATATTTTTTGTATGTTGACTATTTTCCACTATTGTTTTCTAGTGGGTAGAGGCCAGAGGTGCTGCTAAATATCTTCCAATGCATAAGACAGCCCCACAGCAAAGAATTCTTTGGTCAAAATGTCAATAGTACCAAGAAACTTCACAAACCACTTCTGACACATTCAATCAGTCACAGCACCTTCTCCACACACTGTACAAATCTTTTTTGCATTACAGTTGCATTTTTATCTTTCTTGAAATAATAAAACATAATACCCCGAAAATTCTGTGCATTTTTTTCCATCTTCAATATTAAAATGGCTGCACAAAAATTCACCAATGTTGATGTTTTTTTTAAATGCACACTGATATAATCTAACAACATTGTTTCAAATGAAGTTAAAGACAATGAAGCACTGTCTACTAGAGCCATAGTATAGAAAAAAATGTAATGGACTTTTTGGTCAACCCAATAGCAATACCAAGTCTGCATCTCAACATGGCTGGAGCTTTATACAGGCTCTTGGCATGAAGCAGGCAGATGGTCCAGTTCACCCAGCTCCCACGCCTTCCGTTACTTATTTCTGATCTGACCCTTTCACTTATTATAGCTCTACAGTTGTCAAGCCCTCACCTGACCTAGTACCTTTGGTAAAATATATAGAAAACTAAGGCCTAGAAAGAGGAAGACAGTGGAACCTTCAGTCACAAAATCAGAATCCGTGCCTTCCAGCCACCCCCAATAAATGCAAGAGCTAAAAATAAAAGCCTCACAGGACTTAAATTTGCCCAGGCCAGTCCTTCCTCCTAAGGCAGCCTGGTTGGTTGCTCAGCCTCCATAATACTCTGGACTCAGATTCTTGGTAATGTTTCAGAATTATTTTTAATTTGGCTTTGATTCTGTTTCACTCAGTCTCCCATAGTGAGCTGCGTTTGTGGCTAAGGGCTTGAACAAGCAAAGAGGCTTAGGGGCCCCCACTTCACCAGAGTTCAGGTGGAAACTGTAAAACCACCAACTTCCACTGGAAGCTGGAGGAAACCTCTTGTCCTTCCTGAGTGATGGCACCTAGATGTTGGGCGGGGTCACACTGAGGAGTCTGTCTGCTGCTCTTGCTCCCTGGGATTATGGCCTGGACGGACCTGTAGCCGATGATATTAGAAAAGCCTGTCTTCGGGACTGTGTGCCCTTTCCATTTGGTTCATGCCTCCATCTCCCCTTTTGGCCGCAGGCCCATTTCTGGCCCATTCTCACACTCTTCAGCAAAGTCTAGAACTCAATGTATAATAATGCCCTGCCTTTCCCAGTGAACATTCCAGCATTAGGCTTTGTGGTAACAAGGGAAGAAAAGAGCCCTCTGAATTGAACAGAAGGTAAAAGACAAATTTAAGCAAACAGAATGCTTGCTTATTCACTCACTCATTCCTCATTCATTCATATAACAACCCGGTATTCATTACTTACTGGGCTGAGTGTTTAGAAGGTCTCCATGTGACTAACACACCTACCTTACCCTCAGGGAGCTTACAAAACCACCTCCTAACCTGACAAGTGTGACACATGTGATGTTGGAGGGGGGCTTCTCTAGAGCCTCAGTTTCCTCAATTGTAATAGAAGGTCCCCATTAACTTCTATACCAGCTAGCTGTGAAGAACAAATGAACACACGGATGTCAACATTCTTTGCAAACTACAAGCACCTCGTCACTTGATTACCATCTCACATTACTTGTGCTCAAGGACTTGAATGATTGTGGAACAGTCTTTCAAGCAAATAAATGCAGAAAGAACATCTCTTCCTTACTGAAGAAAGCTAACAAATGTAGAAATAATGATATAAATAGAAAAACATTTGCCAATTCTTATAATAATAGTTGTCAGACAAGAATCATCAATGCTTGATGAAACTAGTGGCTTAATGTGTGAAGAGGTACAGAATGTTTACATAATAAAGTATCTTCTGACAAAATATTTATTAATTATAGAGGAAAAAGACGGTCATTTTACCATAGAGAAAGCTAGCAGCCACCACTTTAAGCAAAGTCAAAATCAGGAGAAATGGACATGTGCCTTCTGATACAATGCATGGGAAAAGGATGGAACAACCCTTCTTTGGCATTCCAGCTCACAAGGCATAACCTGAGTCTCATCAGGAGGAGACACGAGAAAAACCAGATTGAGGAACATTCCACAAACTATCTGACCTAATAGTTTTCTAAACTGTTATTTGTTGTAAAAGACAGAAAGACTGAGAACTGTTCCAGATCAGAGGAGGCTAAAGAGACACAAATAGATTCCACGCGGGATCCAGTGTTTTCTTTGGCTGTATAGCATGTCATCGGGATCACTGGAAAATCTGAATAAGCTCTATAGATTAGGTAATAGTTTTATATTAATGTTATTTCCTAGTTGTGACGGTGGCTGTATGAAGGGGTGTCTTTGTTTTTAGAAAATGCACAGAGTACTGAGGGTGTAAAGGGCATCGTATCTGTAACTAAATTATCAAATAATTAAGGAAATAATATTAGATGATAGATAGATAGGTAGATAGATAGGGAAATTGGTAAATATTAACACTGGGGAATTCTTTGTACTATTCTCCAGAGATGTCTAGCTATGCTGTCTGGAAAACCCAGATGCCAAATGTGTTTTCCCCATTTTTCATCCCTGTCTTCAGGGCTTCCGATATTCATGGCAAGATGGGAAATGATGCTAAATGGACCCATTCCCATACCTACCCATCCACACCACGGAGCAGTGTTGTTAAGACTAGCTATCTTAGCTGAGCCAGCTGGGGTCTTAAACATTTATCTCCCGGAACCCGTAGCGCAGCACTATCTCTTTCATTCCTGGCAGAAGGATATCTCCATCGCAGTGCATCATGCCAGGGCACATACATCATGCAGAAATCAGGTGGCAATTTGGTCCCAGGTGCTACGTGCATCATCTGATGTCTAATTGTCGTGCTGGACTCTTTATGTCCTGTAAAACCACTGGTAAAATCAACCCAGACCCGGTCCCTTGGCATTTGGGGGAATCATGAAATGTTCAGTCCCAGAGAACGGGCACAAGGTAACCTGCCACCCCCAAAGTGACCCAAAGATTAAACAGGACAATGGAGACAAGACTTTGCCCCCTTCCTGGATTTGGTTAAGACAACCTAGAGAAAGTGCAAGAGTGCCCCCTTCTGCCCAGAACTGAATTGCTTTCCTTCTTCCTTCTTCCTTCAAACATTCCAGCCTTAAGAGGAAATAAAATCAAGCCTTCCAAATAAAAACATGATTCCAGAGCACACATATTTAAACATTATACTACAGATGTCTGTTAAGCCAGCAATTACCATCCACAATAAGATTTCATCTTTAGAATTTCATTTGATCCCTTCAATCACTTGTAGAGCAGAACTAACCAGCCACCACCATGTCCTCTCACAAGTGATTTGAAAGAGATGCACCTGTCCGTAGCTGATAATGGTACCAGAACAAAGAAACAGTTAACCGAATAGGTTAGAGGTAGTAATAAACTAATTGTTTGGGTTAAAAAATTAGGTGAGAAGAAATGAAAAAGAACACTACACTTGGAAATTGAAGACTCAGAGTTCAACACGCAACTCTGCTCCTCACTAGTTGGGTGACGTTGAGCAGTTGTCATCTATAAAATAGGTATAATGCTAATCTGTAATTCGTCACAAGGTTGCCACACAAACTAATAACATAGTTCTCACTAGCCCCAGTTCACAGATGAGAAGACTGAGACTCAAAGAGTTCATGGATTCCCCAAGAACATGCAGCTCATGAGCGGTAGAGCCCAGTTTGAAACTCAGCTACACAGGACTACAACGCCTCAGTTCCTTCCATGCCACATGCCCCTACTATTACGGGGATTTAATGTTGATTATTTGAATTTCACCCATCACTAGCCCCATCCTCCATCACCCAGCATACAGTCCATCGTATAACAGGTGGTGATCACACATTATTGTTGAATAAACCAAGCCATGAATCAATGAGTGAGAGAACTAATAAATTGTTGATACAGTTGCAAATACCATTGAACAGTTGCCTGCGTGACACATGGGACATGATTGTTTTGTGTTCACAAAGTCAAAATATATTTCTCCTACATTGATATGATATGTCATATATTAATGTGTGTGTTTGCATTTGTAACACATAGGTGTGTTTCCAAAAGAGAGGAAATGACAGTAGAATAACACTAAGACAAAAAGAAAAATAAAGCAATTGCTATCATGTTAACAGTCCCCTCAGAGCAAGGTGAACACCAGGCACCTGTCTTTGGAAAGTGGGGAAGCTCCCTGGGTACGATCCCTGCCCACACCTCAGCTGACAGCTTTACTCTGAATCGCAGAGAGAATTGTCTTTGAGGAACAATTCTGGCTCCTTTCTCTGTCAGTGTTCTGCGCTCAGAAAAGGTCAGGTTGGAAACTGGATCTATTCTGTGCATTTCCAAGGTCCTGGCTCAGAGTAAAATACCAAAGAGCTTTGTAGTCAAATCACCAATGTGATCAGGTAACATTTTGTCACACAATGAAAGCCACCAGCACCTGCCTCCACCTTGCCACGCTCCAGAAAAGGGTCTGCGGGATCTGAACTTTCCAACGCTGCCTCAGAAATGCAGCTCTGGCCTCTAAGACAACACCCAGCTGCCTTTTCCATCTGCATTTTATGTTTTATGTTTTCGAGACCCTCATTCTCCTGTGTCTTCTTGGCTCTGGTTTTCAAGCTGTACTGGAAAATGTACTGAACTCACAGACTCATAGGTAGTTAGGAGCCACAGCTCTGGTTCTTACTCCGTAACTTCCCAGCTATGCGATTTAGGCAATTTCTTTAACCCCTCTGAGCCTCAATTTTCTCATCTATAAAATGAGATTTATGATACGTAGAGGCATAAATGAGTAACCCAAGTGAAATTCCAGAATGCTAATCAATCGGAAGTGCTCATTAAGCTGAACTATAGTTAACAAATAAAAGTAGTTTTTAATTATACAAAAGGAGAGAGCAAGTTTTGTAGAAAACAGGTGGTCATGAAATTATACTCCTCTTTCACGACCGAGCTGAAGCACCAACTCCTTGGGAGCTTCCCCCAGTCCCAGAGGGCAGAGCTGCGCAGGTCTCCCTGAGCCTCGCCCAGCACCCCATTACCACAACAAGCACACTAATCTGCAACCATTGTCTACCTGTCTACAGTCCCCACCCAGACTGCAATTAGTCCAAAGGCACAGTTGTGTCTCCTGAATCCTTCTCTCTCTACCACTCAGCACAGATCACTTAATTAAAAAGGCTCTTTGAAGACATTGACTTGAAATTGTAATAACCAACATAAGATGATCGGTTACCCAATTGAGCATTGCACTAAACTGTAGAATGGGAAGATTCTTATGCCTTAAAAAAAGGACAGCGGCTCAGAGAGAGGAGGTGACTCTCCTGAGAACAGAGAGCTGGTGACAAATCTCAGACTGAATCTGTGGTCTTTTGACTCAAGACCAGAGCTGCTTCGACCACAGAATACAGAGGGCTGCCCAGTTAAATGTGAATTTCAAATAAACAGCAAATAAATTTTTATAACTATGTCACATGCATAATTTAGGACCCATATACTTAAACAGGTATTTGTTATTTACCTGAAATTCGAATCTGACTGGATGCCCTGTATTTTTTTCCTTAATTTGGCAGCCCTCCTCCCAGACTTCAGCAAGGACCTGATTCATCAGCCCTCAGTCACCTGGCTGACATGGGCCAGGTGGCACGTTTTGTGAAAGCAGGAGGGACAGCGAAGGAAGAACAGTGTGGCACTAATTGGGGAGCTCTAGAGACCCGGATACCACAGGAGAGTTGCTTCAGGCACCTGAAGAAGAAGCATCAAAGAGCTGAAATGCAAAGAAGCACAGCAGAAAAGGAGGGAACGGGGCTTTATAGAAAGAGCCGGAATCCCACCGAGATGCCACCCCTGCCCATCAAGAGACTGAAAAGCTGCAATAAAAATTTATCACATGAGATCATAGATGTTGTGCTGAGGCCTGGCACTTGGCAAACTCCCCAAAGTAGCATTAGTTATTGTTCTTATTTTTAAAGGAATGAGAAGTAGCATTTATTGAGCATGTTGCATATGCCGAGCAATGAAGTAAGAACTGTACATACATTATCTCATGCAAAACTCCTAACAATTACCCAGGTAGTCACTGTTATTACTTGCCATCCACTAGACTTCAGAGAAGTTGACACCTGCCCAAGACTACACAGATACTCAGTAGTAGAGACAAGATTTGAACCTAGGTCAGCCTATGCTTAAAGTCTCTCTTTCTCTGCTGCGCCAACCTGCTTGGAAGTCTCCTATTGGGATCTTTGCTTTTTGATGGCCTTTTCAGTGCTCATACCCACTAGGAGCCTTGAAGAGGTTTTTTTATCCTCAGCCAAGGATATGCTTTATCAATTCTAGAGAGAGGAAGGCAGAGGGGAGAGAGAGAGACATCGACATGAAAGAGAAACATCAATCAGTTGCCTCCTGTACAGGCCCTGACCCAGGACCTAACCTGCAACCTAGGTATGTGCCTGACTGGGAACTGAACCTGCTACCTTTTGGTGCACAGGATGACCCTCCAACCAACTGAGCCACCCATTCAGGGCTTGAAGATATTTTTGAATGGGTTCCAGCCACTTTTTATTGTCCCCGCCTGAGGAATGATGCATGGCAGCGGAAAGGGCTGTCCCCCGCTGTCTCTCAGAGATTAAATGCAGGAGGGTCTAATCCAAAGTGAGGTATCGGAACAGGGCCCTGACCCTCTTCCAGAACCCCAAAGTGACCAGTGCCGTGGGCAGGGTGCACTTTTGGCTGTGACGCTCCCCGCCCCATGCACGCCCCAGCACCCACTCTCTGCCCCATCTCTCTTGGCCCCGAGCCAGGGGTGGGCTGTGGAAAGACATGAGGGTGGACAAGTCTGAATGGAGCCCCCCCTCCAATAACCACACCCCCCAGCCCCAATTCAGTTAAAGATTGCAGGAAGTGGTTTGTCCGTTTAGAAGTCATCTCAGCTCTGGGGCCTTTCTGAGAAATGAACTTGCAATTCTCTAAAGATAGATTGCGCAAAACAGGAGGGGGCAGCCCCCAAGGACCCTCCAACAGCAACTCTCCTGAGGACTTCCAGAGAGCAATTCAAGTGCTCGCCACCCCCACCCTGCCCCCTCCAGCAGCTGCTGGCCCTGGATGGTCCAAATCAACGCTCCACTCTGTGGTGTGCACTCTTGTGCAAGGCTCAGGTTTCGTATCCCCAGTGAACACATTTTGTGCTGAAGAGCTGGAGAGGCGAGGAGGGGAAACAGGGGAGTCGAACATGGTGGGGGCGGGGTTTTCAGCTGTTCATGTCATTTATTTTCCACGGGCTCTTAACTGTAATTTCAAACTGCTTCTGGGTTTTCTGAAACTCTATGATTTGATGTGAGGTTCAGAGAGAATGTAGGCCTCTCCCCTGACTTGAGCTCTTTTTATGCCTAGGATGACAGGTGGCAGGATCTAGGAGGGAGAAGGGGACTCTGATGGAGGTAGCAGTAAATATTAAGCAATTGGCTTGGGCAGGAGTGGAGGGTGAAGACATGGAGGTGATTTCACTGAAAAACCTGGAAATTTAATCCTAGCAATCACACAGGGCTGGTCTCTGGAGGAACAAACCTGCTCTGTGTTTTTCACTTTGGACAATGAGTTGTTAAGCAACTGGTTTTGGAGAAAGGACCTAATTCAACCAAGGACCAACACAGGCTTGAGGCTTCTATATGCCATCCACATATATGCCTGATTTACCACTCCGATCAGAATTACTCCTTCACGCAAGCAGCCCTCAATGATTATTTCAGTTTGTTTGTGGATCTTCTCTCCAGAGCATTGGCAATACAGGGGTAACCAAGACACGGTGAACTTAGGGCCTAGTGAGAAAGAGGAAAAAATGTAGACAAAGAGAAGAGCCTTCAATTCCATGTGATAGAATTAGTATTGCAAAGCACAAGTTGGCAGAGTTGGGAGTGAACCCCTCTCTAGATAGAAGGGCAGGGAAGCTGGGTGTGGAGCACATCAAGGAAGCCTTCCTGGAGGAAATGGCAGCTGAGCTACATTTTGAAAAGTAAATTCTACCTCTTTCTTGTGATAACATATAAGGCCCACCCAAAATATCCAAGATAATCTTCCAATTTGAAGATCCACTTAATTTCATATCTGCAAAGTCCCTTGGTTTTTGAGTTGTGGGTTGTATTTTGATCACCCGTTCAATCTCTTTATTTGTTATTGGTCTATTCAGATTATCAATTTCTTCTTGAGTCAGTTTCAGTAATTGGTATCTTTTTAGGAATTTGTTCATTTCATGCAAGTTGTCTAATTTTTTGGCATCCAGTACTTTTTATTTCTATAATGTCAGAAGTAATGTACCCTCTTTCTGATTCTTGTTCAAGCTAAATAAAGATTTGTCTATTTTATTAATGTTTTTAAAGAACTAGTTTTGGGTCTCACTAATATTCGTTGTTTTTCTAGTGTATAATTAATTTCCACTCTAATCCTCATTATTTTTTCTTCTGCTTGCTTTTGTTTTAGTTTTTTTTTCTTATTCCAGTCAATGTGGAAGTTTATATTATTAACTTGGAATCTTTCTCCTTTTTTAATCCTGGCATTTACAGCTATAAATTTCCCTCTAAGCACTGCTTTAGTTGCATCCCATAAATTTGACATGTTGTGTTTTTGTTTTAGTTCACACAAAGTTTTTTCTAACTTCCCTTTTGATTTACTTTTATCCTCCCGTTATTTATTAAATTTCCACATATCTGTGAGTTCTCAAATTTCTTTCTTTTACTGATTTCTAATTTCACCTCATTGTGAAGAACATATTTTGTATTATTTCTATTTCTTTAAGTGTATTGCATTTTTTATGGACTAGAATGTAGTCAACCCTGCCCTTGAGAAAAGTGTATCATCTGCTGATATTCGGTGGAGTGTCCTACAGACATGCGTTAGGGTTATTACTTTAGAGTAGTGTTCATTTCTTGTATTTCCCTGATGATCTTCTGCCTGCTTCTCCATGGAGTATCAAGGGAGATGTTGAATTCTCCAACTCTTACTTTTGAACCATTTCTTCATTTCTGTCAGTTTACACTTCACATAGCTCGATGCTCTCTTGTGAGATGTATATGTGTTTATAATTGTTGTGGCTTCCTGGTGAACCAACACTTTGTAATTATAAAATATCCCTCTACATCACCAGTAACAACATTTGTTTTAAAGTCTGTTTTTTATGATGGACACTCATGCTTTCTTGCTGTCCCTGTGTGTGTGATGCATCTTTTTCCATCCTTTTACTTTCAATCTATTTGCATCATTGAATCCAAAGTATGTAGCTTATAGACAGCATATTAGTTGGATTTTTTTTATCCAGTCTGACAATCTCTGCCTTTTGTTTGGATTGTTTACTTTAGTCACATTTGTGATATTATTGATATAGTTAGATTTACATCTGACATTTTACTTTGTTTTCTATGTCTCATGTCCTTTTTATTGCTCCATTCCTCCTTTATGGCTTTCTTTATCATTAAGTGTATATTTTCTGAGTTACATTTTTATTTTTTTAATAATTTCCTTCACTGTATTTTTGAAGATGTTTGTGATTGTTCTAGGTCTGCTATATACTTAACTTATCAAAAAAAAAAAAAAACCACAACTCCAGTTTACTTATTTGTAACGTGAGAAAAGAAATCCCTGCCACGGAGACCTAACACTTTTGTTTATTTTTGTGGGAGAACATGAAATCAGTATGTAAAGTGAAAGTACTAGAAAGAGTGTAACTGATACGTCCCCTGGGATCTCTGACACTTAAGTAAAGCTAACTCAACTCCTGCACCCTTTCAAAATTAAATATATTTGAATCCAAGTTCTTCCCTATGATTTCTCCAAATTCTCTCTTAGTACCATCAGCCTCCCTTCCCACTTTCACACCTGCAAAAAAGAATCCAAACATCTGGTGATTTTAGAGACTACACTGAAGCCTTCGGGTGTCATGGCGAGAGGAATATCATTTCTCACTTCGCAGGACTCTCACATCTCGTCAGGTCTTTATCTCATGACGACCTCTTTCAAAGGCTGTGTTCCCAATACCTCGCCCTCCTTGCCATCCACAGCCCCTGACAAGCAGACCCAGTTACCCAAGTCCTGCTGCTTGCCTTCTGGATTATTGAGATCCAACACCGCCTCCACCTCCCCTTATCATATCCATAATACCACATTTTCACAACTGGCAAAGGAGAGAGAAATGGGAGACTATGGGGGTTTTTTCCCCTAAGAATAAAGATATAAAATCACAAATCCCACCAGGCTTTAGAGCATGTTGAAAAAATAAAGGAAAGACACACACACACACACACACACACGCACTATCACATACATCTTTTATTATACTGTAGTGATGTGAGAAATGGGTACCATCCCCCAAAGCACCAGGAAACTGTAGGAGGTCCACTGAGGCACATCTGCTCGACATGGCATCAGGTCTTTTGTCCCTTGTTAGCGTTTAACCACAAATCATGACCTTCATGTAAGCCCTTCATTCTATGACTCTGGGCCTCTGTGTTACAATCTTCTGTTATAGCAAACTTCAACAAACTTTACAAACGGTTATAAAACAACCCTTTATAGCAAAAGACCTGTGAAACACTCAGTTCATGTTTCCACAATATTTTGTGCTTCACAGAATTTGCCTACTTTGCCACAACAAAAACATAGAAATATTCGTAATAGTGCTGCAGGGGTCACCATCCATTTGGCGATATCCCCAGTCCACCTAACATGAAGATGATATTCTTGCCACTGAGTCAAAGAAAGAAACAAAAATAAACTTTTCCAGAATGGGATTAGCAATTTGATAAAGAGTGTCCCATGGGAAGCCAGGAGGTGTTCCATTGTCCTTGAACCCTCACCCAGTTCTACAAAAGACAGTGGGTCTTCTTTAGCTTGACCCCCAAAATAGAAAAATCAACATTTGCTAATATCAGTGTTAGGTGTTGATGATGATTGATTATGCAACTAACAACACATAGATTTCACCTCACTTTTCTCAACTTGTTTCACAGTTTGGTCAAAATAAGAGATGGTTCAAAAACATTTTGAAAAATATGCATTAATAAGCTCTGATCATTCCATTAAGAATCATAGAAGTCTCCTAAGCACCCAGTTTAAGAACAAATAAATGCTTTGTGGTTTTCTGCTACATTCCAAGAATTTCTAGGTTAAATCTCCTCTGCCGAAGTATCATCAGCAGTTCAAAAAATATGTTATTTGGCTTGAGAAGAGCTAATAGAGGAAAGTATTCAGATATCAAAACCCCTGACACGAGTACATGATTCTACCGTTCACAAAGCCCTGAAAGGCCAACTCTTGTGAGAGTCTCTCTCAACTCTCTGTGAAGCCAAATGAACAGGAATTAATAATCCTGATATATCTTCACTCTGTCAGCAGTATTAATTCAGAGCCTATTGTGTGCCAGGTTCATCATTAAAAGCTGTGGATACTGGAGCTGACACATACAATCCCTATCCTGCAAGCTCCTAGTCTAGCAATTGCACAGATGCAAACACAATCATTACTCAAATCAATATATGAAAGGAAGCCAGCCTGTTATGACGCTTACCCAGTAGTAAAAACTAGCAACAGCTGGTAAGCATTGGGGCCAACGCTCAAATCCCTAGTCCCTGTCTTCAAGATTTCTGATTTTTACCTACAGGGTCATTTAACCTATCAGTGTCTCAATTTCCTCATCTGTAAAATGGGGTGATGACGGTATCGACCTTATCTGGCCACGGTGAGGATTGAAAGAGATAACAGCACTGAGTAATTCCTCAAGAAATATCTGTGCACTTCTGCCCTTACCTTCCTGCATTTCTTTCCAGACTCATCTTTGGTGAGAAGTCTTCCCTGCCTACCCCTCTCCCCTGCCTATGAGAGTGTCTTCTCTCGCAACTACTGTATTTTGCTGTGTATAAAGCACACCCACATTTCTGGCCCAAACTTTGAGGAAAAAAAATCTTTTGTTTTAACTTTTTAATTCAATTTTTATTTATTTATATTTAGAAACAAACTGGTTATTGTATTCCAGGGTAGTCTTTTGCATATGAACATCATTATTGCTTTCTAGAGTTACATTTTTAATGCATAAGCATAAATAAAAGAATTAAAAACATTTATATAGTTATGGAATTAGTACTACCCATGTATAATGTTCATCCTTATTTTTCCCTCAAAACTGTGGGAAAAAAAGTGCACATTTTTCATGGTAAAATACAATACAATAGATCTTGCTATCTACTTCACTCTTACAAGAATTTTTAAATAAGAGTGAAAAATTTCTTCTCCTCTGATTTTTATGGTTATAAAAGCAATACATACTGCAGAAAAATATTTGATAATATTGATAAGGTTAAAGAAAAGGAAGACAAAAATAAAGCAATTGCCTTAAACTCAGAGATAACTACTGTGGATATATGTGTTTTATGCATATACTTCCAGATCTTTCTGTAGGCATACTTTCAATAAAATTTTATAACCCTTTTAAGATATGCTTTTCCACTAGATGTGGCATCATTAACATATTTCTATTGAAATAAATACACTTTTGCCTTATTTATATCATTCCATGGCTTGGGTAGGGGCTATCCCATTGCATGGATACAGTTTCTTAATCAGTCTGTATAGTCACATATTTGTGTTGTTTACAACAATGTTGTGATGAGTATTATCCTCACTGCTTTTTGTTGTTGTTGCACATCCTGAATATCTCCTTCATACCCACTCATCCTTTTAACACAAAGCCTTAACCTGCTCACAATCCCATTAAATTGGGGTATAACTATGTCTTGAAAGTTTAAACTTCTCCTCAGTGCCTAGAATGAGTTCTTAAAAACTGAAAATTTTTAGCAAGTTTACACCATTGAGTCTGTCTGTCCCACAGGCTTTCTCTGAAGGTCTTGAGATGTGCTATTCCACATGGTAGCCACTTGCCATGTGTGGGACCGTTTAATTTTTTTAATTAAAATTAAATTAAATTTTTAATTTAGTCACACTTGTCACATTTCAGTCACTCAATAGCCACACGCAGCTGGTACTGCCATATTGGACAGTGAATAGATAAAACATTTTCATTATCACAAAATATTGTATTGGGTAGCCCTGCTCTTGAGGGGTAGTCCCTATGAATTGGTGTTGGGAAAATAAAAAATGACAGCAGTCACTCTTGCTCCCCCACCCTCTTCTCTTCAAGGATGGACCCAAGTGACTCCAAAACAGATCTTCTGTCATCTCTGTTTATAACTGTTTGGTGGGACTTCCCTGCCCCTAGAACAAAAACCATGGTCGTTCTCACACCTCTCCCATCAGCCGAATCTTCTCGCTCTCCCTCTCTTCCTCTTCCTCCACACACATTGCATGACTGTCATTTTCCCTCTCATCCTTCTGTGCAAAAGCAAGTCATGACCTCTGCCTAGAAGACCCTTCGGTTCCTTCGATGCTTGGCTAAATTCCATTTTTCCTTCAGGACTTGGTTTAAGCTTTGGCTTCCTCTGCTAAGTCTTTCTAGACACTTCCTGGCTGCATTGGGTTCCCTTCCACCAAAGCCCCATAGCACCCAAGACATATTTACTTTAAGCTTAAGAACCTTAAGCAGGAGGCCCCTTCTGGGCCCCAGAAAGGAGCTCTAGCACTATGTTCAAATGGTCACATAATTTTGTAAAATTGCAAAAATATATTAACTGGAACCAGTTAGGAAACACTTACCTTCCTGTCAATGACACTGCTGATGATGCCAGCATTTGCAGAATAAATTTGGGAAATGTGAGCTGGGAATGTGTCACTTAATCTGCAGAAGAAAAAAAGCATTTTATGTCAATCAAGTAAGTCAGAAATGAAAGGTACCTCTTTGTCATCTTTATCTATTAAATAATGGAGAAGAAGTTTAGATTTAAAAAATTGAATATGAAAGAAGAGCAATATAGAAGTGTCAAAATCAACAGAAATTATTCTGGCCTCAAAAAGTAAATTGCCGGACTCCCAATCATGAAGGGGGCGTAGGTAAACACAGCTTACCTCCTCACACAACCACATCAAAATTACAACTAAACTATAGACCAACCATCATTCAGAACCATCAGAAATTGAGCTGACTGGAAGTCCTACAACTATGGAATTAAAAAAGAAACCACATCAAGACTGCTGGGAGGGGCAGAGATGCAGAATGGGCTGGTCCCACACTTACATCTGATGAATAAAAATAAGAAGGGATAGCTCAGGAGTGAGATGTCCCAACTCCACACCAGGCCGCCCAGCCCAGGGTTCCAGTGCGAGGAAGAGAAGTCTCCGTAACTTCTGGCTGCAAAAACCAGTGGGGATTGAGGCTGTGGAAGACAGAAACTTCTTGAGTCCTAGGCAGTTCCTCTTAAAGGGCCCATGTACTGACTTACTGAGTCTCACTCCCCCTAAGCTTCCGCATGAGGGCAGCAGATTGAAAGGCATCAGATACTACAGGGAGGAACTGAGTTCTCCAGCATCAGGGCAAGAGCTGGGGGCAGCTTTCTCCAGACAGAAGTGCTGGCAGAAGCCATTGTTCCTTTTCTGAGCCCTCCCCCCACAGAGCCCATAGGCAGGCACTATATGTGAGACTCCATCAACCTGACCCACACTGTTTGCCCCACCTTGGCATTTCCCTGAGGCACTGCCTGACCCACTCAACTTTCAGGACCACCCAAACTTTTTCCAGTGGCTTTTCCATGCAAATGGCTTGTCTTGGCCCATGCTTCAGGTTTTCCTAAATTCTCTCAAACAAGCATCATCTGGCTTCAGCAAGCCCTGTACCTCTCACTAAGTTGCCCCAGGCCTGGCACTAGCAGCAGCCAGCTTTGGTTCACAGCTTGGCTTCAACTGGGAACCTCCAAGCCCAACACAAGTAGCAGGCATCTGGACATCACTTTGTAGCTTATGCTGTGTGACCTTGGACAGAACACAGGTGGTGGCTGACCTTGGGTATACCAACAGCAATCAAGGCTCAACTACAACAAAAGAATGTACACAGCCCACAGAGCAGGCACACTTTGAATACCAGCTTGGGTAATATGGGAGGCTGAGCCACTGTATCCTACAGGATATCTACTACATCAGGCCACTCTACCAATCCTGGGAGATGTAGCAACTATACTTAATACATAGAAATAAACACAGGGAGGCTACTGAAATGAAGAGACAAAGAAACATGGCCCAAATGAAAGAACAGGACAAATTTCAGAAAAACAACTGAACAAAATAGAGACAAGCAATCTACTAGATGTAGAGTTCAGATCACTGGTATAAAGATGCTCAAAGAACTTAATGAGAACCTCAACAGCATAAAATATCCAGTCAGAAATGAAGAATACCATAATTGAAATAATGAACAATCACAGGGAATCAACAGTAGAGTAGATGAAGCCAAGAATCAAATGAGAAATTTGGAATATAAAGAAGCAAAAAACAACCAATCACAACAGCAAGAGGAAAAAAGAATTTAAAAAAAGTATGAGGACAGTGTAAGGAGCCTCTGGGACAATTTCAAGTGTACCAACATTTGCATCATGGGCGTGCTGGAAGGAGAAGAGAGAGAGCAAGAAATTGGAAACCTATTTAAAGAATGCCGACAGGAGTAATTGAATAACAATAAAAATTAAAAAAAAAAAAGAATACCAACAGGAAACTTTCCTAACTTGGTGAAGGAAATAGACATACAAGTCCAGGAAGCACAGAGAGTCCCAAACAAGATGAACCCAAAGAGGCCCACACTAAGACACATCATATTAAAATGACAAAGGTTAAATACAAAGAGAGAATCTTAAAAACAGCAAGAGAAAAGCAGTTAGTGACTTACAAGGGAGCTCCCATAAGACTGTCAGATGATTTCTCAAAAGAAACTTTGCAGGCTAGAAGGGATTGGCAAGAAATATTTAAAGTGATGAAAAGCAAGGACCTACAACAAATGTTACTCTAACCAGCAAAGCTATCATTTAGAATTGAAGGACAGATAAAGAACTTCCCAGACAAGAAAAAGCTAAAGGAGTTCATCATCACCATACCAGTATTATATGAAATGTTAAAGGGCCTTCTTTAAGAAGAAGATGAAGTTCAAAAATATGGACAATAAAATGGCAATAAATACATATCTATTGACTATTGAATATAAAAAACAAAATAAACAAGCAGAACAGAATCATAAATACAGAGAACATTTTGGTAGTTGTCTGATGGGAGGGGTGTCAGGGGGATGGGTGAAAATGGTGAAGGGATTAAGAAGTACAAATTGGTAGTTACAGAATAGTCATGGGAATGTAAAGTACAGCATAGGAAATAGAGTAGCCGAAGAATATATATGCATAACCCACGGACATGGACAACAGTGTGGGGATTGCCTGAGGGAGTGGTGGGGAGCAAGGCATAGGGCAAAAAATTGGAACAACTATTATAACATAATCAGTAAAATATAATTTTAAAAAAAGAAGTAAATTGCCAGAAAAAAATCAGACCATGCCAAAGGAGTAATTCACTAAGAGAAAGGAAAAAAATTGAATAGAGTAATGAAAAGACTCTAAGATAACTTGATTGTCCAATTACTGAAGAGGAGTGAGTCTTACAAACACATTGGGAAAATACTTCAGTTTCTTACTGATTTAAGTGACATTGACAATGAAAAAAACCTAATAATACACTACTAAATAAGACATGGGGGACAAATCTGTTAATAATGTCATCAGTGGAAAGAGTGTGATAGGCACAATTATGGCTCATCCTCCCGCAAAAGATACCTACTTCCTGGCGCTGGCTGGCATGGTTCAGTGGATTGAGCACCAGCCAAAGTGTCACTGGTTCGATTCCCAGTCAGGGTATATGCCTGGGTTATGGGCCAGGTCCCCAGTAGGGGCACTCAAGAGGCAACCACACATTGATGTTTCTCTCCCTCTCTTTCTCTTTTCCCTTCTCCTCTCTAAAAATAAAATAAATAAAATGTTTTAAATAAATAAATAAATATAGAAAACAATACAAAAAATTTTTTTAAAAAGATGCCTACTTCCTGATCCCTGGAACCTGTGACTACATCACCTGATACAGCAAGGGAGACTTTGCAGATGTGATTAAGGGCACAGACCTTGAGATGGAGAGATCATTCTGGATTTTCTGGATAGTTCCAATGTAACCACCTAAGTTCTTAAAAATGCAAGGAGGAGGTTTTTAGAGGAAAATCTGACTACAGAACATGTTGAGCTTTAGAGATAGAGGAAGGGGCTGCCATTCAAGAACTGTGAGTGGCCCTTAGAAGCCAGAAAAGGCAAGAGAACAGATTCTGCTCTGGAGCTTCCAGAAGTGAATGCAGCCCTGCTGACACCTCGATTTTACTACAGTGATATCTGTATTGAACTTCTGACCCAAAGAACAGTAAGATAATAAGTCCATGTGGTTTTAAGGCACCAAATTTGTGATACTTGTTACAGCAGCATTGGAAAATTAATAAAAATAGCCTTTAAGATTAGCCAGTGAACAGGGAGTGTCTTGAAATCTGATTGTCGTGTTACAGGAAACTGATGAGGTTTCTCCAACACTTGATAACAATACTGAAAATTCACAAGACAGTATTAAGAATGGAATATGAAGGTGAGACTTCTCTAAGATATCAGTGATTTAAAAAAGAAAAACTCAAAAATCATCTGTGCAATCATGTTACAGGAAACACTGAATTATCTTTCCATTTTCCTGATAGAAAATACCACAAAACAATTGCCATGTAGAAGCAATCAAAGAGTACATAGCCAAAAATATAAAACAATATTATAAAGGTGGACAAGGCATTTAGTTAATAAAAATGCAGTTGTCTTTATTGCGATATATTTGTGGAATATCTCTGTGTCTGAGGGGGGGATCACCAGATCCAAGTCCCAAGTCAGGGCCTATAATTTATTTGGGAAGAGTGCCTGAACTAGGACCAGCTTTGTAGGCTCACAGCCAGTACCTATGGCTCACAACCAGGCTCACAACTCAGGGCCCATGTTCAGAAGGGTCTTGTGCTTGGTTTAATGCTCCGCTGTCATCATCATGAAATTCATAATAATTTTCAGTAAGGGTCCCTTCAATATCAATTAGCAATGGACCTTGCCAATTAGGTAGCTGGGTCTTACCAGAAAATACCAGCAAGGGAGTAAGGAAGTGAGAAAGAAGAGAATGCAACTGATACAGATATATGATTGGGCAAGTTGCTCCTGTAGGCAATTAGGAGTCAGTCCCTCTGGGCAACTCTGGGAGTCTGTGTGGAAAACACCCTGGAGTTGTCCCACCTAACAAGGGCTAAGGCTCGTAGGCTGCATGCTATTATATCATGGACCCATCCATGAAGTTATGACTCATCAAGAGCCACCAGTGTGTTTTTCTCAAACCAGTTTGTGTCATTTTCTACCCTGGAAAATGGGGATATTACTGGCCCTATAGGCTGGCTGTCATGATTATAAGTGAATTCAGTTCAAGCACTAAACACAGCACCTGGCACAGCATAAGCCATAAGATTTAGCTAATGTTATATGCATGTAACTTGATTAAATCATCTGTAAACCTGTAGAATCTGAATATTAAAAAAATTATTGTTTTTATGAAATCTAAAGGTGAATTCTTTGGGAAAATTTGATGAAGGTGAGTTGGTTTTCAAAATTCTTTGTTGAATTAATTACAAACAAAACAACCATAAATATCGGAGGAAAAACATTGTAAAAGTTAGAATTCTATAATCAAATTGCTTCAAAAGTATCTCTAAGCTCTTAATCCACTTTAAAGAATCCAGAACTAGAAACATAGATGATGCATTATGAATCTGGCACTTGTTTTTTTTTGCAAAAAAGATGAAAACCAATGCACAAATGCCTTATTTCAGAAGATAAGCAAATGAATATACAGATCTAAGTTTTGAATCAAACAAAAAACGCTTAATTATACATGGATTTCTTTAAACCATAACCTGCCTTGCAAATCTCTTGGATGAGACCCAGCTGATGTGGCTCAGTTGGTTAGAGCATTGTTCCGAAAACCAAAAGGTTGCAGGTTCAATTTCCGGTCAGGGAATACACCCAGGTTGTAGGTTCAGTCCCCAGTTAGGGAGTGCGTGAGAGGCGGCCAGTAGATGTTTCTCTACCACATTGCTGTTACTCTCCTTCTCTCTTTCCCGTCCTTCCCCTCTCTCTAAAATCAATAAGCATGTCCTCAAGTGAAGACTTAAAAAGACATTTCAGATTAACTGGTAAAATACACATTCTACTCATGTTAAAGACAGCCTTTAATATAGATGCTCAAACTTGAATGAAAGAATAGTGATGCATACATGAAAAATGAAATGAGTAGCTAAATAAGTGGGCCAGTTCTCTTAATAAATGGCCTATTTTACAAGCCACACTACTAACCAAGAATAAAAATTTTTACCCTTTTGTTACTGGTCTGTTGGCTTGTGATTGTATATGTAAACAAATATGGGACAGCTTCTTGTGGCTTTCTCCTTCTTTTCAAGTTCCTAAAGCTCTTCTTTTCTCTGCCATCATTTTTCCATTTTCTTCACCTGCTTGGGTGGATGAAAGAATCTTAGTGAAATAAAAAGCTCAATGAGGTGAAAATACATCCCATAAAAACTCCCATTAAGGAGGTTACTGAAGGGGCTTGTCCTCTCCTCACTTAGATGGCCATATTTCATTCCTCCCGAGGAAACTGGACACCCTTAATCCAAAAAGAATGCAATGAGCATCAAAGAGCAAGAGGCAGGATCAGGTTGCAATTCTTTTGTTTTCCAAAGAGGGCTCAGGGGGAAGGGATGGGAAGAAATTTATAACCAGCTATTCTGGAACCTTGGGAGCACAAAGCTAAATCACTCTAACTTCTGCCTGGCTTACTCGACCTCAGCCGATGGACAAAGAGAGGTTCTGTGTGAAAGGGGAAACCTGTGCAAAAAGGAAAAAGAAAAAGCTAAAGCATAAATAATAAATTTAGTATATAGGTCTATAAATAATATATATGTTACATTCATGGATTTTGCCTTAATTTGATGAAGCAATGAGAAAAGGAAAAAGAACATAGGACTTGGAATTCAACAGTACTGGGTTCAAATCCTGGCTAAGCCATTTAGTGTCCCTGAGAGCCTAAGGCTGGCTAACTAGCCTCTTTGAGAACCAGTTTCCTCATATGTTAAATGAAGATAATAATACCTATTTGGAAGAGTTGTGAGAATTATATAAAATATTAAACATAAAAGTATCTAGCACAGTGCCAGTCCCAAAATAAGTCTTGCTTATTGAGTTAAAGTAAGAGTTTTATTTGAGCCACTATCCGAAACTCACTTTCCATATCCTGGGAGTATTAGTAACTTTGGGCAGGTAGCTCTTTACCCTGGCAAAATGCATTTACTCTCTTTAAAATGTGTATATCTGGATTGTCTTATGCATTTCACATCCACTTGTTTAACTCCCACAACAACATTGTAAGGAACCTAAGGTCTGGGATGGTTAATTAACTTGCCTGAGGCCACACAGGGAGTAAGAGGAGACAGAGCCAGGATAGACTGCAGACTTGTCTGACTTCCCTTCTTTTCTGGGTTCCTCAATATTGTATCAAAGAGATTACCATTGCAAATATAGACCAAAAAAAACCCTAAATTTTTTTCTTGATAAACATTTATAGCTTGCAATGACTGTATTATATCTTGATTCGAATAAAGCCTCTCCTCTTTGATTTTGTTTATTTGGGGAAATATACTGCATGTGTTTATTTTCACTTAATTTAGGAAGTCTTAAAAATATTTATACTTCTAGACCAAATGATTCTTCCTCTAGGAACCTAGAAGAGAAATGAGAAGATTTCCATAACACAGATATTCATTTCACAGTTATTAAAAACTCAAGGCAATTGAAACCATACAAATGTCCAATCAGAAAGGAAGAGGCAAATTCACTCTGGCATATCTACTTGAAGTGATATTATCTAGTGAGCACAGTAAGCATTTGAAAGAATTTGAATGACACCAAAATATTTGTAAGTACTTCTTAAATAATATAGGTGTTAAGAGGTAATATGCCCTAAGAATTAAGTACTTTTGCCCTGGTATTAGTTTCCCAGGGCTGCCGAGCAAAGAGCACAGACTGGGTGGCACAGGGCCTCTTGTGAGGTTGCAGTCACACTGGCCACTGGGGCATGTCATCCACAGACTTGACTGTGGTACTGGGTCCCCCCCATGATGGCACCCTCACAGGGTAGGCAGTGGTGCTGCTTCTCAGCTGGGTGGCCTGAGATCCTCCCACGTTGCCTCCCATCCCCCAGGGTCTTTCTTCTGCACAGGACCCCCAGGGTAACCTGGACTTCCTCACTTAGAGCTGGGTTCCAATAGAGAAAGAGGTAGACAGTGTGCCAGCAAATGAGGAAGAACACCCAGGAGAGGAGGCTTGGTCTGTTTACAACCAAGTATCAGAAGTGAGACTCCATCTGTTCTATTGTGCTGTAGTCACTGCAGAGGAGCCAGGAAGTCCGGCCCATACTCAAGGGGACGGATGATACAAGGTCATGAACATCAGAAAGTGAAGACCATCAGGCACCATCTTAAGGCTGCCTAACATAGTCTATGATTAAAAATCAATAAAAACTAGAGACAAAATCCAACACAAAGATAGCAAAGACAGATGCAGTCATTTTAAAAAAGAATAAATTCAAATGGTTAACAACATAAACAATACCAAACTAACTCATTTAAAGAAGTGTACATTAAAATGATGAGATATCAGTTTTCACTTACCGTATCAGTGAGTTTTTTTGTAATTGGACAATACCCAGTGTTGATAAGTGTATGGAAAAACAGCTATGCACTATTAAAGGCTCTCTCCTTGTAGGAATATTTAGCAATATACCTTCTCTTAAAAAATAAAAAATATACATACTATTTAACCCAGCAACTCCTATGTTTATTGAAATTTACTGTGCAGATATATTTTCAAAGACATATATATTGATATTTATTGATGTGATGTTTTCATTGAAAATAATATAAGACTAACTAAATGACTTACAGAAAGCTATGCAGATGTGAAAAAGAATGAAGCAGATTTGTACATGCCCATAATAAAAAGCTCTTTGTCACTTTATTAATTGAAGCACAAGGGATAGAGGCATATTTAGAGTATGATTGCTTCTGGAAAGGAGAGAAAGCATGCACATGTATACATACACAAAACTTTCTGATAGACACCTCAGGAAAATATAAGGGCACTCATTTCTTGAGAAAGGGTAGCAACCCCATCTGTTCCTTCACCCCCTCCTCCTGAAACAGACTTGCCTCTCCAAAGTAAAAATTTAGGGGTGCTTCTGATTCAAAGGCAGGGAGGGAGGGTGGATGGGCACCCAGAGAGATGTGCAGCTCCAGTCTCAGGGCCCAGGGGCAGAGCCTGGGTTGAAGCAGGGTCCCCATGGAAGTCTGTGGCCTCCCATTTGGCCTTCGACCAGAAGGGCAGTGGCCACAACGCCCAGAGGGAGCCGGATCTAAGATGTAGCCCCTTCCCCACCCGTCTTCACCACTGAGAACAAAGGGCCAGTTTGAATGTGTGCCTCACTGTTTTACCAACCCAAGACTTTCATTTGGCAGTCACTGTTCACACAACCCAAACTGTCTTTCCTCTCACATCAGTCCTTTCTCTAAGAAGACAGATAAGAACGTCTCCATCATCACAGCCCGTGGGCCGGACAATGGCGAGAGTGTGGCTGCCAGCACCCAGTGAAGGCAGCCTGTGTGCCTCGCTCGCCAGCCTCCTCATCTTTTATCTGCTGCCTGAGCCAGAGCTCTCGTTTTTTTCCTGGGTGTTTTGACCACTTCTCTCCTTCAGCTGCTTTGACAGAATATGCCGGCTGCCCGGCTGATGTGGAACAACCCTCTCCTTGTGCCTTGCCCGCGCTGTCTTCCCTCCAGGCCACTGGGGAGAAAACGTGTCTTTGTGGCTCCCCTTCAATAGCTCTCTGAATCCAAAGCCCTCATGGGCTCTGGCAAGAGGAGCCCCAAGACCTGAATAGATGGTGCTGTTTGCTCCTCTTTGCAAAGCCGGCCTCTGCGCCTGCAGAAATGCACCCACCGTCTAGGCCTGGTAGTTTGGGGACAGATTCATGGGTGAGCTGGCGGATGCCCCAGCCCACGGAGATTTATTATTGCTCATGTGTGTACTGCTCATTCAAGTCCATCCACAAGACGCTTTCAGATGTGCTGGCTCATTTTATTAACCTTTATGGTGGCCCTTCTTTGTGCCTAGCATAGCCCTGACCATTAAGTGTGGCCTTGAGCCCTGTGAGTTTGTCCCACTGTGGGTGTCATTTAGTCTCTTCATGTCACTATTGAGGAAACCGAGTCTCTCAAAGAAGTAGGTGACTTGCGCACAGCTACACAGCTAAAAAGTTACAGAGATCTAGCCAGAGGCTCCGGTGCTTCAGAAATGCCCCATGCTCTGTGCAAGCCATCTTATTTTCTGCTAAGCAACAGAGAAGGAACATCACCCCACCACCCTAGATGCTGAATGCCATATCCCCTCTGCCCGAATGCAAGGGAAAAGGGGGAAATAACTGATTCCCCTTTCCCTCCCCTCATACGCCCCTCTTCCCACACTCATCAGCCCACACTCATCCCCTTCAGATCAAAACCGGAGCTGGTCACCAGGCTCACAGGTCAAGGCGGCCCTCTTCTCCATAATATTCTGAACCTAAGCCTCTCCAATACATTCATCTTGGCTTTGGCTGGACACTGTAACGTGACCTAGGAAATTCCCCAGACTCCAGTAGCAGGACTGGAGGAGAGACTCGACTCTGGAACTGTCAGCCAAGTGGCCTCCAGCACAGCAGTTCTCTGTGTTGTGTTTCTTTCCTCTGCTAAAATAGATATGCTGATGACTCCTCACTGGGTGTTGGACGTATTAAATGAAAGCGGGGGAAACAGCCATGGGAAGACAAAGCAGGTCTACCAGCTGCTGCGTCCGTACTGGTAGTAACCATAATCTTCCTAGAGCCCTGATGCGAAGATCAAATGTGGACCAAGAGCCGTATGGCTTTTCTTACTCCCACGCATTGTACTCGTTGGCATTATATCCTGTGTGGACACTTTGGTTTCCAATGCCTGACTGCAAGTCCAGGAACAGAGCAGATTCTGAACCCATGGATCGAGCCTGAGATTCTGCATTGATAACAAGTACCCAGGTGATGTCAGGATGCTGACTTGTGGCCCTCACTTTCAGTGGCAAAACTCTGGCATTCTAACCTTCCCGGACCCCCTGCTTCTCCTTCCAAATTCCAACTCCCTCCTATCTATAGTCCGGTAACTCTCTCTATACCTCCAACACATTCCCATGAAATCATGCCTATTACCCTGAAATGATGTTTATTTTTCCATCTTCCCTATAGACTGTGAACTCATGCTCCACATGTGTGTGCTGAAGGAACATAAGGACATTGACTGAGAACATACCTGCAGTCCATGATGAACCAAATAAGCCAACTCTAAGCATTTCTCAGGTACCCACCATGGTGAAACAGGAGCTAGGAACCACAAGCATGGCACAAACATTCTGACCTAGGGGGGCTTTACATCTCAATGGGGTAATGAGACTTAAGACAGGACTTAGGACAAATGAAAAGGGGGGGGGGAGGCAGTCAAGTGGCAGTTTGTATGCTGCTCACTCAGAGAATTTGGAGAAGGAAGAATGAGGGGGCCTACCTGCTCTTTTGTATGTGAAATCAACTGTCTGTTTTCCCTGGTGCCAACTGGGCATCTCTTGTGTTGTGGCTGAGTCCTATCCCTCGACAATTCCTGTGTTGAAGTCCTAACCCCCAAGGACCTCAGAATGCAACTGTATTTGGAGATAGGATCTTTAAGAGGTAACAAAGTTATAATGAGGTCAGTGTGATAAACCCTAATTCAGTAGGACTAGTGACCTTATAAGAAGAGGAGATTAGGACACGGACACACACAGCAAGAAGACCATGTGAGGACACAGGGAGAGGACAGCCATCTATAAGCCAAGGAGGGAGGCCTCAGAAGAGGTCAACCCTGCCAACACCTTGATCTCAGATGTCTACCTCCAAGAATGTGAAGAAATAAATGTCTATTGTTTTAGCCACTACCCAGTCTGGGGTACCTTGTTGTGGCAGCTCCAGCAAAACTAATACACTGTGTCTATTAACTTCTTTGCTGCTCAAGGTCCTTACCGTTCAAGGTAGGTGAGGGACGTGGCAGGCAGATGTTGGCTAGGCACCTCTGGTGTGGTTGTGTGAGGCACTTCATCTTGTCTGATTTAGTCCTCTTCCCAACCATGTAGGCTAAATAGTCACAATTTTCCCATTTTGCAGAAAGAGGCAAGTACAACTCAGAGAGATGAAAAATTCCTGTACATCATAACTCCTTTATATCACTCCTTTATAACTCCTTTAAGAAATGATGGGAGCTGGGTTTGTAACGCCTCCATTTACCCTGAGACCATATACTACTTTGCCTCTCTCAAGGACGGCCCCACAGGCCTGTTCAGAAAATCACTGGGAATAAAAACTTACAGTATTTTTTTTTAAAAGAAAGAAAAAGAAAATCAAAAGGTAGACTGTGTATAGGTGCCATGGGCGATATTTTTAAATACTGTACTTCTGAGTAGCACTACAGTTACTAAAACAAACACGAATGCTATTCCTGAAGAAAGAGAAAATAAGAAAATATTGGGGCTCCAGCCTCCATACCAACATTTCTAACCCCTTAACTCTAAACAGCCTACAACGATAGTGAATTCAATTCCTGGTCCTAATCTTTCTACTCCAGTTGGCTTTGTGAGTTGTTGCTTTTATCAACATCGAGGGAGTGTGTTCAATACAATGTTGGATTCATTGGGGAGAAAAAAAGCAAAAGAAAACCCTCGGTTCTTCAATGCCAGGAGCTCACAAAGGCATAGAAACCATGAGGAATTCCAAGGACTTACTCAGAAGCCATTCTGCAATGCATTTCTGGAACAAAGGGCCAATGTTCCTTTCAGGGAAGAGCGCAGTCCTGCTTTCCGGCATTTTTCTTTAAGTCATTAGGGCCCTGCCAACAAACAAACATACACTTCTCCTGGGAGAAAGAATCTCATTCAACGTGGCTCACAAGAGTTTGATTATTGGGGAGAGGGTGCTTCGTGGCACGTGCCTCACCAGCCGGCCCCCAAATGTACAGAACTGCTTAAAGGGCTGTATTGACGGTGGCCACAGACAGACAGGAGCTTGTGGAGAGTACTGAC
This sequence comes from Desmodus rotundus, assembly GCF_022682495.2. Taxonomy (NCBI): domain Eukaryota; kingdom Metazoa; phylum Chordata; class Mammalia; order Chiroptera; family Phyllostomidae; genus Desmodus; species Desmodus rotundus. The sequence goes on along the minus strand of NC_071394.1, from coordinate 7,349,854 downwards.
ATCCCATGGATGCTCACGGATCAGCGCCATCCCGACCGGCACACAGTTCCACCAGAAAGAGCTGAAAATTCTATCTCATTTGGGGGGGAAATTCATTTCCTGCACATTTAAAAATGTAGAAATAATAAACTCATGTCTTACAGATCTGAGATTTCCTTTGCCATGACAGTTCAAGGGTTTGGGGGGACCTGGGATGATGTGAAATTGAATGACATTAAATGATTGACTCCTGAGCCAGATACATATTTCAGCTTTTAAGGAATACAAAATATCGTAGGGTGGGCTCTGAAAAATACTGTAGACCAGAGTTCAAACTCTAGTTTTACTGCATACCAGCTGTATGCCTGTTGGGAAGTATCTTAGCCTCTCTGAACTTCAATATCTTTATCTATAAAACAAAGATAATAATACCACTTCCTGGGACCTATGGGAAAATGAAATTAGATTATACAGAGTGTTCAGACAGTGCCTATCATAAATATAAACCCTTAAAATATGTTATCCATTCTTCCTTTTTTCTAAGGAACTGGTTTCATATTCACAGTGTGCTTGAAATGCACCTAAGGTTAAAGCCATACCACCAGTAGTATAGTTAGTAAGGGGATAGGTCGTTCCACTCTAGCAGTTAGAAAGGGATGGGTTTTCTATCATCCACACCTTGGCCTCTAAATTCAGCAATGTATTCAAGCAACATTTGTTGAGCACCCACTCTGTGTGCTACCCACTCTGTGTGCCACCTGCCTCCTAGAGCAGGGAGGGCCACAGAGACAGATAAAGAAGTGTCTGGGATCTCAGACTCAAAAGGAGGTGATGAAAGTATGAAAACCACCACACAACACACAGAAGAAAGCAGAGTTACAATGAAGGAATGAACACTATGTGAAGAAAAATCTGACTGATTCCACCTGCAGCCACACACCCATACACCATTATGGACCGGAAGCTTCATGGAGATTAGTAGTTTGTTTTCTGTTTTCCATGCTAGCAGGTAGCACATGGCCTGATACTCAAGTATCAGAAAAAAGCAAAGATGTTGGAATAAGTAAATCAATCACCATCTTCATCCATTATGACCAGAAGACACTAGCATGTTGCTATTACAGGATAGAAGGTCCAAGAAGTATTTTGATACAGAAGGCCAGCATCAGGTACCTGCTGAAACTGGAGAGGTGATTCTCAGCACAGAGCCTGGGCATGAAGCACAGATGGGGGCTCACGTCTGTAGAGATGGGAATGGAAGTCAAGAGGGGCCAGTATACAGATAAAAAAAGGCAATACTGAGAGCCAGCACAGCAGCCAAGGAGAACAGTGTTTCCAGGAGGAGTTTGCAAAGTCCTCTCAGAGCAGAAAGCTCCATCGCTGGTGGGTTGGGGTGGCAATGAGGAGGGAAAGGCTGTCAACCACTGGTTAGGACACCCCAGGGGATAGGCAGCCCTGGAGGGAGATGCATGCTCCCCAGGCTCCCCAGCCCTAGTGGAAAACGTTATCTTAACACAACCACACACTCCCTCGGACCCTTCTCCCACCCTGGCCCTTCCTCAGCTATTTGTGTTGATGCTGTGGTTTTCCTTTCTGACCTTTCTTATTGAAACTTTGGAAGAAAAGGGGAAGAAGCCAGGATGTTGTTGAGAGACTGGGTTGGCAGAGGGTGGGGACCATGACCCTGGGTGGTCTTAGGAGAGGCAGCAGGAGGTCGTAGGAAGACCAGAGACTTTTCAGCTTCCCACTTCCTGCTGACATCAGCCATCTGTAACTTTTTTGTGCTTCTGTTTCCCCATCATCTATCAAGGGACACGCACATTTCACAGTATTCCCTAGACAATGCAATAAAATTATGAATGCAAAAAGCCCTCAATCATGTCAGGGATCTAATAGGTACCCAGTAAACAAGAGCTTCCTTTCCTTTGGGCAAGTCTTGTAACTGCTGTGGGTCTCCATTCTTTTGGAAAACAGAAAGAATTAAACTAAGCCCTACCTGTCTCACATGTTTTTAATGAAGATCCAGGTAAAAGCTACTGGGTGCTTTACATGTAATGTAGGTGTCTCTCACCCCTGAAATGCTTTTCTCCTGGCTCTATTGCAGGAACTGGATATAAGCAAAAGTGTGTGAATGAATGGATCATGCAAGGATGAATGGATGGATAGAGGCATCTGAGTTAATTCCTACTGATACAGAATCTTCCAATTCAAGCTGTTTCGACTTCTGAGTGGCCTCCTGAGAAACGGGTGTCCCAGAATTCATCTCAGAGGTCTGAGGACTGTAAAAAGTCTTTCTCCTTATTTTGTATACCCACAAACTTGACATCCTCCATCAAGTCTTGTTTAGAAATGGCAGTGCGGCCTGAGAAATTTGGGTTCAACTTGCCATGTAGATTTTTGTTAATGGAGTTATATAAACATAGCTCTTTATTAATCTAAATTACTGGCCTTCAGGGTGAGTTTATTTTATTTGCACACACAATCCTCTGTCCCTGGGACCCCTGAAGGACAAGTGTGTTCCAGTGAGAACAAGCCTTTTGTGAACCACTTAGAAATGGACCTTCAAGAGGTGCTACATAAACAAAATGGAATGAATTGTTCCCCCTGTCAAAAACGAACAATTCATAATGTGCCCCTGAATGGAACCAACTGGTCCTCTTGTCAAACTCTCTGTACTTTGATGTCCACTTTGTTTGGTCAGAAAGAAAAAAAGAAGAAGAAAATAACAGTCCTTTTTAAAGATTTTTTTTTCAAAGTGAAAAGAGATTTCTATTTTCAGATTAAAGAAAGAAAGAGGTTTATTCTTGGTAGCTGATAATTTATTCTAGCACCCTTCCTTGGGAACTGTCAGGGAGGCTGTTTGGATGTCTGAACTAGGCTTCCTCAATTAAGAAAAATTTGGATCATGCAATTGAAATATTCTTTACTAGTGTTGGTAAAACAACAGCAATATTCCTAAGTGACCACCAGCTCAGTAGAAATAGTGACAAGAGTAATTACTAACATGTATGTCTCTTGCTATGTGCCAAGTACTGTACACTCATACTTTTTATGTGCAGTATTAGACAATTTAACCTATACAACAACTCTATAAGGTAGGTGCCATTATTACCTTCATTGTAAGAGTGAGAAAACTGAGGCAGAAAAAAATTAGGAGATTTACCTAAAATTCACAGATAAATACATGGTGGAACCACGTATTCAGATCAAGGAATTGTGAGTCTAGGGATCATTCTTGAACCATGATGTTACAAAGAAGACTAGACAAGGAATTATGAAATACCCTTTGAGTCCACATTCTGCCATTAACTCCCCATCTGACATGAGACAAATTACAGATAGACCTCAATTTTCCTATGTCTAAAATGAAAGGTTTTAATGAGATTATTTTGTCTTCTGTTGGGGTTCTCTGATTTAAGGCTATTGAAGCTCACTTTGGATAATTTAAGTCAAAGATGGAAGAAGGGAAGAGAGAGGAGGAAGGAGTAAGAAGAAGGAAAATGGGAAGAATTCATTGGTAAGATTTTTAGCAGCTCACAGACTGGATAGAGGGCTAGTGGCTGCAGACCCAGGCTTGGAAATGGTATGCGTAGGCCAAGAATCAGCGTGGCGTGCAGGATTTGGTTGGAGAAACTATGCCAAACTGTCTCGTATAGGCACCCCCAAGGAAGCAGATCAGCCTCCAAAGTTTTGTTCCATTCTTCTGTCATTTTTCAAGAGTCAAAGTCCCCGTGGAAAGTTCATTGGCCTTGCTTGAGTCATGTAGCCACTCCTTTGCGAGGGAGGGCAGGGCACCAGATTTACAGTCCCACCAATGCTGCACCCCCGGTGGGGTCAGATCCCAAAGAGAAGCTGAGTTCTGTTGAGGAGGTGTGAATTAGGAAAAAACCCACTCCTGCATGGAAGGTCACTTTCAGATGAATGAACAGACTAAATAATATGTATATAAAGTTTAACTTGGGCCCAATTTACACTCATAGTGTCCCTGATGTTGCCATAGGATGGTGACAGTGGCAGGTATTCTCCTTGCTGATTTTCCTACTGTTGTTGACATTTTCATCATAGAAATTGTAGGGTTCCGTGAAGTAGCCAGGACTAGGATGCAGGAATTTATGTGACCAAGTCCCTATAGTCTATCAATGTCACTTCTAGTTTGTTGAGGTGCTCCTACCTCTCAGAGGTATTGATCACACTGAGTTGAGCCCTCTGATTTGATTCTTCCTGCTAGGGGTAGTATGGAGAATGAACTGGAGTGAAACCCATTTGGGTAATTTTTGCAATATTTCTGATGAAAGATGATAGATGTCTAAACCAGGTCAAAGATAATAGGAATGGAGAAGACAAAACAGATCCAAGAGACAATTTAATTATATGACTGGATGCAAAGGCCTGGTAAACAAACTGGAAAGGTAAGGATGACCTCAAGGTTTAGGTACAGATGGCCAGATGGATGAACAAACCATTTCTGTGGAAATACAGGAGCAGTTGGTAGTTTTCAAGGGAAGGTAATGGACACAGTTTCAGATGTGTTGAATTTTTAGTCTTTGTGCACATTTCTAGAAGAGACATCTAGAAGTCAGCTCAGTATAAGAATATAAACCCTATCGTGAAGTTTGAGAATGAGATTTGCAGCATTAGTTTAAGCCATAGGTTTGCTTAACCAAGGTAGAGCTTATGAGTTGAGAATGGGTAGGTAAGGGATCAGGGAGGCCAGAAACCAGGGGTAGATCCCTGATGTACAACAGGAAGGAAGAAGGAAGCCCACAAGGAAATGGAAAAGAAAAATCAGGGAGGTAGGAAGAAAACAAATGGAAAAGCAGTCAGTGATGTTCGAGACTAAGTGTGCCTGCTAACACTTCAGAATGAAACTCAGAATACAAAAATGCAAGGAGAACCCTGGCCAGGTGGCTCAGTCTGTTGGAGCGTTGTCCCATGCACCAGAAGGCTGAGTTTGATTCCTGGTCAGGACACATACCTAGGTTGCAGGTTCAATCCCCGGTTGGGATACATATAGGTGGTATACAATCAATGTTTCTCTCTCACATTCATGTACCTCTCTCTCCCCTCTTTCTCTCTTTACCCCCCTCCACTTCTTTTCTCTCTAAAATTAATAACCATATCCTCAGGTGAGGATTTTTTTTTAATGCAAGGAGAGAAATTCAACCAATCCAGGTGGATGCAAGGGGCCTTGTGGGAGGATAGAGCACTGCATAGCTCATTAGAAAAAGATTGACCATGGCAAGACAAGGCTGGAAGGTGGGCAGGGCCAGACCCTGCAGAGCCTTGTGAGTCATGACGAGGAGTCTGGACTTTATGCTGAAGGCAGAGGAGGGCCGTTAGGAGTTTCAAGCAAGAGGATGATATGATCAGAATGATCTCTGAACAAGATGCAGGGTGAAGATTCCAAGCAGGTCAAGAGTGGATGCAGGAAAAGAAGTTAGCACCCAAAACAGTGTCTGGTAAATCATAAACACTCAAAACATCTCACACTATCGTAGCAGGGCAGTGAGAAATAACACTGATCCAAACTGTGGCAGAGAAAATGGAGAGACGTGGATGAATTCAGGAGACATTTTTTGGTTAGCGAGTCATAGCACTTGAATCAGGGAAATTCACAAAATTTGTCGGATTTGTAGGAAAGTAGTAGAAAATTATGTTGAAATAGTAGCTTGTGAAAGTATAGTATTTTGTGAGCAGAGTCGTGTTTTAGAAGTTGTTGCAAATTCAGATTTTGTATCATGAACATGTAAGTAGAAGTCCGAATAAATAAGCAGGCAGTGTAAAGGCCTGCATTTCTCAGAATGGGTGTGAGAAGCAAACTGTAACCTCATCTGCAAGCAGGCACATTATGCGTGAAGCATTACCAATTGTTATGCTTGACTTTTTGAAGAGATTTCCCATAACAACTGCTAAAGATACCAGTGATGAAACAGAAAAGCTTGCAAAGGCCGCAGCAATATCTCATTCTTCTCTTGACTGTGAGGTCCAAGAATATGGGATATTTTATTAGGGAGGATTAAAAAAATATATGTGAAGACAGAAAACGCATAGCACAGTCCCTAGCTCATAGAGGCTGCTGAATAAATAATTTTCTTTCATTAGATTGGATGAGATTAGTTACTTCTCTGTTGGTCTACTAACATTAGAAACCACTACAGTACAAACTAAGACACGAGAGCTTCATTAGCTATGAATGTTCAAAGTATGTCACTTTGCTTGAGAAGGTAATAGCTCATTATTTCTATAGTCATTTTTATGGCAACATAATTAATGATGAAAATTACCTTGGCCGCATAGGTCTTTGCAAACTTTTTTATAAACTATATACAGTCGTACCTCAGTACTCGTTCAGCTTCAGAACTCATCAAACCCTGTACTCATCACATTTTGATGAGAAAAGAATGTTTCAGAACTTGGTGCTTGTTTGCTTGCTTGCTTGCCACTCAGTGCCCCTCTCACGTGACCAAACAGAGGTCAACTCATGAGTCTTGCAATAAGGATTCGTGAACAGTTCTGTACTCAATGGTTTTGGTACTCGTCATACGTTCCAAAACAAATTAACACACATCGAGGTACCACTGTAGTCATTGACACCATAAGATAAATGGCAGCATTAAAAAAATGCTAAAAGTCCCTGCCCAAAGTTTTCTCACAACCATGACCCCGCAACCCATTCTTATATAGACAGCTTGTTCTTTGAGTCAAAAGGAAAAACCAAAAAAGGAGAAATGGAGAAAGCTCGCTGCCCCCCAAGCGATGTGTTAAATGCCCTCACATACATCTAATGTGAAACTCCCCACAGTCTGGGCAGTAGGTATTGTGGTCCCATTAAACAGAAAATGAACCTACGGCCCAGGGAGACTAGCAATGCAGGTAGCAGAGTGGGTGAATAGCAAAGCAGGGGCCTGTCAGTTCCAAATCTATTCTCTTTCCACTGCCTTGGTGTTTCTGTGCCACTTCTCAGGCCCTCAGAGCATGTGCGAAACATTTCTTCCTTAAGAGAAAGGAAGCAAACAGCTTGCTTTTACAAATGTAAATTAAATTAAAGATAAATATAGATTTCACTTTCCCAGCCATAGTAGAGTTGAAAACTCCCTGCTTAAGAAGTTTTTGCCATCTGTGGTACATTTGCACACTGGAATACTACTTGGCCATAAAAGAGACGGAAATCTTATTTTTTACAGCAGCATAGATGGACCTGGAGAGCGTTATGCTATGTGAAATAAGCCAGTCAGAGAAAGACAAGTACCATATGATCTCACTCATGTGTGGAATCTGAGGAACAAACTGATCTAATGAGCAAAATAGAGACAGACTCATGGATACAGAGAACAGACTGACAGCTGTCAGAGGGGAGAGGGGCTGGGGGATGAGTGAGAGAGGTAAAGGGATTAAACAAACAAAAAAACTCTCATAGACACAGACAACAGTATGGTGATTATCAGCGGAAAAGGGGAGGGGGAGGTAGGAGAGGGTAGTGGGGGGACACATGGTGATGGAAGGAGACCTCACTTGGGGTGGTGAACACAACACAATATACAGATGATGTATAGAATTGTTCAGCTGAAACCTATGTAATGTTATTAACCAATGTCACCCCAATAAATTTCCTAAAAAATAAAAAAAGAAGTCTTTGGCACTGTGGAATTGAGACATTATTTAGAAAGCCTCTGTGTTCTTCTGGTCATCGTGAAATATGTTAAGGCAAGCCCAGGTGCACATGCCACTAACTGATTTTGTTACACATTTTGTGGAGTGGAGTGCAAGCTGACCTTGATAAGTAAGAGACATATCGCAGTCATGAATAGGGTAAGGAACAGTGACAAGTTGAGGACACTTTAGACAAGGAAAGTCACAAAGAAATAGAAACTGACTAGTAATACCAAAAACAAAACAAACAAACAAAAAAAACCAGTGATCTGGAGTTTAGGGAAGTAGCCATTTTTGAAGACTTCTTTGTCATTTTACAAAAAAGTATTTTGTGACTATTAGTTGTTTTTGTGCCTGTTTCTCTTCATTTTACACTCCTTGAGTTTAGTGTTATTTATCCTTGTATCTTTAGCACTGTGTACAGTGACTGGCACAGGGCAGATACTCAACAATACATTTTTTGATGGGATGGATGGATAGATAAAAGAATGAAGAATAAAGAGAAATGAGAATAAGTGAATGAATGAATATGAATGAGCACATTTATGGATACATTTTCATAAATGATATTTTTTCTAAATTAGAAGTGCTTTCAAGTTAGGGGTGTTATCAAAATGCTGTCACCACTCTGCCCTGTTAAAAAGAATTAGGCCCCAAGTTTGTGGCAGAGGCCATGCAGACAGTGGCCACGAATGGGCTTCATGGGATAAGGAATTTGGTGGAGGGGCCTCCTCAAATTCACAGAAAGGAAGGAAGCCAAAGCATTATTTTAATAGATTGCTGATACTCAAATGCCAAGAAGACCAAGCAGAAATTTCATACTGGACATTGGTTGTGGCCCACCACTCTCTTTCCTAAGCGTATGATTTCCATCTGCTTTCCCAGAGGGGAGCTTATAACTTAGGCTCAGCAAGTTGATTCAGGGCAGTTCCATACGCTTTGCCAATCCAGAATGAACCTCAAGACTTATGCCGAGATATTTCAGGAAAAGAAATTTTTACATCTGCTGGATGAGTCAAGAAGACATATTACCACAGGAGTTGTTGGTCTCATCTTGGAAACAAAGAAAGAAACAGACTTAATGTGAAGCCAGGAAGAAAGATGATTAAAAAAAAAAAATCAAGTCTTCAATGAGACCATTATCTGGGATTGAAGCTTTGTCCCTGAACTTTTCAGTTAATTGTGGGTTGGTTTCTCTGTTATTTATAATGTAATGCATCCTAACTGATACCACCATCACCCATGAAGCAAAATCCCAGCTGAGCAGTAGGTGGGAGAGTGGTCCTGAGGGATTCCCTCATCTTCAGCTAGTGGTCACACTTGCCTTTAGGGGCCAGCAGATGTATGATGCACTATAGCGTTCAACAACGTAAAGCATCTTGAAGGCCAACAGAAATGGAGGTGTAGGTGTAAGCAAACTAGAATGACTCTCCACACTCAGTAGTTTGTTCTTGGGCATCTTCGGAGAATCTGGCCGGATCAAACACCATCCACCCTCTACCACCAGACTTTGGGATTTCGTGGAGAAACCAAATGACCTCTCACCAAGATACAGATTAAGAAGACTCCCCTATGCCTCAGCTCTTTCCTAAAAATGACCCTACTGCTAAAACATGCCATGCAAGTGGGTATTCCTCTCCCTAATGGCAGCTGTACCAAAAGCATTTATGACAGAAGGGACTGAAAATGTGGAATTTATGAATTAGGGAAATGAACAAAGATCTTAAGTGGCTATGATTTTTTTTTAAATCCCAGAGCATATCAGGGGTGGAGAGTAGGAGAAGACTGAGCAACAGCTGTCAGCTGGAAATGTGATATAGGGTAATGTGATCAGGTTGGATTTCCAAAGCCCATTTGGTTTACAGCAAGGGAGAGAATTTTCTGAGCCTACATCACCCGAGTTCAGCAATGTGTTGTCTTCTGGATGGGAACTGAGGCTTCCAGCTACAACCACTTCATACAGTGAGCTTCGACACGGATCTTACGATTCAGGAAGTTTCTTTGGTGGGCTAGAGCAGGCAGCCCCTCCCCCAAAGTGGATGCTAAGTCCCCCAACTACCCCACAGCATGTAATCAAGTGAGGGAAGTATAGGGTGATGCAATGAATTCCAACAGGGTGGGATAGGAACAAGAAAGAAAAACACTCAAAAACCCCCAAATCTTTTCTAAGTCAGTACAGCAACTGGAGGATTTAAATGAAATTCCTATCCATGGGACGATGGCCAAACCAGGAGACAGCATAATTACAGGAGATAAGACTTGGAATAGGATAAATTAGAAACATTGCCCCAAAGTTACAGATTTGACAGGAAGTAAAGATCACACACAGAGTAAAATTTCCGTGATCTGGAGACAACATCAGGATTTTAAAATGTATATGGGTAAGGAGATAGACTTACATAAATTTAAATTTATATAAATATGAATGCATGTTCACTAGTTTTACTTAATTCAGCAAACATGTAGAGTGAGCCTACTATGTGCCAGGCACTGAGTTAGGTCCTGGGAATAAAACGGGGTTTCTCAACCTCAGCACTGCTGACATTTGGGACTGGATAATTTGTCCTTGGGGCGGGGCGGGGAAGAGGTAGAGACTGTGCTGTGTACTGCAGGATTTTTAGCAGCATCTCTGGCCTCTGCCCATTAAATGCCAGTAGCGCCCCACACACACTCCAGTTGAGACAACAAAGCTGTCTACAGAAATGGCTAAGTGTCTCCCCTGGGCGGGGAGAACCAAACTGTCTCTGAGAACCACCGAAATAGAGCGATAATTGAAGCAGCAGCATCACAGGTCAATGTACTTACATGTGCTCCGGGGCTCACCTTTTTTTGTCGGGGTCCTGTATCTGTCACTTATACTGGTCGTATAAACTTGGGAAACCTATTAACTATATTTCTACCTTCAGGATTCTTATCTGTAAAGTGGAAATAACAAGTGTCCTCACTCATAAAGTGGAAGTAACTGTGGAATTGTTATGAGGACTAATGAGAAGATATATGTCAAATATTTGACACAGCACCTAACCCCAATTAGGAACACAAATTTTTTTTTTCCCAAGGAGTTCACAGCATAATGCAAAATAATAACAGCACGTACACAATTAATTTTCATGAATTTCCCTTGAGTTGTCTTTAATATCTCCCCCATATTACCAAAATCCCATTCCACCTCTGATTCACTGATATGATTTCCCCTCTCTGCCCCATGCCCATGGCCATGAATCAGACTACAGACTGTGAACCAACTCTCAAGTCTGCATCGTCCTTCTCCAACACATCATCCATCTTGCTGCCAAAGTTTATTTGCTGAAGATCAATTCGGACACCATATTATTTCCCTTACTTCATTGGCTCGGTATGGCTTTGTCTGGCAGGCAAAGTCTTCTACAGTTTGGATTCTCCATGGTTTTCCGGGTCACCTGTCTCACAAAACTTAGTTCAACCCCAATTTCCTTCAACAAATCTTCCCAGGTGCTCTCAGGTAGAATGGCTTTCTTTCTCTGCCACATGTTTCCTTGTGCTTTTATAGATCTACAAATTAACTTAAAATGATCTTCGTGCCTGTCTGTCTCCTTCATTAGCGCGAGACCTACAAGAAATCAAGACCAATCTTTTTACTATTTCTGTATCCTCATGCTGAAGCTGCTATTGTAGAGTTACTACACACTACACAGAAAAAAGGAAATAAACCGAACTTACACGAAACAAGGGAAGTGGAATCCAGACGAGAACCAACCAGAGCAGACACCGTTTGGTCAGCCAGTGTTTCTCAGCGCATTAGAATTGCAAATTGATCATAATCTCTTGAAGGAGACTCCCAGCATCAGTATTTTTTAAATTCTTCCAGGTGATTTCAGTTGCAGAAAACTGTTGTAAAATTGTTTGTAATATCTGAGAATAGTTTTCTCACCTGGGATGGCCAAGTTTCATTTGTTGGGCCACGATCAGTAAGTAGTTGCCTGGAGCATTGCCTTGGGAAGGATTTTGAGGTTCCCTTGGGTCTCAGCAGAAGAGAGAATGGTGATTGATTGGCAATGTCTGCCAAGAGCAAGTAATCAGAGAGCTGCAATAGTCAAGTTAATTGATATCTCTGCAATTGATATATTCATGAGAAGGAATTGAAAGGACTTAATGACCATTATTTATATATGTGTGTATATGTATACACACATATAAATGATAGTTATATATGTAATGCTGTCATTTATACATAAACATACACATCAACATATATGTTTATTATAAACAATAATAGCCACCATTTTTGGCTCTGCACTAGCTCTGTGTTAAACACTGAGATGTAACCAAGCAAAACTGATGTGGTCTCCAGCCTCTCAGAGCATGTACAATCTACAGGAAGGCAGCTATTTATAAAATAATTACATAGATAATTAAAAAGTAAGGAAGAAAATTAAAGGATGCTCTATAAATCTCCAAAAGGCGGTATTGAACTGGTTTGGAGGGCCAGACAAGCCATCCCCAGAAAGTGGCATTTGAGCTATGATCTGAGTGATGTGAGGGATTAGGAAGAGGGAGAAAAGAAGAAAGAGTTCCCCAGGCCAGAGGCCAACACAGGAGGGAAGGACTGAAGCTCAGGCTCCCACACATAGAGCTGTGTTCTTGGCAAGTTACTTCAATTCCTTCCGGCTCATCTGCAAACTGGGGAACCAGAAAATCATACTACATAGGACCATTTCAAGGCTGCAACCAGCCACTCCCCATTACGTGGGTAATGTGACGTGTGCACCATGCCACAGGGAGGGAGGCGCTCCCCCATAAAAACCATGAGCACTGTGGAGCCACAGAGCCCTGGCACTGGCTTTGGGCTCTGGCATTTACTGGCTGTGTGGCTTGGTCAAATTATTTCATCGCTCTGAGCCTCAGTTTCCACATCTATAAATTTAAGGTATTAATTAGTGGAACTGAGAAGACCGCAGCAGTTAAGAAGAGCCTGCACTCTGAAGTCAGACTGCCCACACTGAAATTCTTGCTCCAGTATTTTCTAGTTGTGTGGCTTGAGCAACAAAAACCTCCCTGTGCCTCAGTTTCCTCATCTATAAAATGGGGGTAATAATTGGGTCCATGTAAATAAGGTGTGTAACACAGAGCCTCTCACAAAGAATGTACTTGGCAAAACTGACTCTGGGGGTAATTTCTTATTGGTGGAATTTACTTTGTTATGATTTAATTACAACATTATCTACTCATAATAGTTCATTCTGATTATACCAAAGGAAAGGCTACAGACAGCCTTGAGTTTTAAGAACCTTCGAGCTGAGACCAACAGCCCAGCTTCCCCACAGAATGTCTCTGTCTGTGACCGAGCGGACCTGGTGTTGGCAGAGATGAGGCTGTGGTTAACCTGGCCCCTGGCTCCCTTAGCCCCAGCTGCACCACTGGACGTCTTGAGATTCACTTTCCACAAAGCCAGGGGCCCACACAGAACCTGCACACTTCATAAGGTACAGCTAGCCTGCCTCCCCGACAGCCAGCTGAAGTCAGGGGAGCCCCAGAATCCCATGCTGTTGGTTATGAAAACAAAGCATAAGGAAGAGAGTTAGTTGCAAGAGGTGAAGTCTGAGCTTTTCCAGCTCTTCAAGACCTAAGCACAGCTGTGTTGGCACATTACATAGATTCTCTTATTGAATCTTCAAAACAATATTCTAGACAGTGACCCTGAGCCTCATTTGCAGATGAGAAAACTTAATTTCACAAAGTAATTGGCAGAACGGCCTGACTTCCAAGGCTTTGCTTAGAAAAACAAGGTCAGCATTTCTCGCCACGTGCCCCGTGGATATGAATAAATGTAAGTCAACAAAAAGTTACAGAGTCAGATCCCAATGTTGTAAATGACTGCTCAAATGACATTAGACATGTTTCTCTCCTAGAGTGCTTCTCAGAGGTTTCAATACCAACATGCACCTTGTGAATTTGCAATTAGGGGCATTACATACTGTACGACCTCAGAGCCCGTTCTTAACAGAATATCTCGCAGGACAGTATTCAGTGGAGCCCATGTTGGGAAATCCCATACTATGTTACGTGAACTTTCTGAATAATAAATCAGTATAATGAAAGGACACGTGAAGAGATGGAGGGATGAATTCAATGATATTCTGATGATACGCTCTGGGTATCAGATCTGCAATATGAGACATGATTTATATGAGTATATTAGTTTACGAGGGCTGCCATAACAAAGCACCACAGACCGGGTAGCTTAAACAACAGAAAATTAGGTTCTCAGCGTTCTGGACACTGGAAAGCCAGGACCAAGGGGCTGGCAGGGTTGGTTTCTCCTGAGGCCTCTCTCTTTGGCTTGCAGATGGCTGTCTTTCTTGCTATGTCCTCACATGGCCTTTCCTCTGTGTGTATACCAGGTGTCTCTTCCTCTTCTTATAAGGACATCAATTATATGAGAGTAGAGCTCCACCTTTATGACCTCATTTAACCTAATTACCTCTTTAGTGGCCCTATCTCCAAGTACCGTCACATTAGAGGGTTAGGACTCAACACAGGAATTTGGCATGAGGGACAGAATTCAGTCCATAACAACCTATTCTCAAAGTCAGATTGGGTCAGCAGGAAGATGCCTAGCAATCATCCACAAATGAAGGTTGGGTAGAGAGAGCACCCTTGGGACCAAAGTAACAGTGGAGGTTCCACCTGGCAAGAAAGGAAATGCAGCGAGAGGGTGGACAGCTCTACCTGTGCATGCAGGTGCTGACAGCAAAGGGCAGCAAGATGCATAGGGGAGGGAGGGTTGCATTCTCACAGGACTTGTGCAATTTCAGGGAGATGTTTTCTTGGAAGAACAGTAGGCAGTGATGTTTCTACCCTAGGTCCATTCTCCAAAAGTAGCACTTTTTCAAATCCAAAACATTAAATCAAGTGGGGTGGGATTTCAGATTGGGGGACCCAAGAAAAGGTGGTCAAAGAGAGGGCAGCCCATTTTGTGAGTTCACTCCCCCTGAGGGTTCTCCCCCCACCAACCCTCCTCCCAGTTCCTCTCCTGAGATGCTGAATGGGGTTGTGCTCCTGAGAAGAGGGGTCCCAGGAAATGGAGAACCTGGAGGTGTTAAAAGCAGAGTTCTAGGAAGGGAATGAGGTGGTGGACAGACTATTGAGATGTTGTATTTTATCAGTGATGATGCTTAACAGAAAAATACTCCAAATGGCTCAAACACTAAGGGAATGCCTAGAGGAGGCTTGTGAACAGAGTTGGTTAATTCAGTGGCTCAATAATTCATCAAGGACCCAGGTCACTGCCAACCTTCCATGCTGCCATGCTCAGCATGTTCTCCTCAGGCTCATATCCTTTGTGGTCCAAAAAATGGTGGCTATAGCTCCATTATAGTATATGAGCACATTAGTATCCAGCAGGAGCAGCAGAATACCCAGAGTTTCATTCTGAAAATAAGAAAAACCTTTCCTAAAGGCCCTGCGCCACTGACCGCTCATGTCTCATTAGCTGAGTTCCAAGCCCATGCCCAAACCTGTCCCTGTGAAATGTACTGGTGCCATGAAAAATGGCTTAGACCAAAGAGGAGTTACTCCCTCAGCCTGGGCCAGCCTCCCTAGAAGGTGGACCCCTGGGAAAAAGCAGAGTTCTGTTAGCAAGGAAAAGAGGCTAACAGTTGTTGGATGATGGCAGCCAAGAGCATCTTCTGGAGACTGACCAAAGAAAGCAGGAACCACAACCCAGGAAATGGGAGCACAGAAGACTCTCCGTTATCATGGCTAAATTAATGGGAAGCCATGCCGAACAGGCTCTCTGCAGCGAACATATGCAGACCTACCTGACCTGTCCTGAATGAGAGAGAAGAATGGCAGAAAGGGCACGAGGCTAGTCACATGGAGAGGAAATGCCATCAGCTGCCACCTATGTTATTATCTAGAAGCACAGGGTAAACCCTACTCTCCACCCCCACCCTCCAAAGCCAAGAACACATGGTGTTTGACTCCATTCCTGAGCATTCTTGAGGTGAGTGGGAAGAATGCTTCACACAACTTCAGAGACTTAGGTCCAGTGTCCACCACAGCCTCTTCTTGGGCTAATGACACCTGGCAAGTGACTCTGAGCCTTCATCCGAAAGATACAAGTGATAAAAATACCTGTCTCTTCAAAGCTTTGCAAGAATTATAGATCAATCATGAAAGGGTTGGGTGTTGTCAGTCTTATTAATGGGTATACACTGTATTAACATATATTAACTAATGGCTATATTAATGGTCATTTATACTCTAGAAAAGTCTCTAACCACCTCAGACTGAGCACGGTATCAGATTCATCCTATAAAATCTAACACCCCTCCCCCCCCAAAATCAAACCAACCAAAAATTCAACTAAAGAAAACATGCTGAAGTCATTTCTAATCAAAACAGAGATCTTTGACCTTCATGACCTCAGGCTTGAAAGACAGACAGCTCTTTTCTAGCTCTCATTCAAGTTTTCTTCCCATTCCTATTATTATTTTTTTTTTCTTTTTTAGAAACAGAATTAGTTTCCACAAAACTCCATGTTCAAGCACTAAAAACTACCCAGCATGTCAGCTCTTGGGTTAAAAATTATGGTTTTTCATTTCTGCTCCTAAGAAAACACCATCCAAAAATATGATCACAATATTCCAAAGGGGACGTGTAGTCCTTTTTCACAGCTCTGGGATGTGTGCGATACTATCTCCCAATCTGTGCACACTGCAAATCCAGCTTTTCGAATGAAGATGGACTTTGGTTACAGAACTCCGCTGACGGCCAGAGCGAAGTGTGTTCATCTTAGCTCCGCCATTAACTTGCTGTGCAACCTTTACTAAGTCACTTTCCCTCTCTAGGCCTCATTTTCTTCAAGCAAGAAGA
Source organism: Desmodus rotundus (assembly GCF_022682495.2). Lineage (NCBI taxonomy): Eukaryota > Metazoa > Chordata > Mammalia > Chiroptera > Phyllostomidae > Desmodus > Desmodus rotundus. The sequence continues at coordinate 7,333,369 of NC_071394.1, read as the reverse complement.
GAGAGATTACTTTACTTGATGACTTAGATTCATTTGAGTAGTAAAAACCTCCACTTTGCTGACAGTTCTTAGTTCTAATTCTCAGTCCAAACTGAGAGACCAAAGCCTCAGCAAGGTGAAGTAGGGCTTCAAACCCCAGTGTGTGTGACACTATATTGGCCTTAGTATGTTATGATGATATCCTGAAGTGTCTGCTTTTTTCTATTTTATCATTTTTAGAAATTTTTCAGGTAAGCCACTTATTCCTCACCGCTGGTTCTAGAATCCAAGTGTCAGTTCCCGTAACCCCCATAAAGGCCGGGGGCGTGGTGGGGGTGGGAGGGCTTGGGTTGTCCCCAAAGGGGTGGGAGTGAGGGCTAAACGTGAAACTATGGGACTCCTGCAGCCTCTCTCAGCCCCTCATTTCTGTGACAGGCAGCAGGTTCCCAGCTAAGTGTGTCCTCCGTCCAGCTAGTCCTTAGGAGCTACCCAAGCCCTTCTGAGAACCGTGGGGGAGAAAGGCAAGGCCCCTCCCCAGGCCCACTTCCTTTCATAGGCTTGCAAAGATTCTCAGGTCATTACAGGGGATTATGCCTCAGAGTTGGAGGGGGGGATGCTAAACCTGGGTCACCTCCTGCAAAACCCTCCTTTTTGGCCTTTCCCAAGCTTGGTGGGCCAGCAGCTTCTCCCTTCCTAAGCCTGATCATCTACAACAAAGAGCTGGATGAGGAGAAAGTGGGAGGGGGAGATGATATTTAAAGGGGGGGAAATGCTCATTCTCAACTCAGACAAAAGATAAGATTAAATGGTTCAGAGGAAGGCTCCTGCAAATTGCTGAGGGGCCTCTGTGAAATTAATATACTTCCCTATGCCTGCTGAGAAAGCCCGCTCCCCCTGCTAAATCCATATGCATGAGAATGTCAGCCCAGGAACCTGGTGTGAAATTTGTTGAAAGGGCTGCAGGACATAATTGACCCAAAGAACTTTCTTTCTCAGTCACCCAGGTACTCAGGGAAGGCACGGATTCTCCCATTCTTAACAACCTTGGGAATAAGAACAATAATCAGGGAATATGGATTATAGCTTTGTTAATTGCCAGGAGAGCAGAAACCCCACTACCTAGAGGCTGTGTGGCCTTTAGCAAGTTACTTGGCTTCTCTGAGCTCAGGGTTTTTCATCAATATCTCTCTTGTTGGAATAAGTAAATATGAGATTAGGTATGGAAATTAATTCATTGATAACTAGAATGTTGTTTCTTCCCTCCCTCCCTGCCTTCCTTCCTTCTTTCCTTCCTCCCTTCTCTTCTTTCATCAATAGAATGCACTTTTCAGTACCTGCTCTGGACAAGTGATTTCGCCAAGAACTAAGGTTCCCAAGATAAGTATTACACCCTCTCTGCTCTCTTGTCCAGTGAGGACAAGAGCAATGGAAATTATGCACAGGATGGGGATCACAAATATTAAGTGCCTTCACCCTAAGTATTGGGGTTCTCCTAAGCAGCCCTGCGTGTGTTACTTCCCAAGTGATTACTCAGATAACCCCTACACGCTACCAAGGCAGAGTAGTGACCAGGAGTCAGTTCCTTCAATGTGAACCTGATGACTGAAAATGAGATGGGCATGAGCCATGACTCTTAAAATATGCTGTTTAACTCACGCTCATACAAGAACAGTCTTCCTTTTTGTTTTTGTTTTTGTTTTTTTGTCTCAAAAAAAGAAGATAACTATTTTTTTAAGTTAGATCACTTTGGTGATAACACAAGTTGATACAAAATTCAGCTTTTAAAAATAGCTGCACGGAAATGTAGACCCAGAGAAAAAAGGTCACTGAGGGGTTGGACCCATTTTGAAACCAAACCACACAGACCCCTGAGTGGGCTGCTCAAATTCCAGCTGAGACTGTGGGCTGAGGCGAATGCGTAAGAAAAAAGAAATCATATGCACAGCTGACCTTTGCAGGGGTGTTGATTATGTCTAGAAGGGCAGTGTGGAAAGAGCACTGGACATGACATCAGGAAGGGACCGCGGCAACTCCTTCATCTCACTGCGCCATGCACATTCCCTCCTGTGTAAGATACGGAGAGGACCCAGAACGCCAGCGTGTGAGGAAGTGTTCCAAAAATATACAACTGTGCTGTTCAATATGGCAACCACTAGCCACAAGCACCTACTGAAGTGGAAATAAGGAAATAAAATAAAATTTAAAATTTCATTCTTTAGTCACACTGGCCACCTTTTTCTTTGAAAGCAACTGAAATTTAATACTGGAAATTAACTCTAATATTTACTTTGTGTAAGACAGACGTAGTGAAATACATCATAACCAATAACCAGCATTATCAGCAATCACAGTGGACAATACAGAAAGAAATGGATTACACACCACCTATAGTTGGAAAAACAAAGTGGAGTTACTAGAGAGAAACCAGTGAATTTTTTAATTTAATTTTTCAACACTCGCCACCTTTCAAACGCTCAGTAGGAACAACTGCCTAGTTCCTACTGTATCGGACGTGACTGTGTCGTCACTGCAGAGAGTTCTGGGTCAGCAGTGATGTAAGGGCACTGTCTGCGGGTGACTGACTGCTGCCCCTGGGAAGAGGGCAGGTGCTGGGAGGAATGCGAAATGTTTACTTTGTAAACTTCTGTCTTGTTTATTTCACCATGAGTGGCTTTCTTATTTATAACTTCCAAAAGAAAGAGTACCAAGGAAGTTTTTACCATCAAGGACAGAATAATAGTCACTTCCAGGGAAAGGGGGTGGTGATCGGGAAGGGCCTCGGGATGGCGTTCTTGGACGCTGGCAGAGGAATGTGTGGGCACGTACGTCCAACAAAAGAAATTAATGTTCCCCTTCCTAATAACCATAAATACGAATAGACTTACAAATACGGTCACTTCAAAATTATTTCTAATTGTACGTTTTGTCATGTACTTTTTCATACATGTATTTTATTTTGCAGTGCATATTTTAATAAGCCATTTTTACAATGAATGCATTGCGTGGCTGCCCTGCTCCATACGGAGGCACTGCCTTTAGCATCAGTAAGTGTGTGCAGGCGTGGGGAATGAGGAGTGGGGCTCAGCCCTCAGCCTCACCTCCTCTCCCCAAAGCTGCCCTTAATATCGGCAGCCCAGCCCACATCTGCTCATCACATCCTCCCATCACATCCTCCCTAACTCCTGCCAGGATGCCCTCAAGGAGTCAGCAGAAGGTAGCAGGTAATGATGATAGGACTTTTCTAAAGGGCAAGTTGACAATACAGGGGTGGGCAAACACGGGGTTACAGTTGGTACTACCTTAAACACAGAGTTTATTTTTGTGTTATTTATTTATTCATTATTATATTATTTATTATTATTACTAGCTTGCATTTGCTCACCCCTGTACATACACCCAATTTTTAAACATGCATATCCTTTGATACATCTATATAATTCGATGTTTACCTTAAAAAAATATAACTATGAAGATTTAGCTAGAAGGATGTTAATAACAGATTTTCATAATATTCAGGAAAAATGAGAGATGATTTAAATGTCCAAACCAACAAATGGATCAAATTCTGATATATCCACATAGCTCAGTACTAAACAGCTATTGAAAGTCATGTTGTAGAGGAAGAGTTGATACAGAAATCCATTGTTATATTGTTAAGAGGAAAACAGCAGATTACAGAAAAGCACACGCAGTATGATTCTTTTTTGGTCAAAAAAACCTTACTTTAAAAACCCCCTTTGCTGATTTATGGAGGTTATTCCCTACTCAAGGAGGCGGAGCTTAATTGATTATCCTATCCTTGGGTGTGGGCCGGGCTTAGTGGCTCACTTCCCATAAATAAGAGTATGGAAAGAGATAGTTAGCTACCATGGAGAAACTGTTGATCGAGGTTAAGTCAGGTTGATTGCATGTACCCCTGAAATGATGTGATGAGAAGGGCACTTGACCTCTGTGATATTCTTTCCCAAAAACTATAACCCTAAATCTAACCATGAGAACATCGTCAGACAAAGCCAAATCAAGGGACATTCTCCAACATTCCTGATTCATACTCCTCAAATCAGCCATGGTCATGAAAAATGAGGAAAGACTGAGAAGTCATAGACCATCGAAGACTGAGAAGACATGATAACTGTATGTAGGTGGCATCCTGGGTTAGATCCTTGAGCAGAAAAAGGACAGGAGTGGGAACACTGTTGAGACCCGAATGAAGTTGAGTCAATGAACCGCAGTGTACTATTTTAATTTCTTAGTTTGACAAGTGCATTGTGATTATCCAGATGTAGCCCTGAGAGGAAGTTGGCCTGAAAGGATTATAAAAACGTTCCATATTATCTTTGCAGCTTTTCTGTAAATCTATAATTATTACAAAATAAAAATAGTTTTTAAAACTACCTTTGAAGTTGTTTTTAGATAGGGTTCTCCTTTGTACTTTCAAATTTTCGTTTAAGTTTTCTAGCGTGAATAGGCATTGTTTTTTTAATCAGATGGGCAATTCATCACATACTCAGCAGTTAATTGGGAAATGCTCCCCCCACATTTTAAAGTGCTATGTGAGTGCCAGAGGAGTCTGCCCGTAGGATGAGTGTAACAGCAAGTCAGTCCAGTCGTTTTATGAACAGGACCGTTGGCTGCAGTCAACCAAAACTGGGCCAAGCCGAGCCCTTTCCTGGTACTTTACAGCCAGAGACCTATCAAACTAAGCCTCCAACAGGGACCCATGTCCTGGACCAGATGGCAGAGCCACACTAACGTAGCTGATGGGTCTGGAGGGCAGAGAGAACAGATACATGAGAAGAGCAAATCTTGGTGATGCCCCACTTATCTTTGGCCTGAATACATGCTGTCCTTCCCTCGGTTACATGAGCCATCCCCCCCAAACTTCCCTGTTAGCCTAAAACTGCTGGAGTTGGGTTTCTGTCTCTTGGGATCCAGAGAGTCTGGCCTTGGCTTTTCTACAGGGAAATTTTTCTACCTGATTCCAGCCCTTGGGAAGTCCCCAAATGCACAGTTGCCTGGCCTTTAACTGGACCTCTCTCAAAGTGGATCAGTCTAGGTTATAATAAAAAATGAGTTGAATTGAGCTGAAGTGAATTGAATTGATTTGAATTGAAAATTTACATATGAGCTCAACACAGGAAGTATTAAATTAATATTGTTTGGGGTTTTTTCAACAGCAATAAGAACTAGACTTCTCTTTGTATTACCATGAGCGCATGAGACAGAAAATGTCTCAGGGAATTCGGTGCCTTCAGTAGGACTTGGCATATAGTTGCAACCCAACAAACGAATACATTTTCTCTTCTCTATCTGCAGCCTCCCAGAACTATATGGTACCCAATTAGATGAATGTAAACATCATCATGCCTTCCCGTGGCTTAATAAACCATTATTGAAGCTAACATACTTCACTGATACTCTCCACCACTAAATATGCAAAGTGAATGTACTGTGCTGCCTGCAGCCCCTTCCCAATCCGTGGGAACACTAAAGAGTCCAATGACTGTTCGTGGAAATTGATCGACGTGGTGGCTATTCAGCTTTTGAAATAGCTGCCATCTCAGTGTGGTGGATGTCCACCATTAGGCAAAATTAGAAGTATATTGGACTCATTGAGAAATCCAGTGAGGGAAGGAAAGAAAAAAAAAAGGAGAGAATGAGTAGGTAGATGTCACAGAGGATCAATCCAGTACAGATAAGGCAAACATCACTCTTAAATCTCAACAGAAAATTTTAGGAAAGATCCTTTATGAAGATGAGAGACCCCATGTCTGAGTACCCTGCCTTTTACATTATATTCCCTTAGCTCCACAGGATTCCTTCTACCAGCATCAGTAACATTTAACGATCACCTACTGTTTTCTCATGCAACCCTCCCAACAACTGTATGAGTTAGACCTTCCTACCTCCATGTTACAGATGAGGAAACTGAAGTAGTTAAAAGGTAAGTAATTTGCCTATGGTCAAATAGATGGTCAGAAGTGAACCCAGGATTTGAACCCAGAACCTATAACATGTTCTCAGTCATATAACTTTAAAATCCCTGTAGCAATTAACTATTCGCCAATCAATATCCCCACAAAACCATAAGCTCCTAAAGGGCAAAGATTATGTTTAGTATTTTTTCTTTCAACACTTAATGTTTCATTCACTGAATGTGTGCTCAGTGAATAGTTGGGAGATAAGAACTGCTTGGTTTTTGTCTTTTTCTTAATAGTTACATTTATAAGAAATGTACAGCATTTAATGAGCTTACAACTCAGAGTTTTAAAACAGTCACTGTTCATCTCTATATCTTCAGGTCCCAGCACTGTATCTACAAGTTATTTGATATACTCTCAAAAGAAAGAGACTGAATAAAGAGTTTTTCCAGTAGTCTTCTGGTCAATTATCACATTGGTACTTCAGTTGATACAAAAAAAAAAAAAAAAGGGAGTGAATGACACAGATGGACACGTGCCTGGGTAATTGAGCCATGTGTGACTGAGAAACCAACACCCAAAGCCAATCCATCGTATTTCTTTCTGCATAAGGAAAAAACCATTGAGTGCCACCAATAACTACATGTCTGCTTATCTTCCCCTCAAGCTATAATAAAATTAGACCTTTATATTATTATTGTATTTAATTTATTACTGCTCACATACTTGGCAAAAAAACATAAGATTTGAGAAACTGCAATAGGTGATACATAAATAAAGGCAATAAAGACCGTTTAAAAATAAACTCAGAGGGGACTGGAGATTATAGAAAGAAAAAAGAGTGGCAATACTGTAGGACCGTCTGTCTGAACCTAAAAATAAACCTGATGTCGTTCATATCCCCTTCTTTAGATCTTCTTCGGCGTCTGTGTGTCTCTTGTGGTTCTTACAACCTTCCACTGCTAAGGTGGAGTAGGTCAACGTCTCTGATCTCTTCTCTAACATCAGGAGGCCTGCAGGGTTGGGACTGTGTCTTGTCTGTCTCTGCATTTTCCAGCATGTAGCACTTGGCCTTGTGCATGCTACATCCCCAGGAACTGAGGGCTGTTAAAGTCTTCTTGGATGGTTTCTACATTCCTGGAACATAGCCCTATGGAAGGCAGATGCTACTTACTGTTAGGTCAGTTGATTGAAGTGAACCAAATTGCCAAAATGTTGGTGTCTGCACTTGGGACCTGACCCTCCTCTGTCCCTTAAAACTACTTCAAGAAATTGAAGCACAAGCTGCTTCGCACTCCACAGCCTTGGCCATGCATCTAATGTCAGGCAGTGTTATCTCTAAACGCTCACTGGAACCCTGGTAGGTAGGCAACATGCTCTCCTTTTTACGATGAAGAGACTGAAGCATGAGAACTTGGAATTTTTTTCCCCAAAGTCACACAGATACTAAGTGACAGAACCAGGTTTGGAATAATGACTCCGTATGGACCTAAAACCTACATAATATCCTTTTGTCTTATTGCCTTCACATTGCCAGGCATGCAAATGCGTGTGGGCACATACGCATACACGGGGACCTTATCCGTCCTCTTTTGCCCACAAGAAATGTGGGCTCAGAAGACATACACACCTAGAGGCAATGACAGTCACAATGTCCTGTGCTCCCCGCACCCATTCAATTCATTTGACAAATATTTACGGAGCACTAAGGCTGGTAGCTGGGGGTGGGGGGTGCGGGATTGGCAGTGAACAAGGCAGGCCGGCCTGGCGGGGAGGAGAGCCAGGATCTGCGGACTTTTCTGTGAAGGACCAAAAAGTAAGAATTTCTGTTCCTTGTTTTATTAGTTTCAGGTATACATCTGAGTGATTAGACATTTATATAACTTACGAAGTCATCACCTCCATAAATCTAGTACCCATCTGGAACCATGTAAAATTATTACAGTATTATGGACTACTTTCCTTATGCTGTACTTGACATCCCCAGGACTATTCTGTAACTACCAGTCTGTACTAGTAACTGTTTTAGACTTTACAGGCCAGACGGTCTCTGACACAATTATTCAGCTTCATCCCATGGAGCCTCAAGCAGCCCCTGACAATATGTAAACAAGTAGGCGTGGCTGTGTTCCAAGAAAACATTATTTACAAAAACAAACAGATTTGATTTGACCCACAGTCATTTACCAACTCCTGAGATGGAGAATAAACATGGAACTAAATTGAGATAGACTCAAAGTATTGGAATAACGTTAAGTTCTATGAAGAAGATAAAGCCACGTAATAATATAGAGAATGAAAGGAGGGCTTACATTGGGTAGCCATGGAGGAGATGACATTTGAGATGAGACCAGAATGCTGACAAACCGGCCATGCCAGGGTCCTGAGAAAGAGTTTTCTAAGAAGGAGTTAAGAGTTTTCTAAGAAGGAGTTAAGAGTAAGAACAAAGAACCGAAAATAAAATGTTTGGAGAACAGACGGGCCAGCTTGTCTGGAATAAGAGTGGTAGGAGATCAAGTCAAATGGTGGGCAGGACCAGATAGTTCGGACCTCAAGGGCCTGGAGGGAGGCGGGATCTTCTAAGTGCAGCAGAAAGCACTTGGAGGGGGGTTTGTAGCCTTGTGGCATGCTTTAATTTACAAGTTTGAAACTATTAACTCCAGCCACTACACAGTGAATGGACATTAGAGATATAAAAGCGAAAAGAGGAAGAGCAGTGGGGTGGCTTACATGTGGAGGGAGCAGGGCAGAGTGTAAGAAGTGGCTCGATCCCAGAGGGATTGCAGAGGCAGTGGAGCCACCCGGAGTTGCTGGAGGATTCCAGGTACAGGTAAAGACATGCAGGATTCCAGCACGTGTTCCTTTGCTTTGACATACTGACACAGGACAACTGCTGGGCCTTGAGCAGGACGCCTGTAGGTCAAAGAGGAGTGGTGCAAACAGAAAGCATTATTTGTTTGGGTGCTCTGGAAGTTGACCCCAGCCAACCTGCAAGATGGCTTAGCTCAGATCAATCTGCTAAGAGGCCGCTGCAGAGTCCTCCAGGTAATCCTATTGTATCATACAGTGTTTTGAAACATGCAAACCAGATAAGTAGGAACTATTCAAATTCCAATTTCTTATCACCAAAACATCAAAGACTTAGGAAGCAAAACTACATGGCCAAGTCCAAGGTGAGTTCATGAAGCTTGTGTAATAAAGCCAATCTTATTCATACTTTTCTGTACTATTAACTTTTTAATAAATGATAGATAGTAAGTGAAAAAAAATACACAGCTAGCTCAGCTGGGATCAATTTGACCTATTGACAAAAAACTCAAATATTCTAGGATATTCTCCATGAGAATTCCCTCTTTGGGTTCCCAAGGGCAGCAGACTTAGAAGATCTTGAAAGTGTTTGTGGGGAATGTGAATATAAGACATTATTTCCTGGGGGAGACCCAGGCCTGGGGAGACAGCCTGAGGCTGGCTGAGGAAATCAGTCCCCACTTTAACGCTCCAAACGGCTGAAGACCAGACTCTGCACTGCAAGAAGCTTGAAGCCTTTCACAGGGAGAGCGGCATACTTTCTGTTCTCCCATTATCAGAAATGCTGTCAGGCACGTAGTAAGAGTTATGTAATAGGAAGCAATACTTTCCGGCCATTTCTCCATCCTCCTGTTATATAATAATCATGCCAAGATGAAGTGGCCAACGTCTAAGCCGCAGAGATGCAACCCTGTCAAGTGAATTTATAGTTTACACTTCCTTTTCTTTTTTTTTTAGCAGCTACTCCCTACCCTCTCCATTCCCCTCCCTCACGCCCTGCCAACATGCCAGTCTCCAAGCTGGTTTTTTTCTCATTAGGTGGACCTGTTCCATTCATGAAAAAAAAAGAGGGAAAGGTTGCTTTCATTCATTCATTCATTTACTCTTTCAGCCAATCAGTTAACAAATAACTATTTAATAGCCTACCACATAAAGGATTGTGCAATAAAGTCAAAAGACAATAAGCCTCAAATTATGGGTTTACACCCACCAGCGAGGTGACCTGGGACAAAATACTTAGTCTGAGATTTCTCTGTAAAATGTTCTAAGGCTGACAACCGAGTAGGGTTCTTGGGAGAGTTGGTGGTACCAGAGGCAAAGTACCACTTTATAGCTCTTCTTCTTCTTCTTCTTAGCATTAGCATGCATTTGGAACCAGGACTGCCAAAATGGGAAAGACACAGTCCCAGCTCTCAGAAAGTTCAAATCCAGTGAGGGAAGACACCAAACTGGGAAAGGAAAGTAGCAATTATAATTTGGCTGTCAAGTGCACATCGCTCCAAGTAAGAAAAGGGTGCCATGGGGATAACGAGGGTTCCCTAACTCAACCTGGCCTCTTCCGTATCAAGTGGTAACATTTCATGTTACATGTGTAATTGCAGGGCCCCCAAATAAGCAACCTTGTAGCTGAATTAAAAAGGGGTCAGTACCTCAGCTTGGTAGAAATTTAATACAGGATGTATAAACTGCCAATCCTAAGAATTCAAATATCCTTGAAAATTCAAAATTAACCCACACTATTCACCACATCAAGAGAATTAAAAAAACTACAACCAACTCAATTAGTGCAGATAAAGCATTTGACAAAGGTCAAAGGCTACCCATGGTAAGAACTCTCAACAAACCAAGAATAGAAATTCCTCAAACAGATAAATAGCAGCTATGAAAAACCTACTCTAACATTATACATTATATATAAAAGTGAAAGACTTTTACCTCTACATTTGGGGACAAAGAAAAGTCTGCTCTCACCATTTTTAATCAGCGTTTCATGGGAGGTCACAGGCAGTGGGACAAAGTAAGAAAAAATAAAAGGCAAACATTCTAGGAAGAGACAAAATTGTCTTTATTTGCAGATGACCTAATCATCTGTGAAGAAAATCTTAAGGAATCTACAAAAATAAAAAGCTATTGGCACAAATGAGTTTAGAAAAGTTGTAGGATAAAAGGTTAACATTCAAAAAGAAATAATAAATTGTATTTTTATATACCAGCAACAAACACCTGCAGAAAACATCTTTAAATAACATTTACAATAGTATCATAAACATGGAATCATAGAGATAAGTTTAAACTCCATGCAAGACCTGTACACTGAAAACTATAGTTTGAAGACTGAAATAGAGAGGCTAATGTTCATGGATGGGAAGTTCCAATATTGTTAAAATGGCCGTTGTCCCCACATCATCAGTGGATTCACAAAATTACAATCTTAATCCTAGCAGGCTTTTTTGCTTGACAAAATGATTTTAAAATGTATATAAAAATTCAAAGAATCTGGAATACTTAAAGCAATTTTGAAGAACACAGTTGGATAGTTTGAGAATTATTATAAAGCTATAGTAATCAAGATGGTGTGGTAGTGTCATAAGAATAGAAATAGAAATCAACAGATAAGAACAGGGAACCAAGAAATGGACCCTTGAACTGGCTGATTAATGTTTGACCAAGGAGCCATGGAAATTAAATGGCACAAGAATAGTCTTTTCAATAAAAGATGCTAGAACAACTTGATATTCATACAGAAAAAATTACCTTCAACATTTACCACACACCATTCAAAACAATTAATTTGAAAAGGGTTATAGATCTAAATGTAACTTCTAAAATTATAAAACTTCTAGAAGAATACATAAGAGGCAACATTTGTAGCATTGGATTAGACAAAATTTTCTTAGAAAAAAACATGAAGCATAACGAGAAAAATTGATCAATTAGACTCCATCAAAATTTAAAACTTCCGTTTTTCAAAGACACCACTGAAAAAAAATGAATAGCAAACCTGGAAAAAGCATTCACAACTATATTTCAAACGATGGATTTATATTCAAAAATATATAAAGAACTTTGCGACTCAATAAGAAAAACAGAGAAATTGGCAGGGGAAAGAGCAAAACATTAGAGCAGACACATTTCACAAAAGAAAGTGTACAAATTGCCAATAAATACATGGAAAAGGTGCTCGAAAGTAATAGTTACCATGGATCACAATGAGACCCTACTACACATCCTTTAAAATGTCTGACATGAATGACACTGACAATGCTAAGTGCTAGCAAGGATGTAACTGATATTCTAATATGTTGCTGGTGAGAGTGTAAAATGATATAATCACTTGCCATAACTATTTGGTACTTCCCTATAGAGTTAAACATACATTTACCATACAGCCCAGTTGTTCCACTTTTAGATATTTGCCCAAGAGAAATGAAAACATGTTCACCCAAGACCGGTACCGGAGTGTTCATATCAGTTTTACTTACAAGAGACAAAAACTGCAAAGAACCTAAATGTCCATCAATGAATCAACACGTAGCAACAGCAAAGAATGAATTCCTGATACATGCAATAGAATAAAATTAGCTCCAAAACATTTCCCTAAGCAAGAGAAGTCACACGCAAAGAAGTTCTGTAAGATTTTATTAATAAAAAATAAATCCAATCCATAGTGAGAAAAGGAGTAGATCAGCGGTTGCCCACGGTCAGGACTGGGTGGACAGGGGCACAAAGTAGCCTCTGCAGGGGTGAGAATGTCCTCTAGGTTATGATGGTCCCCTGTGCTCACACATTTCTCAAACCTCACTCAACTGCACTTTTAAACAGGTGCCTTTGCTTGCATGGATATTAAACTCCATGAAGCTTATTTAGGGTAGTTTTTAAGAGGAAGGGAAGGAAACTTGGTTTGGTGGGACATTTAACCCAAGATTTACAAATTTCAATCTAATGGACTTGGGAAGAATTGAAAGATCAGTACAGAAGCCTCAGACTGGTTGAAAGTTCATCCATGAAAGAAGCCATCCAAGCAGTTGCCCTGAATTTGAACTAAGATATTATACAAAGTCCTATGAAATCTGTGTAGACTAAAGTTCTACTACAAGACAGACGATACCCTCAAAAAAGAAAGCAGAGAGTTTTATGAAGGGTCTGGTTTGAAAGGTGTGGGCAGAGTTAGGAGAACCAGAACAGGGTGGTGGGGGACACAGGGACCAGCCACAGTGGGGAGTCATTGCTACATGGAGAACTAAAGCAAGGGACAGGGGCCACCCAATAGGAGCTGCAGACTCGGGTGATAGAAAAGAGCTTCAGCCAAACATGGCTAAATACCCTGGCTCCCCTTGTCCTCTGGTCTCCTTCCAATGGCAAAGCCCATCCAGAAACAAGAGAGAAAGGCAGTCCAGAATATACCCCTCCTTGAACTCAGTCTCCTGAAGCAGAGCAGGTGGAGAAGTAATGAAAGTAGACCTGGAGGACCAACCAAGATGACCCAACATGAGACCCATTTCAGAATTCAGTGAGTTAAGCCTGTTTATCATACTCTTGTTCTATGCCCAGCTCCATAGTTGGCACTGCACAAGGTCTTTTTTAGGGAGAGAGAAAAAAGAGAGTATTTTGCTTTACAAAACATTTTTCCATCCTTTGTCTACTTGATCCTCACAAAAGACCCATGAGAAAAGAGGGCAAGGATTATGGTCCCCATATAACAGATTAAGAAAAGAAGTTTTGCACAAATTGGTAGTTACAAACTAGTTACGGGGATATAAAGTTCATCATAGGAAATACAGTCAATAATATTACGATAACTATGTATAATGCCACTTGGGGTACTGGAAATATCCAGGGTAACACTATGTAAAGTATATGACTGTCTAACCACTAAGCTTAACACTTGAAATCAGTACCAGAAAAATGTTAAATAAAGATAAACATTAAAATAAATAAAAAAAAGAAAGGAAGGCTCAAGGGGAGAGAAATCTCACCCACGATAACACCACCAGCAATGGATGGAGGGCCATATCCTGATGCCCACAGGGCTGTCCAGTCGTGATCAGACCATAGTGCAGAAATGGGAACTCTGGTCACTGTGTCTGTGGATAAAGGAGCTACTGTGCAGAATGGACAGAATGCTCAAGTGTCTGATACTCTCAGGCCACTTTCTGCCCAGTGATGGTCAAAATGCTTATTCTAAAACATCTATCTGCCCACTTAAGTGACTTCTCTTCCTCATGCCCTACAATGTGTCCCCTTGCCAGATGAGGGCCTCCCTGACTCAACCTCTGGTAACCTCTCCAAACTCATCCTCCTGGGTGTTCCATAGAAACTCGTATGAAGCCACCCATCACAGACTACTCAGAGATGCTCATACTTAACATCTCTGTCCTCCCCTCACCCCTTTGTTGCATTCACTGCTCCAGAGACCCACAGACACACATGACTTCTGCTTTGCCTCTTGATAGTATCTGCCTTTGACACAGTAGGATTTCATTAACCTTGGTTTATCAAGAAAGAGGAATTTCAAATGAGTCAATGTGCCAAATTTTTTTAAATGTATATTTTAAGTATGAGCTAAATATCTTAGCTATCTTGGGAGACAAGGTGTCTCACCTCTCTTAGCTTTGTCATTTGAGGACAATAAACTTCATTTTTGTCCTGTTCAGTGTCCAAGGGTCATCATTCATTGCACGGGAAATGGTGACCTATATAGCAGGCTGTCATCCTTGCACGAAATGCCGGAAGGTAGCCACTTACTGAGTTTTCTCTGCTTTTTGCTGGTCATTCTCTGTCAGGGAGTCTGGATTTTATGCAGCTTGCCTGAGCTGAACCTTGCACTCCCTTCCTCTTCAGACTTTTCAATTTCTGTATCTAATCTGCTGTGTCTTAGGAAACAAGATTATCAAGTTCGAACTGTTTCTTAAGTAAGAAAATATTAAGTTCTGCACCAAAGCCAGAAAGTGCATTGCTTTCCTCCATGGGCTTTTTGACATTGCCTTTGACATCTTTGAGAGGGGGTTTCTGCCCATTTCCTGGTTCTCAGATATTTGTCATATAGCCAATGTGGCCAGATAAGTGACCCCTGAATGAGGAAGGTCTTATCAACGTCCTAGTAAATTACTGGGTGAAATCCCCTAGCGATGGCTCATTAAACCATTCAGACTAATGTCACATCTGCTCCCACCTCAGGGGCACTTTCCAGAAGGTTACCCTCTCCCTTTCTGCCTTCTTAGCAAAACTGAATTATTGCAGGACACAAATAAGTTGGGGAAGGAGCCGAGCTGTCATCCTGCAAGAAGTAGCCACTCTGAATCGGTGTCATTCCAGCCTCTGAGATTGGCCCAGGTTCACTCTCATTAACCCACCTGAAAAAGACATCCTTCGCTCGCACACCCCTCAGGCCAGGGTGTTAATATGATGAAGAATTTAAACGTGTCCTCTCTGAAAACAGCACAATCAGGCCTTCGGTAAAAATTACAAAGGGAGTGTTTGCTACTAGTAATGAAGAAATGAGTGAGAAAATCAAATTTTACAACATTCACTATGTGTTAGATTTTCATTTATCTTCTCAGTCTCAGTGTCAGCTCAAGCTTCACTCGGATCTTTCCCAAACCTCTTCTCCCATCTACGAAATTTTTCCTCCCAATCGCCCTGGCTGTTATCTGTAAACCCAACAAAACAATGTCATTGCTTCATTAAACTCTTGTATTGACTACTCTCACTTCCCCACTAGGCTCTGAGCCTCTTGAAGGTAAGATTGGATCTTGTTTACCATTGCATTCCCAGAACTAGAACAGTGCCAACACAGAGAAGGTGCTTCATTAACGTATAAAAGCTGGGATGGAACATGCTTTTATAAAACTTCATCTGCTCCCTTGTTTCATTATTTTTCCTTGGTCCAAGTCAGGCTGGATGGGTTAGTCTCCTGCCTGGCTCACATCAGAGATTTGGACAACTTTGAGCTTGTGGGCATACAGGACTCAGGTAACATGGGTTCAAACATAGGGGCACTGTGCAAGAGTTTTACTTAAATCTTACTTTTTCACTTCATCTTTTATAAAAGACAATGCATTTCTTAAAGTTGCTCGCAGGCTCTTTTGCAAAAGATTTGAGTGCCTTCAGGCAGCAACCAAGGGGCCTATAACCAAAGCCGATCTGTCTGCACGTGCTCCTTGG
The DNA here is from genome assembly GCF_022682495.2 of Desmodus rotundus. Classification (NCBI taxonomy): domain Eukaryota; kingdom Metazoa; phylum Chordata; class Mammalia; order Chiroptera; family Phyllostomidae; genus Desmodus; species Desmodus rotundus. The sequence continues at coordinate 7,317,497 of NC_071394.1, read as the reverse complement.
AGGTGGCTCTGTGGAGGACCATGACTGGTGGGACTGGACAGAGGCTGCTTACACCACCTGTCCTGGACCGGCCAATCAAAACCATGTTTGTCTTGGGCTCAAGATACTATTTCTGGGATTTATCTGAAGGATAGAATCAGATGAATGTGCATGGATATTTACCACAGAATTATAAACAGATATTAACAAAAATCTGGAAACAATGCAAAGGACCAACAATAATCAAAGAATGTGTGATTCATTCATAGACTAGGATACTAGGCACCCATTTAAATTTATGTTTTCAAGAAATATTTGCTATCATAAGAAAATACAGCATAATACGGTCACTGTACATTATAGAATATGTATATATATATAAATACATATGTGCATAGTTGAGATAATACTATATACACATATTTATTTGGCAAAGGATGGCATATGCACACCCACAGGACACCCTCAATTCTAAATGGTAGCAATTTAAGACTTACTATCCATTTAATGTCAAATTTGGAAGCTGATAGATACTGTAATGTTAATAATAATGTAATGTTTGTCATAAAATTTGTGTCCCTGTTCGGAAGAATTAAAATGTAGGGGGAAACCCAACTTTGTTAGAAGAGAGGAAATAAAGCCACGTGATTTCAGATTTAGAAAAATAACATATTTAAATGTATGTTAATCAATAATATAGTGAAATATTTGACAGTGATAAAGATGGTTGTCTCTGGGTTGTTTTTATTTTTTGACACTACAAAGCTTTCTGAATGGAAACTACCTCTTTCTTCGAAGTGCTTAGATCCTGGTAAAGGGAGTGAGATGCATAAACCAATATTAGGAAGGATTTCTAGTATGAGACAGTGTCTGCAGGCTTCACGGACTTGACGGTGGTCAGTTCTATGAGACATGATGAAGTAGCAAAGAGCATTTCATCCAGGGGTGATGTTTGAGATGACTCTTCAAAGAGAAACAGAGGTAGGCGGGCAGCCAATTGAGGGAAGGGCACTGCACATGGAGGGAACCACATGAACAGAGTCATGGCTCCTTCTGGGAACCCAGACACTCCAGGGCTTTGTTCACTGAATACCCACAGTGGGTGGTTAACATTTGCATGACTTGAAAGGTAGTCTTCCCCACCACACAAAGATATTTCAAGGTTTAGGTGCCATGGAACCTAAAATTCAAATAAATAGGACATTTTGCAGTACAAAGCAGGTGTTTTAAAAACAAACAAAGAAAAAAACCACTGTGAAATGAATGAAGAATATAACTCAGGATTTAGCTCTTCCAGTCTACTATTGTTTTATGCCCTCCATCTATCTTCTGTTTCTTAGAAAATCTTTGCTTGATGATTATCATTGTTTTCTTTACTTCATTGTCAACGAGTTAGATCTGAATGCCCAAGAGACTCTTGAAATTTTAGAGAGCTAGAAAACAAAGAATGAATTTTTGTTTCATCTCTGCTCTTTCCTAGCCTATGACTTCAAACAAATGGCTTGAATTCTTGGAATCTTGGCAGAGGGTGGGGGGTTCATCTGTAAAGTAGAGATAATTGTATCTTGCCTGACCTTACAGAATTGAGAAGCTTATATTAGCTAATAATTATTAAAGTTATCTGTGATATCTAAAATTCTATACAGCTACAAGAGATTATCACTTTATAAATCATAGGGGAAACTGAAAAGAATCAATAATTTACCCAAAGGTGCAAGGAATGGAAAAATGAGACTCTTGACCCAACTCCTCATCTCTGTTATAATAACATACTCTTACTTTAAGCCCTTTGCTGGGGTGGAAAGAGGGGCGTGGGGAGGGGAAAAATCCTGGAGAGAGGAGGGGTTCTGAATCTTACTGTTTTGCCTAATCTTATAACTTTGCTCTCATCTGTCCTCCTCTCCACTTGCCTTCTCAAAGAGCCATGCAACCAAGTGGTCACAAAGCTATGGATAAATGCCATCGTTTCTTCCGGGATAACAGTCACCAGTACCCTGTGTGGGGAGAATAGCCAGACCAGGCTTGGGAGGCCACAGCCAGCACAGGTGTGCACAGCCCATTCGCCCTTCATCATGATTAACTCTTCTTTCACGTGCCAGGACGTGAGCATTCATCTTCTTGGGTTCTTCAACTATTAGTGCCCAGGACTCTTCTCGGGCCATATATCATGGCACTGGGGGCAGGGGGTGCAGACAAAAGTGGCCACTTGTGTTGATGTGGTGTCAAGAGGATGATTAATGAATGTCACATGGGGCCGCCCAGCTTCTGACTCACCTGAGCTCACAAAAGACGCTGACTTTGTTACTTTTCATGAGCCATCCTTCCTACTGCTGCTTGCAATAACAGCTTCAGCCTTGGGAGTCTCATTTTGAAAGGGAGAAAGGGAAAAACAGCATAGATGGAACTGGAGAGCATTATGCTAAGTGAACTAAACTAGGCAGTGAAAGACAAATACCATATGATCTCACCTGTAAGTGGAACCTAATCAACAAAACAAACAATCAAGCAAAATAGAACCAGAGACATGGAAACAAAGAACAAACTGACAGTAACCAGAGAGGCGGGGGAGGGAGATAACAGGGAAAGAAGGGGAAGGGTCATCAAGGAACATGTATACAGGACCTATGGACAAAGGCAACACGGGGCGGTGGGGGGGGGGGGTAGGGAGAATAGGATTGAATGTGGGAGGTGGGGTGGGTAGGGTGGAGGAAAGTAATGGGGGGATAATAAGGACAACTGTACTTGAACAATAATAAAAAAATAAAATAAAAATTATAAGCAAAAAATACATGGGTGTCTCGAACAAGGCTGCAGGCTCAACTCTCATTTCTCTGCTTTTCTTGAATTTGAAATTTATGCACTCATTCAACAAATATGAGTAAGGACTTCCTATGGGTGCGTGGGACACATCAGTAAGCAAAACAGACAAAATAACTCTTACCCCGGTGAAGCTTACGTTCTTGTAATGGGAGGGAGGGACTTACATGTGCTCTGGAGGGGAAAAGAGCAGCGAATGGGAGCTAAGTTGTAATTTTAGTTAGAGAGTCAAAGTCAGCCTTGTTGATAACATGATGTTTAAGCAAAATTTGAAAGAGAAAAGGGTGTTAACCAAACAGATGTGTGAGGGAGAAGTACTCTAAGGAGTAGGAGGAGCCCCTGGAAAAGTCCTGACGTGGAAGCCCATCTGAATTTCTTGAAGAACAGCAATGAAGCTTGTGAAGCTGGGAAGCGTACATGCAGGGTAAATAGGCAGCAATGCGGTCAGAGAGGAAAGAGGGCTGGATCACAGAGAGCCTGGTAGGATATTATAGGGACACAAGCTTTTTCTCCGTATGAGATGGGAAGTCATTGGAAGGTTTTGATCTACTTTATGCTTTAAGGGAGTCACCCTGGCTATCATTTGAAAATAGACAATGGATTGTCAAGGGAGAGTCAGGGAGGCCACTCAAGAAGCTATGACAGTCATCCAGATAAGAAATGATAGTGACTTTGACCAGAATGTTAAGCAGTGGAGGGCTGAGAAATGACTACATCCTTGATAGACCATATCTCATTGAATTTAAGATGCCAGTAGGTGGGATATATTCCTAATTTGGAGGTATTAAATGGCGACGTAATCTTTATCTTGTTATCCAGGAAATAAGGGATCCTTAAATTGAATAAAGGGGTTCTGGAAGATTCGAAGTGAGGCTAAGAGTGAAGAGGAGCCAAGGATGGGGCCGAGGATGTCTCCAAGAGGAGCCAAGAGGAGCCGATTGTGGCCTGAACAATAGGACGGACGACGCTGCCCTGGCTGAGATGAGGAGGACCACAGAGGTAGCAGGATAGGAGGAGGGGAAGGTGCAGCCCAGGAGTACAGTTTGGGATAAATTAAGTTGAGATGACTATTAAAAATACAAGTGAGAATGCCCTCTAGGCAGTTGAATATACAAGCTCAGGGGAGAGGTTTGGACTAGAGATGCCGATTTGAGAGTCTGAGGACGTAAACAACAATTGAAGCCAAAAATTGAATGAGCTCACTGAGGGAAAGCATGTAGGTGGAGGCAGGAGATCCCAAGTCTGGAGGCCCAGGCCCTCCAGTGTACGAGATCTGGGCAGGAAAAGAAACCAGCAACGAGATGAGCACGAAGTAACCAGTGGGATAAGAAATAACTGAAAATGACCATGAGTTTTGGACTGGTTTGGAGAGGGGAAAAGGTAACCTACTTAAATGCTTCTAAAATAAATACAAGAGAAACGGCTCGTGTGTGGGCTCAGTTGACAAGAGGTGAACAGACAAAATGGGATTATAATGGAAATGACCGTGGCAAAGAGATGGTATAGAGTGCAAAGAATTCGAGCAGAGAAGAAAAGATAAGGAAACCAAGAAAATGATCACACTACTTGTTTAATGTACTTTCTTCACAAGACACCTTCTGCTAGGAAAGATTTAAGGTGGTTTGTGAAAAATCAGCTTGTTTGCATTGAATATTTTTAATCTTGCAAAGCAATTTTCCCTCCCATCCTAATGTCTCCCCATCACTTATTCAGCATATACTGTGTCACATTTGTTCCCTGATTCATCCATGTCACAGGTCCTTATCCACAGCACTGTGAGCCAATATTCCAAGTACTGGGTCTACACAGTGGATTTGAACACACGTGGTTCCAACCATCTTTTCCAGCTTGAAGCCAGTCCGGACACAAGCCTAAGCATTCCACACACTAACTTCTCAGGCACCCTGTTTTCAAATCTACAAAATGCAGAGGAGAAACCCAGAACACACCAGCCCTGAGCAGCCAAGCCAGCAGGCATCAAGTCCCTGTGCTAAGTCAGGTTCCGCACTGCCACAAGACTCACTTGAGTCACCCGACAGGAAGGACAGCCTGCCTGTGCAGGGCCCTTCAGGTTTAAAATCGATTTTCACATCTTGCACTAAAATACACGGCAGTGTTGGGAGGTGAGCCCAATTGTCATGCTGGTCTTGGATGAGAAAGCAAAGGCTGGAGGGAGGTGAAGTGGTTTCCCCGGGGCACAGCCAGGAGCTGGCTCAGCTGGAACTCCAGCAGGGGCTTCAGTGGTTTGGAGGCGGCAGTGGGCCGGGTGCTTGGAGGAAGCTACAAACAGATAAACAGTAAAGGGCCTGACTCAAAACAAGAGCAAGTAGACAACTGAGGGGCCAGGAAGCAGCTGGGAGGAGACAAGGCCCTGGGCAGTGAGGGAGCAGGCACTGGGGGACTGATCTGGAGGCAGCAGGCACGTCCCCAAGGGGAGCCCAGACCACGGACTGCTGTCAACAGAGGAGCCAGGAGACGTCTCTGCACCTACAGGGAAGGCCCAGCTGGGAGAACCCAGCAGGCCTGGATAGGCAGCTGGCCGACCATCCAGCTTGCCCAGGACAGGGGTTGTTGCCCTGGACACATTCAAGACTTCAGCTTTAAACCAGAAAGTCCCAGGCAAATCAGGTTGAGTTGGGCACCCTGGTGAGAGTTCCAGCTGTTGCTTTCTATACAATGTGACCCCTGCACAAACTACTTCCCCTCACCCCATCCTCCTCTCCACCAAAGTAGGTCTAAGAATGGGAGTCTGGTAGGTTTATCATGAGATTTAAGTAAAAAAACAAAAAAAAAAGTGAAAAATCCTTAACATACCATCTGGCACTTGGAAGGCATTCAATTAATGGCAGCTATTGTTAGGACTGTGAGATTCTGAGACTGGGATTTTCAACTGTACATTTCTCGCCCTTCTGGAAGCTGCAATGCGTTCTTTGCATCCTCCCGGAAACGATTCTCCCGGGAGCGGGTCTGTGGCCAGCTGTTACAGATCTTCATAAACGCCACACTCTCGGAGAAGCTGAGGCAGCAGTAACAAGGAGCAAGTGAAAACCCAGCTGTGGGCTCCTCCGTCCTCTGGCTGCTCCTTAAAGTTTCTACAACTTCCAGGAGAAAGCACATCCTAGGTGAACTTGAGCGCTGGAGGAGTTTGTCCCACCAGATGGACCCTGGAAATGACAGGGAGGCCAACCACATTTCCTTGTGACTCAGTTTACCCCATACTGGGCTCCCAGGATATCCTCTTGTCCTCCCAGGATATTTCCCCAAAGACTGAAAGGGGTCTTCAGCTAATATGATAACATCACAGTAGCTGAATGCTGGCAAGTGAGTTCTAAGTATCCCCCCTGTGCCTATCATTCCGAACTCCACGAACATCTGGTGCATGAATCCGCAGTTCTGTTACAGAGAGCTTGGGCCCTCTATAGCAGATCACTCTTCCTCTCTGGATGCAAGTCCTCACTTCGGAGCTCTGCACTATACTGTGTAGGCCATCAGCTCTTAGGGCCTCAACTAGCACCGTGTTCACTGCTCTGTCATGCAATCCCTTATCTCTGGGCCAGCAGAGTCTGGGAAGGCAGGAGACCTCTCCACGCTCCGGCCGTGGATGAGGCAGAATAGAGCATGGCAATGAAGAATCCCACTGCCCCGCTGCTCATGGACGCAGGGTCTCTTCTTATTGGGGTGACGAAAAGCGTTCTAAAATTGACTGTGGTGATGTTTGCATATCGCCGTCACATCTACTAAAAACCGCTGAATTGTATACTTTCAATGGGTGAATGTAGAGCAGGTGAATTATATCTCAATAAAGTGGTTTTTGGGGAAAAAAAAAAATAAGGCTCAGGAACACCACTGCCTGTGTGATATGGACTGGGTCACACAGTTCCCTCTGCGCCTCAGTTTCCTCACCCCTAAAATGGGTTCAGACAATACTGACCTCAAAGGGTTATGAGGAATTAAGTTAGCGATTGCTTTTGAAGTAAGTAGAATAGCTCCTGGGACCTGTAAAGCAACGTGTCAGCGTGGATGTTTGTTTGTCGTCTGAAGACAAGGTTAACGGCTGCCACAGTGAGTGCGTGCTGAAACTGTACCAAATGTACAGCCCGTGAGCACCTACAGGACCCCCCCACCCCGCTGTGAGGGGCATGTTGGCCCACATGCCTCAATCAGCAGAAAGAGGACAGGACTAAGGGGCCGGAGGACTTGAGTTCAAGTGTGATCACCCCATAGCACGAGACGGCACTGAACCCATCACTTTCTCATTCACCCTGACCTTCTGTAACCACCAACCTCTGAGGCCGGGGCTGTTTGTTTTGTCTTGTTTCCCATGAAGAGTTGCTTTTGGAGTCCATGTATACTGTTGAAACACCCTTTAAAACTATCAAGAAATGCGTAGATCTAAGTCTCCCCCAGAAACTGGGTTTACCCTAAAAATGGCCCAGGGGTCTGTCTGATGCCAATAGTCCTGTTACTCATTCCCAGGCTCCCTTACTGATTCATCATCGCAGGAACATAAGCCAGGTGTCAGAAATGAGCCAGATGTCAGACACAGGTAAGGTCTCACCACAGCGAGAGGAAAGACAGAACTGAGCTCCACGCGTGGTCCTACTGTGCTGAGCCCTAGGTGGGCTGGGAACACCGCAGAAATGCTGCTCCTTTAAATGCTGCCCCTTGTCTCCCACAGATGCGTGAATTCAGACAGCAGCTGTTGCCTTCAACAGCAAGCACTTACAGGGCAGCATTTCCAGCATTACCCCGTGGGAGGTTGCAATCGGGTGGGCTGCCGCCTTGAAACCTCAATCCAAAAGCCTCTACTGCCATCTACCGACCGTCTGGCGGTTCCACTGGCAAAAAGCCAAGAAAGGACTTGAGGGTGGGGGTTATCTTAGCAGATCTCCCAGACACACGGGAAAGGATCTCATATGCTCAATTAATCCATGCTCTTATTTTCCAAACAGGGAAACTGAGGCCCAAAGAGGTAAAGGGACTTGCCTAAAGTCACACCCCTAGCTCACAGCAGTCCACATAATCCTAGATTTTAGCGCTGCCGCATCCCAGACTGTTTCTACCTAAAAATGGGAAATGTCAGGGAAGCTGGCTTAGAGAAAACAGTGTCGGCAGGACACAGCTTTCGTCTCCATTTTCTGTCCCACCTTCTTCCTGTTGTGCCCACAGCCCCAGACTAGACCCACACTGACATCCTCTTATCCTCCTAGAACCCAGGTGCCTTCCACCACCCAGCAATCCCTCTCAGGGAGAACACGGTGGACCAGTCCCTCAAAGGTATTTGCTTCTTGTTTTAAGAACGTGGAGGACAGGAAAGATCCTGTTGAGTAGACACTCAACACCCCGTATTACAGATAAGGAAACTAAGGCGAGGGACTTCAAAGGATGGGCTCCTGGCAGTGGTTCCCCACACACTGGCCATTGGGATCACCTGGGCATCTGTTACAAATTCCAAAGCCCAGGCCACACCTCAGAACTATTAAATCAGAATCGCTGGGTGGTTTTTGAAGCCCTTCCCTCCATGCTCATGTGACTCCCCTGTACAGGCAGGTTTGGGAGCTGGTGACTTCTATTCACCCCATCCGTAAGTTACACCGCAGAGCCCCAGGTGCCCCGGATCTGCAGCCACTGAGGAGAAGTGCGGCCCATGTGTCAGCTGTTTGCCTCACACTTTACAGATTCTTGCCAGCTCCACATTCTAACTATATTATGAATGACATTGTAAGTGACCCTCTGTTTTTGCTTAAATCAGTGCACTTTGAAAAGAACATTGTCACTTTCACAAATGGACAAACAATATCACTTGCCACAAAACAAAACAAAACCCAAGCATCAAAAGAAGTCCACTTAAATACAAAAATTAAAATTAAAAACATGCATTCGTGTATGAAATCGTGTTATCTCATTTCTAATTTGGAGGAGCCTTTGCTTACTGAGGGAAAAGAAAGGTGCCCCTCTCTGCTCCCGACAAGACTGAGAGAAGTGGGATAAAAGTATCCCTTTGAGCAGCGAATAAGTGTGTTCATTTGGTGCTTCTCCGCGTGCACATGCCCTTTTCCGTCATTCTGTCTCTCTCCAGCCCCACAGCAGAACTTGAGGGGAACATCCTAGCAGGATCCTCTGTGTTGTAAGCCCTGAGCCCAGGGACTGTGGGTTCTCAGCCAAATTGCAACAGCATCCTGCCCAGGGTCTTATCCAACAACTGGGCCACCCTCGCTCATTACTAAGAGCAACAGACATTCTTTTCTCATTGCTCCAGCCCCTTCTCCACTGGCTGGCCCACCTGTTGGAGTGGGACCATCAGCTCTTTGTCCCCTAGCCTGCAGACCAGCCCCCGACCCACATTTCCCGCAGGTGACTCTCATCATGCTGCCTGCTAGAACACAGCTGTTTGGCAAAGGCAAGCCATCAGATGCAGCGCCTGGGCCCCGGCTGCGCCTGGCAGGAGCGCCCTCGGTCCCACTGACTCATGGGCAGCTGAGAGCGGCTGTCTTCATTGAACGAAATGAAGGTTAATTAGCAATGACTAGGGATGACACAATTTGCGTCTGTTTTGAAAATATTTGGGAATTGGTCTTATTCAACAACCACCCGGAAATAAACGAATTATCCAATTTTTTTGCTAATCAAACAGAATTGTCACCTGTACACCTTTAAAAGAAGAAACTTTTGAAAACTAATTACCGCATTAACATATGGTTGATGTATATATTGAAGAGGAAGTAGAAAAGCAAGGAAAGAAGCAAAAAGCACTTGTAGTTCCCCCACGTATAGAAAAGACATTATTAACCCATGTGTGATAATCCTTCTCTCTTTATCATATCCTTATTTTGTATTTTTATACAAAAAATGAGTTCATGAAAGAAAACACTACTTTGTACCGTTTTTCCCCTAGCAATATATTGCAACCATCTCTCTAGTGCTCAGTGTTCCCATGTGACATCGTTTGTAATGAATGCCACGTATCCCATTTACAACTGATTAAGATGAGAGCAAGAAAACTACTGCATTGAGTATTCTCAACACTAGAGCTTATGTCACCCATTTTCAAGGGGTAAAAGTGAAGGGATAGGAGCAGCTGGTTAGTGGTGGGGCAGAAATGCCCACCTGCCTGGGTTCCAACCTCAATGCTGTCCACCGTGTCCACATCGCCATCACAGGACTGGTTTTAAGACACAGGCCTTGGAAATCCACATTTTGACATGGTGCCCATTTTATCATAAACTGAATTCCAAGGGAGAACCTAAACAGCGCCACTTGAACTGGCTAATGACCATTATTCAGAACAAGTTGAGTGGAATTCTGCCTCTGGCAGCGACCAGCCACAGTTGGATACAGCTTCTTGCTCTGTCCACAATCCTACATGTCAAGATTGGAAAGAACTCTGGAGAAGGTATCTGGAAATCTGAGTTTTATTCTCACTTTCCTCCCTTCACCAGTCAGAATTCATGGCCGTGCACTCCGTTTACCTGAGCCTCGGTTTCCTAATCTACACGCAGGGGCAACGCAACCTGCTGAGCTCAGAAGGTTCTCGAACAACCCATACAACAATGAAGCAGTGTAAAAACGTAAGAGATCCTTACGAGTTCTTTTATAACTCTATCAACGGCAAATTCATCTCACACTTGAAAATACACCAAAGAATTTTAAATAGGGAAGGAAACTCTGAAGCCAACTAATTTTAGAAATAGAGAAACCGACTTCTTGAGAAGTTAGAAGTTTGCCCAAAGTTTCACAGTGAGTTAGAAGCCCAGCTAGTGCAGGAAGCCAGCTTTGGGATTCACGGGGCAATATTCCTTTTAAAAGGCCACCTCTACGGTGACAGATGTTCCAAGCACGCTCACAAGAAGGTGTTGAAGGCCATTCAGTTCATGTCCATTTATTTGGGCTGAATTAAAATAAACAGTTGTTACTTGCAGTGATCTCTTCAGTCATCAAGTTCCAGCTCCAACTTTTTTCTTTCTTTCTTTCTTTTTTTTTTTTACTTTTTACCTTAACTTAACGCTTTTAACTTTGAGAGTTGTACCAGATATTCCCTACTTAACACGAGATTCCCTGAAAAGAGTAGGAGAAAACATAAAGAAACTTGGGGTTTGAGTTTTCCCATGGTGGGTGCTCTCTCACCAGACACAGCATCTCCTGAATCTGACCCGAAATTGCTTGGTCAATTGATCACATCCCAGGAATTTGGAGAGCTGCCAGGGCTGGGAGAATCAGTTACAGAGTCACAGAGCAGTGCGGCCCCATCACATGAAAGTCACTTCCAGCTTGGAACGGATTGCAAATTCCTGCCTTCTGGTGGTGTTTCAGATGACTGGGAGCTGCCTGTCTGTGGGCAGCCACCGAAGCAGCCGAAGGAAGTCAGGGGGAGCACAGGCATTCCTACCCTCCGCCCGAGTGAGACCCACAATCACAGAAAACTAGGACTTTCTGGTGCTCCACCAGCTCTCGACTTCGCTTAAGGTTTTTGATTTAAAAAAATATCAAGGTTTGATATGCCTTTATTTTGAAAGCATTTGTCATTTAATAGCACAGGGACTCTCCTGCCCCAACCTGGAGATTTTCCAAACTGTCCACGGTGCATAAAAAAGGATGATAGGATTGTGCACATATAATCAGAAATTCTAAATACTTAACTGTGTGCCGAGCATGCCTGGACCCCTGTAATCCTCATACTCAGCCTCAGAGACAGGTACCACTGCCACTATTGCAGCCAAGGAGCCTGGGGCTCAGATGCTCACATGACTAGTAGTACAAGGTCAACAACTGGCAAATGACAATGGAGGAATTTGACCCAGGTCCAGCTGATTGCAATGCCCAAGCTCTAAACCAGTTGTGTAGATATGGGGGCCTCTTATCCCTCGACCAGACAGGCAGACCTCAATCAATAGATGAGCACTAAGGGTCTGACCTCTGCTGTGTTGATTTTGAGACCATCTCATATTCCCAAGACACACTGCATGGTTTCATAGCCTGAGCTTTTGGAGAGTCTTCCTTATGTCAAAATGTTTCATCATCCTCAACCCCTGCCCTCTGCACCCCACAATCCTCCTGGTCCCCAAACGCCCCTCGGAGAAGTCAGGCTCAGGCCCCATTCCCATGAAACAGGGATTCCTGATATCACAAAGGGATTTTTGTCTGCCCTCCATCCTTCGAATTGAAGTTTAGGCAGTTTCTTGCTCCGGTTGAAGTAAAAGAGCACGATTGTTCTCTGTTTTATGTGGCCTCCCAGTCACACCATGTGCTCACATCTGCTGGTATAAAACATGGTTACATTTTCTCCTAAAACCCGAGGGCTGGAAGGGGCTTGGAAATGTTATCTTTTACTCCCTCCTGCCTTCAGACGGCGCCTTCTAAACCCACAAAACGAAGCAACACCGTGTGGGGTCTACAGGAAGAGTCTCATTGGCCCCAAATTAGATACTAGGGCACAAGGCAGAGTGACTGATCTGAGTCCCTCAAGTAGATTGGAAGTAAGGCAAGAACTGGCTCCCAGACAAAGCTCTGCCTGCCACACAGCCTCTTCCATGGGGCCAGTGCATTACCACTAACGAATTATAAGCTGGGAACATTCTCCGGTACCGAGACATGTGAACACAGTGTCTTCTTACAGGCATTCAATTTTATTTGTCCAACATTTTCTGCACTGTGCTAAGGATTTGGAAGCGGAAGAGCAGTTTCTCACCCTGCAGAAGCTCAGCTCCCTGCCTCAGAATCAACCATTTAGTCGACAGGCTGGCATTGAGCACCCTCTGTGGGCAACGTGGAGATTTGCAAGCTGGATCCCTAAGGACTGATGTTCCACAACCCTTTGTAGTATGTGGCGCATAAAACGGTCCTGAGGGGAACGCCCAGCCCAACTTTGCCACCTACCAGCTGGGTGGCCATGGGAAAATTACCTCTATGGATTGAACTCCAGTGTCCTCACATCTACACCAGGGTTGACAATATTGGGCAGTGGGCTGAAAGGTGCCCCCCAAAGATACGTCCACATTCTAACCTCTAGAACTTACCATTGTGACCATATTGGGAAAAGGAGTCTTTGCAGGTTTAATTAAGGATCTCGAGGTCTCCCTGGATTATCCAGGTGGGCCCTCAACCAAGTAACAAGAAAGACAGAGGGAGAAAAGATCCGCACGAAGACGGAAGCAGAGATTGGGGTGATGCAGCCACAAGCCAAGGAATACCTGGAGCCACCAGATGATGCAAGAGGCAAGTAAGAACTCTCCCCAGAACCTTCCAAGAGAGTGTGGCCCTGCTGACCGCTTGAGTTCAGATTCTGGTCTCCAGAGCTGTGAGATAATAAATTTTGGTGGCGGTAGGGGGGTAGGGAGGGGTTCCAAGCCACAAAATGTGTGGTAATTTATCAAAGCAGCCCTAGGAAAATAACACACACCGTTTCACAGACTGGGTAGCGTGGAGCCTAGTCCAGGGGAAGCGCTCCATAGTTCCACAGGTATCATTCTTGGCCTGACTGTACTCAAAGTCAACCCCGGCCCCTCCTCCTTCTCCTCCTCCCTCCAGAGAACACCCACCCAGCCAAAAGTCCAGAATAAAGGTTTTAGTGTTTTGATCTGTGGTTGTTAATTCAGGGGATGCATTTATTATTTCCTGGGGACATGGTTCAAAATCACAACCCCCGATTTTTATCCAAACGAATCTGAATGAGACGCTCAAAAATGTGTTTGGGAAATGCTTTGCCTATGATTCTGGTACAAAAAAGGGATTGATATTCAGCTAGTACACTGAGCAGCATCCTCTCCGATCGGCTTGTGGCTGGGTCGCAATGGGTGAAATGTGCCCCCACCCCCATCCCTACGCGTAGCCCTGTTTCCATCTCCAATGACATGCATATCCCTGGCTCTGCCTGGTGGGCCTAGAACAACCCTGGAGAGGAACTATGCAAGGGGTCACATCGTGTTTGGGGAGCCAGGTTTGCAGGATGGGCTTCAGGGATTGCCTGTGGCAGCAGAGAATGACAGGAAAGAGCTAATTGCCCAGAACCCTGGTAGTCAGGCCTCCTCCACACAGAGCTGTTCTTTCATCTGTTTTGTAATCTTGGAGTGTGAGTATGATTCCTTTTTGAGAAAACAATGCAAAGCATTTCCGTGTGTGTGTGTTTTTAACAAATGTTTACATCACTGATAGGGCACACTTATTTTCTAGACCAAAAGCTGAGGTCCAAAGAGCTTGTACCCAGGATCACCCCGTGAGGGGATGGCAGCCAGGACCAGAATCCTGGACTCTGGACTTGACCCAGGGCCCGTCCACTCCGGCAGCCACCCGACCGCAAGGCCACAGCCTTGGAGTTCCACCAGCCTTGGCACCAGCACTTCCCGCTGCAGGCAATGTGCCCTGCCCCTCTCTTGGCTGGGAGAGGCTGCCCAGGCAGAGCCAGCAGCCCCTTCTCTGGAGGTGGGCTTGGTCTCTGTGCACCCCGGCAGCCAATTTCCAGGCCACCACTGGCAGTGGCGGCATCATTGCCTGGGAAACCTTTCCCCACCTCACAGCCGACACTCAGGCCTTATCTCAGGTGACGAGGCGTCCAGGGCACAGGACCGTTGACATGTTTCCTGGAACACGTGTTTTCCGAGAAGAAAACAAGGAGGAGCAGGCAGCCAGCGATCACTGAGCCGTTGTGAGAAGGAGCCCTTATCCACCCCTGACACCAGCTCTGGACCCAGGGACTGGTGTCAGCCCCCCCACTGGGCACCAAAGCCAGGGAAGGAGAGTCACCACACAAAGCTGAAGATGCAAGAAAATAAACACTCATGAGAAAGCTGGGCCCCAAAGCCCAGGGCTGCACCAGCTGACGTACCACAGAGAAAATGTGAGCCCCCCAAAGGCTCCTGGCATGGAAGGGGGTTCAATCAACTGTAGTCAAAATAGGAATGTCTGTGCAGGGCCTTCCCCCAGGGAACCCCCACTGCAGGGAGGAGGATTATGAGGTTTGGTTGAAAAGCTAAGGGGCAATATGATTCCAATCATCATTCCAAGAGGTGATACAAAGTACCATGTGGTCAATGAATAATTCAACCAGATAAACCGTAGGATCAATAATTACTGGAAGAGTCCAGAGGCCATTCAGGCAGAAAGAACTAGCCAGACTGAACTTAACACAATCTATCATTCACTGAGCACCTACTACCTGACTGAGTTTCAGCATTTCACTTCCAACAACCCCACGAGGTCCATATAAATGCCTCCTCTTCACAGAGGAGTGACCGCACCCCAGAGAGGCCAAGTGACCTCCCACAGTCACTCAGCTGTGGGGCCAGAGTAGGAACGAGGGTCTGTCTGGCCCGGGCCATGTCCTGAGATTCCCCAGCTATGGACGACAGGGGGAACCGGACACAAGCAAAAGAGGACAGTTCATTCCAAGCGAGGGAAAAGCATCTGAAAATCAGAGGCAGGGAAGTCAGCACACTGAAAGCCATTAACAAAGTGGATTCAGTTAGAATGGACGTTTCTGGAATGGGGGCTATTGACGGAGAGCTCGCTGTGCTAAGTGAAGTTCTAAGAACTTCACATGTGTCGTCTCATTTAACCCTCCCAATACCCCTGGGAGGTGTGGAGTATAATCACTCCCAATGTATGGATGAAAACGGAGAGGCACAGAGGGGTTACGTAACTTGCCCAAAATCACACAGCTGGTCAGTGGCAGAGGTAGGATTTGAACACAGTCTGGATTGGAAGTCCATGCTCCTAATCACTATGTTACACTTGAAAGAGTCAAGCTAAAAAGGCTGGATGGATTCAGTGTGGCAGGTGTTTGAACTTGGTCCTTCTACAGAAGAAAAAAAGAAGAGATTATAATGAAATAATTGTCCTTATAAAAACAAACCAGAGTGAGAGCCGAGAAGCTCCCCATGAGAACAAAGTCCAGACAGGAAAGAAGCAGCGGCCCCTTGCCCCTTCAAGTCCTCCACGTCTTTCGCTTCTGCTGCCATCCCGTGACCAGAGCAGAAAGGATCTTGTAGCCATGGGAGCAAAATGGACTGGAAGGAAGAAGGAAGAACCAGTCGATGCTAGAGCCAGAAGCAAAGCACGAAGTCTAAAGGTATGAAGTAAGGCTGCAAAGAGAGGGGAAAAGGGGAGGCGGACCTGAGAACAATGGAGAAGAAAGACTGACATGGATTTGCTGACCGATGGGGAGAAGAGGTTGTTTCTGGGTGTGGCTGAGTTTAACCTCCAGCGGACTCAGCTTCTGACCCACCAAACAGGCCAACAGGGCCTCCAAAAAGGAATGAGGATGAATGACTGAAGCTGCATCTTCCCCACAAAGTCAAAGACAGCCTGTGGCTGTGTTCATGCCTGTCACCTGCACTCATCTATGAACGGATTTATGAGTCCAGGGGGAGGGCTGTCCAACAACTTACTACCAAGAGAAAGACAGGACATGAGCAGAGCGCCTGGGCCCAGCCCCTAGAGGCCCCAGGCCCCCGTGTAGAAATTCACTGAGCTGCCCCCGGCTTTCATGCAGGGCATTCCCTATTGCAAGGATATTATTGATCCTGCCCATCCCACCCCAAAAAGAAAAAAAAATCAGAGCTCTGGGAGCTATGGGAGCACGGGGCATTTGTTTAAGGTAGATTCTTTTGCAGGTAATGACCTGGTAACTCCCCCACAGCTGCCCCTAGAAAGTCCTCGCTCTCCCTGGGATGCGGTTTTTATTCCCTGGATATGGCAGAGGAGGAGTTGAGCTCTGGTGTAAGGAAGGAGCCTCTGACGGCCACTCAGCCATCAGGAGCAGGCTCACACCTGGGCACTGCCTCTCCTTTTCACCTGGACAGGAGGGCAGGCCTGGCCTCAGCATTTCACAGGGGCAGAAATCCAGCCCCGGACACACCATGCAGGCTAATGGCAGAGCGAGGCTGACAGCTCCAGTGAAGGGTTTGCTTTGCCTTTTACGATTGTATCTGAGAAGACTTGGTTTTTGTGATCATGAGATGGCCGGTTCCTCATGGAAAATGTAGATCTTCCCATCCCCGGGCAACACCACCAAGAATGGCCCCTGAAGACACAAGATGTGGATCGCTGGCTTGTCGGAGAGTCTGGCTGTGATAACTCACCTCTTTGGTGCCCACTTTTCCCTTCTTCGATCCGTCCCCCACACTGCCTCTAGAGCTATAGCGCTAAAGAATTTGTTTTCTTCTTCGATAAGTGCAATTCCTTTTCTCTCTTTCAAGGCTCAGCTCAGAAGCCATCTCTCCACGGGAGCCGTCTGCATTCTCAACACGGTGACCCCCTGACCATGGCCTCTCCCAGGCCACTTGGCTGGTGCCTATGCTCTGCACTCATGGCTGTCCATGCAACTACACTGCACGATCCTTGAGGCACTGTCATGGCCATCTTTGCATTCTTCATAAATGTTGATGAGCGAACACATAAAGGAATGCACACATGGATGGACAGGTGGATGGATGGATGGATGGATGGATAAATAAGTAGAGAGATAAGGGGAAAGAAGAAGTATTGGGACAGAGAAATTAAGCAGTTGTACAGTCGGAAAAGCAATGGATCTCATGTCAGAGGTTCCAAGTTCTATACAGAACTTTACCGCTCTCATGTGCTGGGTGATCTAGGAAAAAATTCCTTTCTTTCTCTTGGCCTCTTTTTACTTGTATTTAAAAGAAGGGTTTTAAAAGACCAGAATCACTACATTTCCTCTTGCTCCAATTCTGTGAATGAAAGACTCCCCCTTAGACAAACTCAGCAACGGATGTTTTGGCCTCCACCCTTGAAAACGGCTATTCTCCTTCACCAGCATCTTATCTGCAGCCACCCTTCTCTGCTGCTATCTCCTACAGGGACCTCCCCCCATGTTTGTGGACAACAGCAAGCATCTTATCTGGTCACTCTGTCGCAGCACCACCCTGTGCGAGGCAAATGTGCATGGATTTGCAGAACACGTGGCCTCTGATAGTCGTCCTACCCCAGGAATGGCTAGAAAAGCAGCTCGTCTTTCTTAGAAAGACTGTGCAATTTCATGCTGCTGTCGGGGCTGACATGGACTCCTGGCCTGGACCCTTCAGCTAAGTTCAACTTCAGGTCAAGTCAGGCAGGGGCCCCCAGCAGCTCAGGGGCAGAGGATCCATAAGGAAGAAATTCCAGGATGCTGCCAGAGCTAACAACAGTTCCCAGCTGTTCCCAGCCTGGAGTGGGGGTCTTCACACAGACACAGAAGGAGGGGTCAAGGGAAGAGCTGTGTCTCTGGGCCAAAGTAGAGGACAGGCCAGTGGGAACAGACGTCTCTTTGTCATTGGCAGCTCCCACACATGGCCCCAAGACCCTTGGCAGAGACCTCGCCCTCCCTGGACCCCTGGGGGACCTTGACCTCAGCTGTCTGGATGCACTATCCTATGTAACAACATGAAAACCTAGGCTTCCAGCTTGCCTGGGGCCAGGAGCCTCACTCTGCAGTTCCTTCTGGAGTGTGGGCTGTGAAACCCTCTTATTTCAAAGGTAGTTTCAGAAAGGATCTCCCTTGAGTGGAATCCAAACAACACCTGACTTAGAATGACTTTTGCTTGGAATGTCTCTTCCATCTCTACTCTTTGGGCAGCTCCTACTCATCCTTCAGGTCACATCTCTGACATCTTCCTCAGACACACCCTCCCTGCCCACCCTCCAAACACCAGCTCTGCCCCTCCTCCCAACACATTCATCCCTGGACTGTTTCCTTCTTGGAACTCTACTTCTGCTAGTGTGCCCTGTGCCTGTGCACTGATTATGACCCTCCCCACTTCCTCCTATCTCGTGGGGGAAGAGGGTGTGGTGTTGGGTTGGGGGTTTTTTTTTTGTTTTTCATTATCACCTACCAAGCGCCCAGCCATTGATTGCCTGGTGCACAGTAAGTGATCGATGCAGAGCTGTTGAAAAAGAGGAATAGATTCAAGAATGAATGGATTACTCCAGGAGTATTATCTTCAGAATCCTAAAGAGAAAACTTTAGATTTATTAAGAGTTATGAAGCCCATCATACATGGTATCTTAACTCTTTATTTTTAAGTTACAAAATATATATATATATATAGTGATGAAGACAGTCCTTGGCCCTCAAGGGGTTCGTTCACAGGTTACTGGGGGAACCAGACGTAAAGTCTGCAGATTATGAACACTGCCTTCTCGTTAAATCCTCACGTTGGGGGGAGCAGCATGACCCGCATGTGACCAGGAGGGACTCTGAGGCTCAGAGACATTAGGCTCTTGGCTCAAAGCACAGAGCTAGTGGGTGTGAGAGCCAGAACCTGGGTCTTCTCCTCCTGTCCTCCTGCCCTTTCCACGCTCGGACTGGCTTTCTGATTCTTTCAGTTGACAGCAGATGGGCCCAGAGTTCCGGTGACCCACACCATGTGCCAAGAGTGGCTCCAGTGGGACCCACAGGTGGTCTTGCTTCTGCACCCAGGTACCCTGCTCTCTGTTCCAAGCTGGCTATGGGAGCAGTCTGAGGAGGAAGAAACTTGGGCCCCAGATGACAGTGACCCCTCTCTCCCACTGAGCTGGGTTTCCCACCTTTCCTGCCTCAAAAAAAAAAAAAAAAACCATTTAAAGGATTTGTGCTGAGGAGGCTTCCTTTGAATGCCAGCAACCGTGGAAGATGTGGAAGATTAGGGAATGACTGCCAGGCCTAATCTTCTTGGCTCCGTGAACATGCCGAAGGAAAGATACTTTCTGACTTACAAACAATTCCGTTCAAAGCTGAGTCAATGAGCACCCAGCAAGCCAAGTCCCTACCCTGGACCCAGCAAGCCAAGTCCCTACCCTGAACAGCAGCACAAGAGTTGTACTCACACAAAACTGGTTCTGACACCAACTGTGTTATTCTGGGCAAGTTACTCAAAATCTTTGAACTTCACCTTTGTTTCTTGAAAACCATTTGCATAATTCGCATGATCCCTGTGAGCATGGATAAGACCACCACCAGGAGAGAGTCCTTAAAAAAAAAAAAAAAAAAAAAGCTAACACACCAGCATTTCAAAGGCACTCGGAGAAGGGAAGCCAGGTAAAGAGAGCAGAAGGGAATGGGTAGAAAACTAGAAGAATTAGGAAAGGCTGAGGAGGTCTGGTGAGGGGAAAAGCGGTGAGAAAGCAGCCATCTGGTGTATACACAAATTTATACACGTGCTAAACTTCACAGAACGGCACAGCAAAATATGTCAGCTTTGCTATATGATAACTTAAAAAATAAAATCAATAAAATACAAAAAAGGAAAAGTCACTTAGATTCCAGCTTCCAACAGAGGTAACCTCTGTTACCATTCAGGCACACAGGGTGAGCTAAAGTAGTTTCCAGCTGCTCTTTTGGAAAATAATACAATAATTAATAAATAGTAACACAAGAATAAACTGTTTCCAGTACTCACAACTATAAACCTGCTTTTGCCCCACCCCTGTATTCCTTTCTAGTCCTTTCCCCGCTAGGCATTTTTGAAATAGAATTGTATGTGCAATTAACAAATACAAAAGTAATGGCCCCTCATTTACATCACATTGTTGAAAATTCCGTGTGTTAAATAAAATGGTGCCGGCGGGAAGGGAGGGAAGAACCCCGGATACTGTTGAATTCGGCAGAAGGAAAAGATAGTATAAGCCTGAGAAGAGGATACGGTTTCATGCAAATTCATTTTAAATCCTAGCTAAAGCTTGGAAGTCTGCATCCTTTTAGAAAGCTCTGCCCCCTTTTTTCAAGGAAGGAAAACCCAGAGCTCGCTAATTTTTTTCTGGAAAGGGAGGTGGCGGCCAGTAAACTCACCCGTCCAGAAGTCCTCTTAGGTGTGGTACTATCGCCATCTGCTGGACACAGACGGTATCACCCTGCAGTGCAAGCGTGGAGCAGGAGCCGGGACCTAACCCAGGATTGCCTTCACCTTGCCCCCTCCCTCGTTGCAAATTCGGCCACCCCCAAGGCCACAGAGAATTAAGCATCAAATACATTACCAGGGAATGTTGGGGTCTGAACCCCACCGAATAAGAGGGGAAAGGGGTGTGATTTAAGCCTTTTTTGTGGCAAAAAAACAAGTTGGTATGTGAGGGGCACTGGTTTGGCAAGAAGCCCCCCAAGGCCCAGGCCCAGGCCTGCCACCAGGACAGTGAGAGGAGGGTGCATGGGACAAGATCACAGGCTTTGCCAGCAAGAGATGCGCCTTGGGGGTTCACCTCACAGCCACGTTCTTTGTAGTAATCAAGCTGATGGCTTTGCCTCTCTCTGTCTCTGCTTTTCATTTCTTCAGTTCTAGACTTAGTGTAAGAAAAGTGACTCATTAGCATCTTCACGCTTTGTGTCTCTCCAGAGAGTGTCCACAGACTATCACAGAAGACGAGGGCTCCCCTCAGAGCCCCCGGGAGAAGTGACCCGGAGTGAGAGAGTTTTCCCTTCTGTAACCCCACAGGGGCCCCAGGTCTGGGCACAAACAGGGTCAAGCCCTGTACCATTGCCACACCGGAGCCCCTGACTGTAGCTCATAGATGGGACCTGTTTTATCTTCTCTTCATGTAGATTACCTGCTGAGAGCACCCCCCCCACCCCGCCCTCAGATGTGTGAACTTGGGAGATCCACAAACAGAAAATGAGCTTAGAACCCCAAAGTCCTGGGCTCGGTTTCTTATTGGCACTGAACTAAGATGATTCTTGGACTCAGACCACAGCCAAGTACGCAGACATGGGCTTTGAAGGACCCTCGCTACCCACCAACTTAAAGGGCCAGGTCCTGAGCCTGGAGCACATCCGTGGGGCCTGACCATGACCTCAACCTTAGGAGAGCTTCCTACTGGATACTCCACTAACCACAACACTCAGACAACAGAAACTTTTGGGAAAAGAGAAAAGGTTTGGTATCTTGCTTACTGCCACGGGAAGCAAAAATGCCACCTAGTTTCATTCTTGGATTGATAGTCTCCCCGCCATGCCTAATCTTCTCCTGCTTATTGACGCACCCCGGAGAAACTACCAAGTCACCGGTTTTCAGTGTTCTGTGCTTTGGTGAATATAGCATGTGTATTTGGTGCCCCCTTTGGTCAGACACGGCGCAGACACACCAGGCAGACAACAGTCAGGAAAACAGACTCAACTCAGGCTGCGTCCTCTTGCACCTCACAGCCCCGGAGGCAGGTTCACGGTGTGGGTGCTGGCTCTGGGACCGAACAGCTGAGTACCCGTCCACCACTTCCTACCTGAGCAGGCTGGGGCAGGTTGCTCAACTTCTCTGTGCTGTTATTTTCCTCACCGGGAAAATGCAGACACTGATAATGCTGACCTCATCGGGCAGTTGAGTATTAAGGGAGGTTGTAACAAACAGCTTAAAGCTGTGTCAGGCACAGGGTAAGCACTTAATTAATGTTAGCAATTGTCACCACGCGGCCAAGTCCTACAGGTCTTCGTTCTAACATGGTAACTGTGCCGGACGGTGCAGATTAGGTTTGAAGAAAGGAGGAGATCTCCCTGAGAGTGCACTGACCACAGTACTTCTCGGATAGTGTGGTGGGCAGAATAACAGTCCCAAAGACGCCCCTGTCCTTCACGCTGGGACCTGTGACAAACGAGACTTTGCAGATGTGACCAAGTTAAGGGACTGGCAAAGGGGAGATTTTCCTGGATTAGCCAGATGGGCCCCAGGGTAATCACCAGGGTGCTTATGAAAGGGGGGGGGTCAGAGTCAGGGACAGAGGGGGTGATGTGATAATGGAGCCAGAGGGAGACAGCAGGACGTGGGGGATTCCTTGGCCCTGAGTCTAGCAGTGTGGGCGGCCTCGAAGAGCTGGAAAAAGCAAGGGAACCTCCAAAAAGAGTGGAAGCCAGCCAACACCTCGATTTTAGCCACTCAGGACTCATTTTGGACTTCTGGCCTCCACACGACAACAGAATAAATTTGCATTATTATCTGCCACTAAGTTTGTGGTAATTTCTCACAGCAACAGCAGAAAACTAATACAGATTTGAATATGAAGATAAACTTACTTCCTTTTGAAAGACAGCATAACAGAGCAAGAACAGCACTCACTGGCCTGGGGTTTAAATCCTGCCTCTGTACATTCCTCTGTGTCTTTGAATAAGTTACTTAATCTTTGAGTAATTGTTCCACCTCCAAAATAAAGGTCAACATAATTATTTCAAGTGGTGGCTACAAAGGTACAGAGCAGACACTCAACAGCTGGATCCCTCCTCCCTCCCCAAAAAGAGCTGATTTTTAAATTCAGGCTGCAGCTTTTCTGCACTTTGATTACGGCTGTTCACTCGAACCTGGGCCACTGCCCGTATCTGAGTACTCGACTTCTCCCTGCTGTGGGGACTGACAACCGAGATCCACCTGTTTGCTGAAGGTCACACATTGGTATCTGTTACCAGGGCCTGCTGATAACTCATCCCTCCTTGTGACAGTCAGAGACCCCCAGGCTGAGACTCCGTCCCACGCTCTAGGCCACCTGACATCAGCCCACCAATGCACCACCCCTCACCCCACCCTGGAATGCTAGTGAAATAAGGTCAGAACCTTCACGTGCCCATTGGAAATGCCATAGCCGCTTTCATGGCCGTCGACAGTAACAATGGCCCGCAGGTGTTGCCGGCCAGGCCCTGCGCCAATGACTTTGCACAAGACGTTAGGTTTTCACCCCTCCCCATTCGTTCCCGGGAGGGCGTCTCAGTGAGGAGAAGAAACATGCAGCCTCTGTTAACATAGTCCCATGCTGGAACCATGCAGCGGAGGTGGCCAATATTAGCAAACAAGCTTGTCTTGCCGATGTTTTGCTTATAGACAAGACAAAGTCTCCTCCTCACTGCGCCTCCCCCCATCTCATCTCCGTCCCGCCTTCAGCTACGAAAGGGACTTACTTGAGCTCAGGTGTTCTTTCACCCTAGACACTGTCAGTGAATAGGGAGAGGGAATGCGTGGAACCAGAGCATGAACTCTGGGCGGGGACAGACAGAGGCACCGTGGGGTGGGCACGCTGGGGAAAGGATGAGGAGGGGGTCAGAGAGAAGGGGGTCACGGACCTCCACGCCGGCCCGAGCAGGAAGCCCCCTCTGGCCCCGTCTGGCCCCAGTGCCCGCAGCCACCTAATAGTGTGGTGCTCACCTGCTCCTGGCGAGCCTCCTCTTAGTGCACGGCACATCACTGTGCTTCACCGAGAGCGAATTTTTTTTTTTTTTTACCAGTTGAAGGATGGTGGCAACCCTGCACCGAGCAAGTCTATCAGCTTCCTTTTCCCTGGTGTAGAGTCTGTGAAGACGATCGAAGTGACAGCAAAGGACTTAGGGGATTTAGGATGCCACCTAAGCGTAGTAGAAAGCAGCATCAGGGAGGGAGAGGATGACTCCCATTCTGAAAGTTCTGTGGGCCACAGGCTGTCACAGCACCGCATGCTACAGAGAAACCATTTGTGAAAGGAGTAGCCCGTCAATGCGACAAACTTTGTTACCGTCTTATTTCACGAAACTGCCACAGCCACCCCAGCCTTTGGGTCCCACCACCCTGACCAGTCAGCAGCCATGCCCACCAAGGCTCGACCCTCCACCGGCAAGAAGACCACACCTCGCTGAAGGCTCAGGTGATGGTTAGCCTTTTTTCACAGTAAAGTATTTTTTAATTAAGGTGTGTACATTTTTTAGACCTAATGCTGAGGCACACTTAGACGACACGAGGGCGTAAATGTAACGTTTGTGTGCACTGGGAGGCCAATAACGCAGGCGACTCGCTTGAGTAGGAGAGTCACAGGATTGCAGTGGTCAGGAACCGAACCCTTGGTGTCTCCGAGGTGGGCCCGCAGTGACCTGCACCTTCCACCCTGGCCAAGGTCACACCCACAACTGAGACATGGCAGGCACATACTGTACTCCATCTGGCCTCACAGCCCACTGTGTAGACGAGAGGTCGATGCCCAAGGATCGGTGTGTCAAGGTCACTGCTAGTCTGAGCCAAGACACAAGCCACAGTCCCCCAGGACCCGTGCCCAGGCCCTTGTTTCCCCCACCCTGCTTGCCCCCACCCCTGCCCCATTACGGTGCCCAGAGCCCAGAGTCCTGGGTGGTCTAGAAACCTTGAAGTGAGATCAAGTTTTATCCCAGAACAATGAAGAACAGGGAGTGCAGGGTCCTTCCCAAGCTGGGAGCAGCTGGGCCCAGCTGAGAGGCCGGAGAAAATCCCCTTTCTGCACAGCACCATCCTTAGGAGCAGGCATTTCGCTGCAGGGTCCTGGGAGGGGGCCAGCGACTTAGCGGAACACAGCCCTCTGGTCTGCTCAAGTGCGCAAAGGATGGCAAAGGATGCAGGACAGCTGCTGAGGGGGAGCAGCCCAGAGCAGGGGGCGGGGTGGGCGTGGTCTGCAGAAATGCCCCAGAGCTCTGGGCACAGCTGGGAACCAGGCCAACACGCAAACAGCCAACACCCTCCAATCACACATGGAGGAACACGTGTCCCTGAGTACCTACTGTGTGTGGCAGGGGTCCGCTGGGGACTTGCAGGGGTGCTGAGCTGGTCAGAGAGCTCTTTAGGGTCAAACGCCCCTCAGTTCCCAGCCTGAAACCTCCTCCATGAAGAGCTCTGCTTCCGTTCAAGTTCAGTCTACTCCTGGACCTTTTTCATTGAACTGGACCACACAGCCCTGAAAAGGCCTATTTTGAGCTGCTCCTCCCAGGTTCACATCTGCGTTACAAGTCTTCAGTGGACAGAACGGGAGCTGACAACATAGATCAGTTACAAGGTATGTTTTCCAAGCATACGCAGGTGACTCTCCAGGCAGGTCTTCCCAGACCACACTTTGAAAGCGCCGCTCCTTTTCTAGGCCCCGGGCTGAGGCTTCCCTTTTTCAGACCAATGCTGGCACATGGCGCCCAGGCCCCTGCTCTCCAAATGCACGGCCCCTGCCCGGCCATCCAGCCAGCTTCCAGCGTCTTCATTTTAACAGCCCAGTGCTGTGACCAGCACATGCTGGTTCGGGTTTTGACCTCAGGAAGCACCTGACTGACAACTGCCCTGCATTCCACTAGCCCAGCTATGCACACAGGCCGTCTGCCTGGGGGGAGGCCCTTCCCTCTAATTTGTCTTGCCTGGTGGGTTCTTCTTTTCATCTTTCCGGACTCCATCTTTTCCTCGCTCACTTGACTCAAGTCTTTCTTCTCCAGACTGGCACCTTTTCCTGACAGCACCCAGCCCCTCCTGATCCAGCCTTGACCCCAGTGAGCTTCACCCTCGGAGCTCACCCCTTGCCCACCGAGGAGCCTTGGCAGGGGAGAGCCGGGAGGCCCCCAGGAGTTCTCAGGTATCCTGAAACTATGTGTTTGGGCAGGAAGCAGAAATAGAGCAAATAAGTGTGTTACAGAGTTTGCAAAGGAGGTTGACCACGCAGCAGGAGAAAATGAACAGGTAATCGTGGAAGTCTGACATGGAGTCCAAGTCAGCCCCCTGCCCCTACCCCGGAAGGAGGACATTTGTTTGATGTTTCAGGTCTTAGCATTAAGGTGTGCAGAAGGATGCATTCAGCTCCACCATAGGGCCGGGTTGGTTCGAGCACATAATTAACACTGACGTCAGGTATGACTAACGGGGACATGAAGAAACCCCTCTCGTGATTGATCTGTACCTCTGTCTACTGCAGAACTCAGTCTCAGAAGGCAGGTTCTAATACCCCAAGGTGATACAGAGACCCTCTCACCCGTTTCTCAGAGATGCTTGGAAAAAACGGGGCGAGATGAATTTGGTTGTAGGGAGGAGACAGACCAAAACCGAGAGTGTGAACTAGGCTCAGCGACTCTGCAACAGACTTGGGATTTAAAGGGAAAGGAAATTAAAGAAAGCAAGGAAGTGACGTCGACAACATTGCCTGCCATGGCTGGACCCTCTAAGGCACATGGATGTGGTAGAACAGGAGGGCATTGTTGTTATTCACTCCTAAGGAGCCCAGAGTAAGATGAACACAGGAAATTGCTGATCCCCCTTCCACACAGAGAAAAGCATCTTGCTCAGCTCCCTCCTGTTACAAGTAGGAAGCCGAGGTCCAGAGATGAGTTGCCTGCCTAGAGATGCTGGCCGTTAGCCCAGAATTGAAAAGAGCCCAACCTCATCCTGTGCCCAAGGCCTGTGCTCTGTCCCCTGAGCCTCGCTGCTCCCACCCCAAGCATCTCCCCTTGTGGTACCTGGTTCCTCATTCATCACGAGGCTTCAAGGGCTTCTGTGATCAGCACAAAAGTGCAGCACTTTGACCTGCAATAAATCACTGCAGCTAATGGCCCTGCTGCCCATGACCAGCTGCAGACAGCCCTGTTCTCACTCAGTCATGCAGTCAAGCAGCAGCTGAGGCCACGGCCAGCCCGAGGGGAGTCTGAGACCAGGAGACCGGGGAGCCCAGGGGACACTGGAGTTGTCTTCCTTAGGCCTCTTCCTTGCTTTCTTTTCCTCTTTTCTACATTCCTTCCTTCTCTCCTCCCTCCTTCCCCTCCTTCCTTCCTCCCTTCCTTCCTCCCTCCCTTCCTTCCTCCCTCCCTTCCTCCCTCTCTCCCTTCCTTCCTTCCTTCTTCCTAATTTCCATCTTTTATATTCAAAGCACTGTTACTGTAATTTGATCCTGGCAACAGCCTCAGGAGAGAGACACAGTGGTTGACCTTATCCTCACTTCATAGGAGCAGAAAATGAGACACAGAGTTGAGTGGTTTGCCCCAGACCCCACAAAGCAGCCATGGCTGAGCTGCAACAAGGATATAAATCTCTGATTCCCCACCCAGGGCTCTGCCCAGGAATCACACTATTCCTTGCACATTAGCATCACAAGTTACCTGCAGTAGATTCCAAAGTGAGAGCTCTCTGGGGAAATCCTGTATCCTCAAAAGACCTGGATCCCGGATGCTGCATTTAAGGGTGTAACCTAAGTGCCCATCAGCAAATGAGTGGATCCAAAAACTATGGTACATTTACACAGTGGAATTCTACGCAGCAGAGAGAAAGAAGGAGCTTATACCCTTTGCAACAGCATGGATGGAACTGGAGAGCATTATGCTAAGTGAAATAAGCCGGGCGGTGAGGGACAAATACCATATGATCTCACCTTTAACTGGAACCTAATCAACAAAAGAAAAAAAGCAAACAAAATATAACCAGAGACATTGAAGTTAAGAGCAATTTAACAATAGCCAGGGGGAGTCGGGAGGGTATAGTGGGGGGAGGGGATTACAGGAACTACTATAAAGGACACATGGACAAAACCAAGAGGGAGGGTGGAGGTGGGGGAGGGAGGTGGGTTTGTCTGGGGTGGGGTTGGGGGGGAGGGGAGAAAATGCAGACAAGTGTAATTGAACAGCAATAAAAAAATGTAAAAAAATAATATAGTGTACAAGAACAAAAAAAAGAGATACAAACCTTGGAAAAAAATTTTAAGATAAAGGCTCATAAAGAAAAGGGGGGGTTGATGTATCACTGGGTCACGCTCCGCAGGGTCTGACACCTTCCCCCCAGGGAACAAGCGGGGCTGAGGAAGGCTCAGGGAGGGAACCAGGTTCCCATAGGCCCCCTCATCCTTTCTGGAGGGAACGTGTCCTTAGGGCAGAATGGAGGGAGGGCCGCACCACCCACCGCAGTGGTGGCAAACACTCAGAAGCACTTGCTGAATTCTAAAACCTGCTCCAAACACTCCAGGCAGGAGCTCACTGAACCTAAACAGCGACTGTAAAATGCATGCACCTCACTGTCCCCTCTGTTTAGACGTGAGAATGAAGGCAGAGGAGGTCAAATGATTTGTCCTGTGTCACACAATTAGCTCTTGATGGGGCTGGGGCCTGCATCCAGAAAATCTGGGTCAAGGTTAACAAGCATAACCTCTTTGAACCTAGAAAGGGAAAAACAGCGAAGACAGCATTTCCACACTCTCCAGGACTCAGAGCCCAGGCAATGCCAGCCTCAGCCACAGATGGGCCTCTCACAGATGCATGCACAGGACCTGCCTAGGACCGGAAATGGGGGGCGGGGCACCGGAGTTCGATGGGACCAGCCTCTCAGAAATACCGCGTTTTCCCTCTGACATGACCCACTCCTGACCCCTGTTCAAGCATTGCCAGATGGAAATTTGGAATACCATCCTCAACCAACTGCAACAAAATGCCTGAAATTCCTCTCCCTGCACAAAGTCCTCTTTGGCTGTCGGGTAACTGGGCTTAGTCTCTGGTGCATCACCTGGATGATAAACCCTTTCCACTCTGGGCAAGTGTCCCTCCACCGACTGGCTGAGTGTTCTTGGCTTTGTGGGCCTCAGTTTCCTCATCTGAAGATTGGGACAGTAACAGCTGCCCTGTAAGATGTTGTGGAGATTAAATGAGAGGACACAGATGAAGAGAAAAGGAACCAGGATACTGGGAGGAAGGAGTCCCTAGTCTCCCCCCCTCCCCCTCATTGTGCACATCCTGCTCTCTTTTCCAGGCCCCACCCCCCATTCTCTGAGTCCAGGGAGACCTTGTGCAAGTCTTACCCCATCTGCCAGGCTTGTATCTCCAGCTCTCACTGAACTCTGCCCCCTAACACTCAAGAGAAATGCTTTTCTATCTCACTCATTGGAGCAATGGGTTCCATTCCGCTCACTGAATGCAACTGCGAATAGGGGATAAATAGCCTTGGGGGAGAACCTGAATTCACAGTGATGTGCTTTTGTTTTAACATGAGAGTCCTCAGCACAAAGCCTGACACATCAGAGGCACACAGTCAATGGCATTATGAAGTGGCCAGCTTCAAACTCTTCAACAGTTTCCTTTTGCCCTCAAAAATAATAATAATCATTATTATTATTATCATCATCATCATCCCAAACTCCTGTCCTGGTCTGCTGAGGCTCTGCACTCTCTGCCCCCACCTAATTCTCCAATATCACCTCTTGTCATTCTCCCCTTCCATGGATACCAATCCCATCAGCCTGTTTTCTAAATGAGTCCTTAAAACTGTCAACCCTTTTCCCCCATCAGGGCTTTGCGTATGCTGTTCCCTCTGTCTGGAATGTTCTTTCCCCACTTATGGCATAACCATCCCTTTCTCAACTGAGATCTCAGGTTACCTGTGCTGTTCTTTCAGCACCTAGTCTAAGGCGATCCCTGCGTTTCCAGGATCAGAGAGATTATATTTGTGTTGCTCATCTCTGGGTACCAGCATCCAGCACATTAATGACCAACAGTTGGTAATTAATAAGTAATTTGTTGAATGAATGAATTCAGGAATGATCAATGCAGTAAATATTTTTTTCTTCTCCCCTCTGCACGTAGTTCTTTTCTGGATGTTTTGCAAATGCAAATGGTATCTCCCATTAGAATGCAGGTGGGGTCGGCATCATAGATTTCTTTTGTTTCCAGCCCAGGGTGCAGTACAGTAGAGCGTTTGTATACAACACTCAAAAACTGTTTGATGGATGAAGGCGTGAGTCACTGAATGAGCAATCGGGGTGCTTACCCAAAACTTGCTGGGCTGAGCTGAATTAAGCAGACCTGCATGCGTAAAGGAAGTGCCACATCCTGGTGACAGCAGACATATGTTCTGCATTTGTCAGTCAGGCTTTCTTGTGCTCGGCCCCCTCACGTGGTCGTCACCCATCAGCCTGCTAATGGGATCATAAAGGAAAAGGGATCGGGGTCCTGGGCTTTCTCAGAGTCATCGGCTCAAAGCCCTTTTAATGTGAGTTCCTGGCTCGATTGGGTGCAGAGAGAAGAGAAAAGGTGATGAATGGCCTCAATACAAGGGAACTCAGATACCTGACTTTGTTCTTATCTCCGGAGCTCAGAAGGAGTCGGCAGCAGGCGCACTGAGTCGTCATGAACTAAGAAACTCAAGAATGTCCCTTGATAAATGTTTGCTGGATAAATGAATGAATGCTTCTGTTGCTTATTACCTTTTAAGTGAATAGGGTCAAAGGTTGGTATTAACCCAAGGCTCACGGGGTAGGATATTTTTTGTGACCTGGCAGGAATTATTGCCAAGGGCAGCCTGGGCCAGCCAGTTCACATGGCTAATGAGGACAGGGTCACAGGTTGGAGGCCCTCTGGAGGCTAGTTATCTGCAGGCCGAGGAGAAACGTGCTTCACAGCCCTCGCCCGTGTGTTAGCGCTGGGCAACCCTCTTGCAAATTCATGCATTTTCCAGGAGGGACAGGCATTGTGCAGAGAGTGTAGCTGACACCCTTCCTCAGAGGACAGTGACCGAATTCCTGTTTACGTATGTTTGCACAGGACATCTTAAGCACCGTGACAATGGCAATGAGTGGCATATAGTGAGGAGTCGCTGTGTGCCAGGCACGGCGCTCAGTTCCTCTGTGGGTTTTCCCACTCAACCCTTACAGGCGGGTCCAATCGGCCCGCTTTCCACATCGGAAAGTCAAAGTGTGAAGAGAGCTAACAAGCTGCTGCCACACCCAGCCTTATTCGTGCCATCGAATGGGGCCCCGCTGCAGCCCCGAGAAGTCAATGTCACTCTCCTTCTTGTACAGGGGAGAAAACAGACAGAGGAAGAGATTTGCTGACTGGCCCAGGTCACCAACTGGAAATTGGCAGAGCCTGGTCCCAGATACAAGTGCTCCCAATGCCAATGCCTCTCTCTTAACCAAGATACCAGACACACTGTGGTTTTTTTTCTCGACAAGCAGATAAATAAGAGGGTCTTTCCAGAGGGAAGGTGACAAGTTCAAAATCCATGAAAGCAAGGCCCTATTGTTGCACAGAATTGAAGACTTGCCACCCAAGGCATTACCCAGGCTGCTGTCCCGGGTTCGAGGCTGAGCAAGGAAGCAATGACATGCAGAAGAAGAGAGGGCCTTAGGGCCAGGGGGCCTTTTTGCAAATCTCAACTTCATCATTTATTGCATATTGCCAGGCAGGTGGCTCAACATCTGTAGACCTAGTGAGGCCCTGTTCCAAGTGCTCTATACACATGGCAACGTTTGAAGTGGGTACCGGTAGCCCTGTCCCATGAATGAGAAAACTGAGTCACAGAGAGGGGAAGAGGTTTATCCAAGGTACCCAGGTAGGAAGTGACAAAGTAGGGAATTCAATCCAGGGGCTCCAGCTCTAGGGCCTGTGCTCAAACACAGCAATAACAATGATGATGATGATATCACCTACCTCAGGATTTCGGGATCTGATGCAGGGGGAGCACAGCAAAGTGTCTGGCCATAGTACCATGTTTTTCAGACTATGAGACGCACCAGACCGTAAGATGCACCTAGGTTTTAGAGAAGGAATATAGGAAAAAAAATTTTGAAGCAAAAAATGTGGCCCTGCTCCTGCCTCCTGTGACCCTGCTCCACTGCTCCCCACCCCCCAGCAAGCCAGGTAAGCTACATTCGGACTATAAGATGCACCCCCATTGTCTTCCCAAATTTGGGGAGAAAAGTACATCTTATAGTCTGAAAAATATTTAACACAGGGCAAATTTTACCACTACATTTCCCACCTCGGGTGATTCATTCTCATTTTTCAGTAGGTGCTTAGGGCTCTCCTGATTAGCTACAGGTGGAGGAGAGAGACACATGGTCCAGGACAGTCCAGGATTTGAAATTAAGTGTTTTGTGCATGGACTGAGCTACATGGCCTAGGACAGCATCTAGCCCACAGGCCGACCCAGTGCAGGGCAGCCTCACTGCTGCTGGGTGTAGCTCCGGTTCGCTACAAGCCTTGAAGACAGAGCAGAGTGCCGAGCAGTCGGGACTCGTGTGTTCCCCGAAGTCTGCTCAGGAGCTGGCATCTGCCAGCAAGACCTGAATCACTGGGCTGGGGCTCAGGGACTAGGCTGCAATCCCTGGAGAGAAGATCTCTACGAGCACAAGGCAGGCTGGGAAAGACCTGCATGTGAGAAGGAGGACTTGGGCACGGACAAGAAGGGCTGGGGGGAGGGAGGCTGGGGCCTGGATAGCCTCGTCCCAGCTACCAGATGACCGGGCAGAAGATGGGGTGAGAGGAA
Organism: Desmodus rotundus; assembly: GCF_022682495.2. Taxonomy (NCBI): domain Eukaryota; kingdom Metazoa; phylum Chordata; class Mammalia; order Chiroptera; family Phyllostomidae; genus Desmodus; species Desmodus rotundus. Next base: position 7,284,789 of record NC_071394.1, on the reverse strand, counting down.
TAACCGAAGTGGGTGCTGAAGCTTGGTTTCATTCAACTCATCTAGAGTTTCTTAAAACTCTCTGGGCTCGGGACATCTGGGGTCCTGAGAACTTGGCATCTAGAGAGATATAGATGGAGCTTTAAGGTGTTTACCAAGACTGCACCTGGAGGAGTACCTGTCAGGAAGGACAGGTGGGATTCTTGCATTTGGTAAAGCATCGGACCAGACAACCTCGACCATAAGCGCCCCATCTGCCATCCCACAATTGCAACAGGCCCGCTCCCTTGCAACCCCCACCCCCGCCTGGTCCATCACTAGACGTCTGAGGACTGCTTCTACGTGATGACACTTTAGTTCCAAATGCAGAGACAGCACCAAGCTCCAAAATCTGAACCAGGCAGAGATGCCTCCGACAGCAGCCTCCCTGTAACACTCCTCCTGAGATCCGCAGCCCCACAGGCGTGCGCCTGTTCTCAGAGGTGATGTGATGGCCGTGGGGAGGCGGGAGCCCCGAGCGTGGCGCCAAGTCTCTCGAGGAGCAGGGATGGGACAGTCCCAGCCGTCAATGGAGCTCTGTGGCCTCGGAGGAAAGAGAGGCACGCCCTGTCTCAGGAATGCAACCTCCCTCGCACCGAAGACAGCCCTTCTTTGCCATGATGAAACCCCAAATGCTCTGGGTGTGGTGGGGGGTGGATTTAAGGCATATTCTGCTACCACTGAGGAGCCTTGGAAATGTGAAGAGCATACCAGCCAAGCTATTAAAGGTCCAGACAGCTCAGGACAGAGACAAGAACAAGGAGCCAATGAGCTCGGGGCAGAGCATCTCAAACAAATAAACATGCGGTGAAGGTATTTCCATAGCCAGTAAATACTGTCTTTCAGGGGGTTCCGAAGGAGACCAGACAGCCTCCCCCATCACCCCCCTCCCCCGATAAAAGAGTGACACTGTGTATCCAAGGGGTGAGCAGCCAGACACAGAAGCCAGATTTACCAGCCACCCCTTAATTTATAGGTCGTAAACGATGGAGCCCATGATCTATTGGCCCTGACTCAGGGTGGGTGGGGCGGGCAGGTTTATTCTGGCTAAGAGCACACACAGCAGCTACTGATAGAAGCAATGGCCTTGGGTGGAAAAAGGTCGGCCTCTCACTAAATGCTAAGTAAAGATGTTTGGAACAGATGATTCCGTTACTAAGAGATGGTTGCAAATGCCTCACAGGGAGCAGCTCACTCTCCCCATCGGGCGGAGGTCACGCAGGGAGGAAGCCCTGAGATGCTACTGCGGGAGACAGCCTGCAGCAGCGGGCCCTGACCTTGATCTCCAATGACCTTCCCACTGCACGTCTTTTCAGGGTGTCCTCTTACCCCAGCTTTTGTCCCATCCATACCTGCCCTTGGGTGAAGGTTGGTTCCAGCCCTTCACAGGAGCTGCAGGAGGAAAGTGACATGAGTACCTTGACCTCATCTGTCCCAGGATCACCATTCAGTGCCCGTCACAGAATACAGACTCAATCAATCTTTGTTCAATGCATAAAGACACAGAAACAGCCTGTCTCTAGTCATCTGTCCAGCCAGCCAGCCAATCAGTGTTCCTCAATGGGCAGGACTTGTTACAAAAACAGAGCGTAGGTCATGCCCAGTGCCTGGCCAGAAACAGAAAATTCAATAATGTGTGTGTGTGTGTATATATATTTTTTATTGTTGCTCTCTATGTCATAAGTGATAGATACTTCTAATCCATTTATGGTAGTATAAAAATTTTTGTTCAACATCTCTTGAACAAAATATAAAAGGAAGGAGTCCATTTAAATTAAAAAATATTCAACAAATAACAGCACAGGTTTTATAACAGCGGAAATCTTACAGGTGGATCAGGAATGACTACACCTTGAGAAATGCAACATCCAACAAACATTCAGTAATGAGAGGCAATTCTGGAGATAGTAAGGTCCAAGGCAAAAGGCATTCATCAGGTAAACTACGTTTTCCCAAAATTCCTCTTTGTATGCTTGTTGAAATGTTCTGTCCTTTTTTCTCACTAATTTAGTTTGCCATTGGTATAATCCTATTATCTGCTGATTTTTTTTAAAGCGAGTCGCTGTTACAGACTGAAATGTGTTTTCCTCACCCCCACCAATGGGCATATGTCGAAGCCTTAACCCCCAGGACCTCAGAATATAATTTATTTGGAGAAAGAGCCTTTAAAGAAGTTAAAGTGAATTAAAATGATTCTATCAGGGTCCTAAAATGCGTCAGATGGGGTGGGCCCTAATCCCATCTGACTGGGGTCCTCATAAGAAGAGGAAGCTGTTCTCTCATTGTCCATCCCTCCCTCCCCTCTCTCATCCTCTCCCTCTCCCTCTCTCCCCACCGCACCCTGTCAGGCACACACCCCTAGGAGAAGCAGGAAGACAGCAATCTGCAGACAAGGAAGCTCACCCTGCAGGCACCCCGATCTTGGACGTCCAGCCATCAGAGCCGTGAGAATATGAATTTCTGTTAAGCCTCTCAGTCTGTGGCATTTTTTATGACAACTCAAGCTGACTGAGGTACCCACTCCCATGCTCTCCTGTGATGACTTCACTCCCTATACTTTTTTTTCAGTTATCACCCCCCCAACCCACCCCATTAGAGCAGTCATCTTTCTCCTTTACTTCAGTTCCAAATTTCCAACTCCAGGGCCAGATGCCCCACCAGCACTGTCAACTCAGCACACCCCCAGTGGGTTCCACACCTCCACCTCACTCCCAGTCATGAACCTCACCATCTTCCTAATTATCAGGCTCAAGATGCTAAGTCTAATCACTTCCTCCCCCTCTCCTTCCTCTGCCATGTTCTTTTGTTGTTCTCAAAAACTTTCCCTAATTTCAATTACTTTATTAAAACCTTATTACTGGTCACCTGCATGAAATACTCTGCCAGAGTATCAAGGAATCTTTTTGTGGGAATGGCAGAAATCCCAAGTTAAATTGTTTTTGATAAAGAAGATAATTTGCCAGCTAATGTAAAATTGGACTTCAGGCAAGGCTGGATCCAGGGCCTCACCATTACCAAACATCATTCCCCATATCTCTGCTCTGATTCTCAGAGTTGGCCTCAGTCTAAATCATGCTATCTCCATGGGACAGCAAACCAGGTTGGGGGCTTACATCCTACCAATTGCAACCCCACTGCAAAGAGGGTGCCTTGCCCATGGTTCCCACAAGCATTCCATAAATGATTATTGTGGTTTGAGAACCATGTGCTGAGTGCACTTTCATTAGCCAGACCTGGTTCACTGACGCCAGCCCAGGGTCAGGGTTAGATCAGCACCACCCACATCAGAATGACTAAGTGTGGGAGGGATAGTTCCAAAAGCAAAACTGAGGAGCTGCCACCCCAAAATAAGGAAGGACTGCCAATCAGTAAGACAGACGATGAATAGATAGATGATAAATGGATAGGTGATAGAGAGATAGATGGATGCAGAGAGCGAGCGATCATCTGTCCAGCATGACTCTTAATTAAATCCCTTAATTCCAATTTCACTTTACTCCAATGAACTCTATTCCATGTAAGTGAATTCACGCTGGAGACGCCTCTGATCCTTCCTTTCCACCATTCACAAGCCTTCAGCGGCTCCCCACTGAGGCCTGTAGCATTCCAGGAATGGCAATTTGCAAACGCAGCGAGAAATCGCAGAGCCCTCCTTCAATGAGAGGGAGGCACTTGGAAAGAGGTGAAGCTTTCAGGACATGATCACTGCAGCGAGGGCAGAGGGGGGGAGTTCTGCTTTTGTTTTCTTTCCTGTAGCCCAGTGGGACCCCTCGGGTGGGGAGGCTTGTACGCCAGTCCCTTAGGTAAGAAGGCACACGTGGTAGGTGGCATTCATAGCCAGCATTCGGAAATGCAGGTTTGAGTAGCTCTGGGTTACCCATGTGGCTGTCAGAACCCTCGCCCACCTAGCAGAGTCTGCTCTCCCTTCTCCTTCCCCAAGAGAGCACGTGAGTTTTTCTCTCTTCCTCCTTATCGTGAGCCCCACTGAAGGTAACACTGTGAGAACTGGGAATATATCAATTTTATTTATGTCTATATCCCAGTGTCTAGCAGAGCACCTGGCAAATCATACCCTTAATAAACATTTACTGATTGACTGAAGGAGAGGGGCCAAACATTATTTTTTGCGCTTTGATAGCACCTAATCCAGAGCCTTGTGCCCAGTAGGTGTTTCCTGGGTTTAATTTATTTCAGAACATATAATAAAGGATTCTGATCAGATGTTCTTGTGTTGGGCTAGGACGGATTTTGGGAAGCAGCTGGATTTGAATTATCTATGTGCCTACACCCCCAAAATTTATAGCTCCTAACCATAAAACTGTAGGGTGTTCACAGATGTGAGGGGCTTCCTTGAAAACAAGCCATGTCTGTTATCGATGTCATTCCGTTTCGATCACGGGCCGCTAAAGCATGGGTCGGGGGCGTGGTGAGAACAAATGCTCTCCTCTCCTGGATGGGAATCGTGTCAGGGTTGGTGGTCTACAAGGAGAATTGACAGGCACGTGTGCACAGCCCTCCCTCCACCACCGGCCAAGTCGGCTCCTCCCAGGGCCTTCCCACCTGGATGCCCACCCTCCCGCTGCAGCACCAGCTGCCCTTCAGGGCTCAGCATTCAGCAGTTCCTCTGCTGCTTGGGAAACCCCGTGGATTTTAATGTTATTGCGCAACTCTGCTCCAGCATTCCCAGTGTGAACTGAGCAAAGCTCTGGTTGCTAGGCAACCATTACAAAAGCAGAAGAATTTCCAAAATAAAAATGGACCCAGAATATACTTGAAGCAAGTACAATTGCTCCCTTAGTTTGTGATTGGGTGGAGTGCACCTTTACCTTCGTGAGGTAATCTAATTCTTGGTTACTGTAGAAGATAGCCTTTCAAATTTTTAAGGAAGCTGAAAGTATTTTTTACTCTCTCCAGAGTCCCAATGAAGAAACAAGGAGGAATGTTTCAATGCTGGGATTCCTGGCAAGTAGTGGGCGCTCAATACCTACTTGTTGTGTGACAGTGAATGAATGAATGAACGAGAGAATGAACAAATGGACATGAGGGCGAAAGGATCTGCTTTGCATCCTGAGGGAATTGGGAAGGTGTATAAAAACAAAGATGTGGCCCTGGCGGGTGTGGCTCAGCTGGTTGGAGAGTCATCCCACACACCACAAGTCTGCGGGTTCAATTCCCAGTCAGGGCACATACCTAGATGGTAGGTTCAATCCCCACTGGGGGCGCACACGGGAGGCAAATGATGGATGTTTCTCTCTCTCTCAATCTCTCTCTCTCTCACCAAAAAAATAATAAAATAAAAGGAAATACAGGAGTAGGTTCCTGCCAGCCAGCCTCTGGTCAATAAAATTTAAAAACGAAACAAAGACATGTATTTATAGAGTGGTTCTAATATAAGTCCTCAGGTTCTCTAGTATTCCTCTGTTCAAGAGCTGAACCTGGAGTAGGACTTGGTCTTGGTGACTGACTTCTAACAAATACAAATGGGCAAAACTCGCTGTGTGTCCAGGTCATAAAAGACACTGGACTTTCCCCTCCCTCTCCCTCTGTCTAGGTCTCTCTCTCTCTCTCTCCTCAGTCACCCTGGCGGAAGCCACCTGCCCTGTCATGGGGACAGTCGGGCCTGGATAAGGAGCCCAGGCCTCCCGCCAATAGCCATGGGAGAGAACCAACCTCAGAACAGGTTCTCCAGCTGCAGGGCAGCCTTGGGCTGACTGGGGCCTCTCCCACGGCCTTCACGTGGGAGCCCCAGGCCTGCACCACCCAGAGGAGGCCACTCCTAAATTCCTGAACCCCAGCAACAGGGAAACCCAAATCAAATGTTTGCTATCTTAAGCCATGTTTGGGGGCGATTTGTTATGTAGTAGAAAACAATCATCTCTCACCTTTTTTGAGAAGACGCCATACGTATTACTATATTCACTCTACATCCCCAAACCCTGGCGTCCTGTGCTCACTCAGTGAAAAAATAGCTTCATTTTATGACAGGCTTGTCCCCAGTCTTTTATGGGCACCTGGAAACAGGAGCATCACTCACCAATAAAAAAGAGACTTTTTAACAAAGAACCATTGGACAGCAACTATTTAAAATTACTTAAGGAGGAGCTACTAGAAATTATCTTTTAAAAAGCCTGCTGTTAGAATTTGCACAGTGGCTTTCTCCTAGTGAGAGGGAGGGAAGGAATACAGGCCTTGAGGCATCCAGGGTACCGACAATCACAAAGGGCCCAGCCTGAGAAGTCCAAGCAGAAGGGGACAAGCTCCCAGATCCCACTCGGGAATTGTCCTGATGTCCTCCTGAAGCCACCTCAGACAAGGACTTCACTCAGACTGAGCTGGGAGACAGCCCCCTGCCTCTGCTCCCAGCACACCTGGGGGCAGGTGGGGAGCACTCGCTCCTGCCCTCTGCCAGTCTGAACAAAGCACCAGCATTCCCCAAACCCAGGGTCCCTGATCCTTTGAGACTGTCAGTCTTGGGGAAGCTGCAGGCTCCACAGGAATAAGAGAAGGTGAAAAATGGCAGCAAATCCCTGTCTTATTCCTTCTGTGACAACTAGGGTGGGGCTGGGGCAGATGTAAAGCCACCCTCAGAACTGAGGGCTAACTGTATGCAAATGCAAACACCCTGGCTAAAAGAAAAAAAAAAAAAAACCTCAACTAAGAGTGTTTTCTCCACTACAGGCTGTGAAGTATGCAAGAAAAGCAGTATCTAGCCTCAGAGTCCCAGTGACGAGAGGGAGGGGCCATTTTTAAATATGCCCAATTGCCTAAGAATATCTAAATATGGAAACTAGTGACTTCAGTGTCCTAGAGCAGAAATTGCCCCCCTCACCCTGCTTTAGAGGCTTCCTGTGGGCACCGTAGCAGGTACAAGGCAGCTTCGAAAGCTGCGCGTCTCTGTTGCCTTAGTTCAGTTCATTCAAACACAGCTTACCGAATATCAGCCATGCAGAGCGGTCTGTCAAACTGCACACCCAGACCCCAGAGGCAGACCTCTGTCTCCTTCAACACCAGCTCCATTTCCACTGGGACAGAGAATCCCCACATTCCCACCTTCCTGCTTTCCCCTGTGTCGACCAAGGTTCCAATATTTTGGAATAGTTCACTTGCTTGACTGAATTGATTTAGAAACAATATACCCTGCTTACTGAAAGACATTCAAACACTTCCTCTGCTTTTGCCTTTGCTCAGCATGAGACAATCAGGCTTATCACAGAATCCACAATAATCGCAGCAGAAAAGGTGGACATTTCACCAAGTTATAGCTTTTCTGAAACATTGAAAATAGCCCTAATTTCCCCATAATTCAGGTCTTACCTCCCAGAGCTCTTTAAGGGGGTCATTTAATGCAATCAAGGTAGTGTTGAAAAGGAAGGTTCTAGAGGACATTAAAAGAAGCCAGTGTCAACCCCCTCCGCCCTGGCCCCATATTCCAAATTAATGCATCAGGAAGAAAGCTAATGGGGGAGAAAGGGGACATAGGAGGGAGGGGAGGCCAGAGAACAGAGATGGAAGAAAGGAGACTAACTTGAATTCCAAAGTCCCAAAGCAAGTGAAGCACAGGGGTGGCATCGCCACCAAGCTTCCTGCTGTGACAATGCTGCCACCTTCTGGCAGTAGCTGGAAATTCATGAGAAAATACCGCCAGTCACTGTCATTCATACTGAACCACAAAGATGTGATCCTATGTATACACACCTACCAATTATGTGTGTGTGTGTATAATCTCCCCGAGGTGTTCCTGGGATCTATATAAACTAGAATTAAATAATACATCCACTATTCAAGCTCTTACCTTTTAAAAAGGACCCCTGAGTGCCTGGACAACTAGAGAAACACCTTCAAAGTCCTCCCTACGTTATGCATGCCTCCCCTTCCGACCCACTGCTCACCCAGCAGCCAGAGTCACCTGCCACTTGTGACAACATGGGAGAACCTTGAAGGCCGATGCTAAGTGAAAGAAGTCAAACAGACAAAGACCAAGCTGTACATCATTTACGTGTGGAATCTGAAAATCCCCACAAACTCATAGGAGCAGAGAACAGCCTGGAGGCGTTTGCAGCAGCAGACAGGACCAGGACCAACAGCAGCCTCTGTGGGCTGACTCAGTGGACTGACCCCTGGCCTGCCCACCAGGGGGCTCAGGCCTCGGCCAGCTGCTGCAGCACAGAGAGGGTCCCATACAGGGCAGACAGGGGCTTCTTGGCTTCCAGGTCCCAGGTTGACCTGGGGCTATGCAGCTCCATCTTCAGGCCACACTCATCCAGCAGGCCATAGGTTATGGCCAAACCCTCCCCCTGGAGGGGAGCCAGGAGCTCGGGTTTGAGGGTGAAGGGAATGCTCCAGGGGTACTTGAAGTTGGGCTCCAGGATGCTCCTCACCTTAAAAAAACAGGACCAGCTGTTACAGATCAGCCTTGAGGTCAGGAAGAGAGAACCTTCAGTCCCAAGAGCCAGGGGTCATGCAGGATAACTACAAGGGCAGGAGCTCTGGAGTCCTGTCCTGGCCCTGTCTTGTGATTGGTGTGACCAAGGACACATTATTGGAACTCCTTGAGCCCTGGTTCCTCAGCTGCTAGATGGGGATGCTAACATTTACCCTCCAGAATAGTGGTGTTTGGAATAGTATATGTGAATGCTCGTGTGTGCCATGTGTGTATGGTTATGCACGTGTCATGCATGCATATGTACTTGTATGTACGTACATGGGGACAGAGAGCATGCAATTTGCAACTGGTAACCATGTGCGTAAAGGAGGGGTATAACCCAGATACCCTGAGCTCCCCAACCCTGTATCCTATACGACTATTTGAGAACTGGTGGGGAGCCTCTGTGGGGGTTGTCATGGAAACGGAGACCTTCCCCAGGCAGACTCATGCCCACCTGGCCTGCTCCCAGAGGGAGATGCAGCCCAGGTTTCCTGGTGGCCACAGTGGGACTTTGTCTCCTTCCCAGCAGAAAACTGATTCATCTCTCCCTCCTCAGAATCATTCTTGTCTCTGGGTCCCTCACCCTCTTCCCAGGACACTGGCCCCTGGGGATTTCTCACCAGATCCCGCTGCTGGGAGAGGATCTTCTTCTCCATGGATGGGGCCAGCAGACAGAGTTGGACGTCACTCAGCACTGGGGACAGGGGACATTTGGGGAGAGAGAGTCAGATACTCCTCTCTCCATAGAGGGGCGAACTCTAAGGCAGAGGGATAAGACTCCTTAGACTTGAAGGTCAAGTTCCCTGCCCTGGAAAGGCCTCCTTTGGCTCTTGGGATGGTCTCCAGGATGCTCCCTAACTTGGCCCAGAGGAGGGATTCTGTGGCTGGAGCCTGGAATCATCCACCCTCAGTGATACGTTGGATGAACCTGGGCTGGTCTTTCTAGGTCTTTCTGTGTCACGTGGCAAGTTTATCACACTGAGCCCTGCTGACCTTGGAGAGAAGTGTGAGGTGAGGGTGAAAAATCGTAACATTTCAAGGGTTTTGAAGAGGTGGCATCTGATGCGGCCCTTCTGGGGTCTCTGGGAGACCAACATTGTGACCCCCCACAGTGTCCCTCCAAATCACTCTTACCCATCATGGCTTCAAGCAGGTAAAGGATGAGGTACTGTGAGCCATTCCATGCGAAGCTGGAGTCCTTCTGCAGTTCATTCAGAATGGTGCCCCCAGGGCCATTCAAATGGCCCTTCAAGGGTTCCTGTTCAAGCTATAGGAGACAGGTATTATTAATGAGGATGATAATACCATGTGACTTTGCCTGTAAATTCTGTGTTTATAAGTGATTAACCAAGGAGCAGGGTAATGGCTCTACACAGCCCCTGGGGACACTGAGCACTGTCACTGTGTGAGGGCTGAGCCCCTGGCCCTGCTCACTGGGGACAGAGCCATGGTCCCAATCTCAGACAGCCTCTTCAGCCCCCTGAGATTACCCCCATTCCTGTTTTCCCCATATATCTCAGCAGTCAGATCTCTGAAACATCCCCCATTTACAAGTCTGATCGGCCTTTGGTAGCAGTGGGACCCCTCACCATGTCCATGAGGTCCTGAAGAGCCCCTCGGTCCCCCAGCATGGCCAGGATGTTGGAGAACACAACGCCCTTGATGTCCTTTGAGAGCTCGGCCGCTGCTATTACTTTCTCGGAAACTTCCTCATGTAGGCGGTTGAAATCTGCCCTCAGACATTAATGGCAACCAGAACATGAAGACAACTCTTAGATTAGAACAGTTATTTCCCATCAACATAAGCAAAATTCTCCTTCCCTGTAAGTGGCTGCCCCAAGCATCTCTGAAGGTGGCATGTTTGAGCTCCGTGATGGAGCTGCCATAACAGGCTAGAGAGATGGAAGATCTCAGCTGAAATGAGGTGGGGGGTAAATACAGGGAGGGGAGCAGAGGATTCTGGAAAGGGGTCATGGGGAGGGGAAGAATCTGACCAGGTGCTCATTTCTGGGACACGTCTAAAATAATGTGGATTCTAGATTACACTCCAGGGAAGAGAATGCTAGAGATTCTCGCATTGGACTCTAAAATGAGGCTGTCATGACACTCATACAAATTTATGGTTATAAAGTGCTTGGTACTACATGCAATTGTGCCTGTATCTTCTAGATATATAAAGAATTGACCAAGGAGTGGATGTTGGGTGCTCCCTGCTTCTGCTAGGACACCTGAGGTGGCCTCAAGGGGGGCTCCTGACAGTGAGAAGTCACTAGAGTAAAAGCGTCAAGGAGGCCGGATTCCTGTTTGGTTCACTGTCCAAGCCCCAGTGCTTGGAATAATAGGAAAAAGTCCTCCATAAATGTTTGTTGCATGAAAGAAAGAAACAGAGAGAGAGAGAGAGAGAGAGAGAGAGAGAGAGAGAGAGAGAGGAAAGAGAGAGAGGAAGGAAGGAAGGAAGGAAGAGGAAGGAAGGAAGAGGAAGGAAGGGAGGGAGGGAGGGAGGAGTTAATTAGTGTAAATTAAGAAGTACAGCTCAGTTTTCTGAGTTGCTTAGAAACCTCTGATTTGGATTCTGAGCTTTGCAGTTTCCTACCCAGCAGGCCTTATATTCTCTCTTAGTAAACACTCACCAAGCAAGAAAGGCTCCTGTATTCTTTCTAGAAAGAGAAAGGCAAGTGGTCATCTCCCTTCCTCATCCCCCAAATGTGCTTTAGAGACACTTCTGAGGGTTCTTCCCTCCATGCCCCCTCCCTCTTGCTTAACCTCTTCCTGCTCCATCCCTCAGCCCTCCCCATCCTCCCTGACCCTTCCCATCCCACAGAAAACATGGCCAGGCTCCAGGGCCATTGTGTAAAAGGCAGGGATGCATGGCCCTGCTCCCCAGAGGAGTACAAATAGGACCCCTCCCCAGCCCCAGCAAACACTCACGTATTGGTTCAATGAAGCATACTCCGCTGCCTAGAAGAGAAATTAAATTCCCCACCAAAGAGTTAGTCTCTGCCAACTCTCTCTTTCTCTACATTCTACCACCTACTCCCCAACACCCTTTTTCCATCCACCCGGCCCTTTCCAGGGAGAGCCCGAGCCAGGTGGCTCAGATGAGGATGGCAAAGGCAATCACATGGAGTTTCATTTGGGCAAAATGGGGCCTTGTGGAGGGACCACATTATACTTTCCTGGTACTAAAGGCACGCTTATTTCCAATGAGCGGCACTGGTACAGGCATTCTTCTGGAAAGAGAAAAAAAAGTGATCACTCACAACAGCTGAGTCTCCACTCCCCCCAAACACACACTCACTCACACTCCAACCCAGGTCCTCAGAGGAGATAGGTGGCTGTCCCTGTGACCAGGGGCCTGTGCCCAGGTCACAGCAGGTGTATGAGGACATGTTAGAGGAGCCTGGCTGAGGAAGGTTTGCCTGTGGGTGTGTCAGGGCTGAGTCCCCAGGAGGGTTTTTGTAGGGTCTAAAGTGGGTCAAGGGCTCAGCAGGGCCTGAGGTCTAAGCAGAGAACCTGCCCAACAACTCACTTGGAAAGGTGTCCTCTTCATCATCTGAGACGTGAAGAATGTCTGGGTGGAAAGAAGCCAAGTCAGCAGAACCCGGTTACCCCCGCTGGAGTCTCTCATATCCCCACACCTGTGACCCCCACACTTCCAACTCCAGGACAGGTGTGACAGCTTTTCTCAGGGTGACCTGGGACCCCTTGCATCAGAATCACCTGGGATGCTTATGGAAACTCAGGATCCCTGCCTTTTCCATATCTTCAGAACCTGGCTCTCTCAAGAGGAAGCTACAACCTGCCTTGTCAATAAGCACCTGAGGGATGGGTATCCACTCCAACCTTCCATTTCACCAGAACCGAAACTGCCTTCCTTCCTGCTGCCCTTTGGCTAACTCTCCTGGAGGGGCCCCTTACAAGTCTACCCCCCAGTCCTGCCCGCTGCCTGGCCAATTTCACATTTCATATAGAAAAGCATTCAAAGTTCTGAAACTTGCCTAACAAAGAGTTATGTCTTTGGCAGGAAACAGGAGCCCATGAAGGAAGAAGGAGCAGAAACAGTCCCATTAAAGGAGACGCCGAGGATCATGGTGTGGCAGCATCCAGGGAGAAAGGAGCTCCAAGGAAGGAGTGATCAAGTGTGTGGCCATTGGTAACAACATGGAGTGAACTCGCTGGAGGGCAGACTGCAGTGGGTGGAGGTGGGGATGCCAGGGAGGGAGGGGGCAGAGTGTAGAAGATTCTTTAGGGAAGTTGGCTGTGAGGGGACACTCGGGTGAGCACATTTCTGAGATGGCAGGGACCCATCTCGCCGTCAGGTCATGGGAAGGGTCCAGGGGAATGGAGAGAGGGAAGACAAACTTGGGTCAGCCACTTTCTCAGACATTTCTCTCTACCAGCTCTGCAGAGAAGGTCTCATTTTCATTCATAGGTAAGATGGGTGACAGAGGAATTCTGATTTTCTCCAAAGCTACACAGCATCGCTACGGCAAATTATTGCACAGGGCTGCACATTATTTTCCTCTCCGATTCGCTGTGAAATTGGATGAAATCACTTCACGGAAGTGCAATGGTTACAGCACTGAGCCATTGGTTCCCCCTTAGGCGGGAATTGTAGAAACAGGCAAGCGCCGTGCGCCCCCTAGTGGGCAGGACATGGCTTGCAGGCACTGCTGTGAGGTCAGCCTTTGAGTCCAGCTCCATTTACTTCACACTTGTCAACACTTACACAACACGGTTTTGAAGACTGAGTTGAGCCACTGACCCCAAAGACTGGAGAGTTTTCCCTTGTTCTGCCTATGGCCGCTGACAGGAGGTCAGTGACAGAAGGACCCTCCCTTAGCCAGATGTTATATTGAGGCTTCTACAGGGAATAGCACGTGTGTTTGTGTGTGTGTGTGTGTGTGTGTGTGTGTGTGTGTGTGTGTGAGGGCACCCCTTGACCTCTGAGGAGCTGGACCCCAGCTGTATCAGGCTGACCTCCACCTGGGACTCAGCATTAGGGCCGGGAGGGGCCAAGGACCCTGAGCTGGTTGTGTTTGTAGCACCCACAGTCCACCCTGGTTTGTAGTTACTTCTTCATGAAAGTTTTTCTCCTGCGTGGAGTCAGAACCCCAAGTGTGTGTGTTGGGGAACTGTGCATTTGGAGGCTCCTGAGGAGAGAAAGATGTTGAAACAGCTCTGCATTATGTGGTCAGGGCACTATGTCCACAGATTTGTTCCTGATGGGGCCACTATCTGCGGGCTTCCCCATGGGGGCATAGGTAACATGGGAGGGCTCTGTGGCTCCCCCAGGTGAACTGCTGAGAGTGGTGGGACCTTCAGTGGAGATGGTTGGAATTAGAAGCACACTCTGCCCGGTGCTAAACACACCCTGGCGTTGGCCACCCCATTACACTCTCTCCACATAGGACACTGTCTCTCTACCTGTCCAGAGCAACATTTCAGCCAGGCCCTGCTTGCAGGTGCTGGGCGTGGTGGTGAGAATGTGTGTGCCCTGGACAGCTGAGGAATGCTGCTTCTCTCTCCGAACAGGTGGGGAAGCCACAGTTGCCTGATGATGGTCTTTCCTCCTCATTTCTCTCTCCAGGAGAAGCAGAGTCCCGCTCCCTCCTGCCTCCTTCAGCCCCTGCTTACCCCAGCTGTTCTTCTTGAAAACCAGCTGCTTCCTCTTGTAGGCCATCACCGAGCCCTTTGGCACAGTATGCTTCTTCTCTGTCACTTTGAGAGCCCCGCCCCCTCCTGCAAACTATGGACAGAAATCAGTTTATAATAACACCGTCATATATGCATGTGGTCTTAAAAGTCAAATACATCTAGAAAGTTATGAGAAAAGGAATCCGCAGCCCCTGCCCTCACCCTCCCTATTCCTGAGTTCCACTTCCTGTCCTTTTTTCCTTGCTTCATCCCATATTTACCTTCAGATCTCTCAATTTCATGTGGATGCTGACATGAATTGATTTATTTCTGATTCAGTGTATCTAGTCACTTCCTCTTTTTCATGATGAGGGTTTTTTCTACTCTTTATAAGAGTTGAAGCAATTGATAAAAGGGAAACACCAACTCCAGCCTCTTCCAGGCTTCCATGCAGGGCCAGGGGAATATCCAGCCCTCCCTCCCTCTAACGGTCCTGTCACATCTAAGGGGGAGAGAGTACTGCAAAGTTCTTGCGAGTTCACAGCCCAGGGCACAGGCTCCCTAAAAATAAACCCTGGACCTATCGATGGGACTATAGAATACTTCCCTCCCCACATATCTTATCACAGTATCAGCACAGGCTGATTTACCAGAGGCCCTTTCATCACGTACATGGTGTCCAACATTCAACAAGAAAATCACAAGGCATATTCAAAGGCAACAAACAGCTGTTTGAAGAGACAGAGCAGGCTGAGATCAGACTCAATTATAGTATGGATCTTGGAATTAATAGACAAGGAATCTTAACCCACTGTGATTAATTTGCTAAAAGATCCGATGGAAAACAGACAAAATGCAAGTGCAGATGAGTAATGTAAGCAGAGAGATGGAATCCTAAGGGGAAAAAAAAATAAATAAATAAATGCTAGAGATCAAAACTACTGTAACAGTAATAAAGAATGTCTTTGATTGGCATTAGTAGTAGACTGGATACAAGTAAGAGAAAAATTTCTGCACTTGAAGATGTATCAGTAGAAACCTCAAAACTAAAAAGCAAGGAGAAAAGTGACTGAAAAAAATGGAGCATAATATCCAAGAAGTGTGGGATAACTACAAAAGTTGTAACATATGTGTAATGAGAATATAAGAAGAGAGAACAGAACCGAAAAAAAATATCTGAAGCAATATAACTGAGGATTTCCCCCAAATTAATACCACAGATCGAGTAATCTCAGAGAACTCCAACCAAGATAAATAAAAATAAATTTAAAAATCTTATACATATAAATTCAAACTGCAGAAAAATACAGATATAAAAACATATTAAAAGCCAGAGGATATTGAAAGAAGTCAGATACTTCTTGTCTGCTGTTGTTTCCATTTTTTTTTCTTTATGAATCTGTACCTTGTTCAACAGGGACGTGACAATAAGTTATCTGAGGACACTAGTAACACTCCACTTCTTGCTATAAAAGCAAAATTAATTTTAGTTCCCCCTGAAAAAGAATAAACTTATTTGAATTTTGCAAACTTTTTTATTATTATGTAGCTCTTCCATTTAATTCATTGTGGTAAAAAAAAAAAAAAGGTAATATCTTCCCCATTTTTAAGTGTCCAGTACAGTATTGTGTGTTCATTTTTATTTGTTTTGGATATTTTCTGACCTCCCTTGTGGTATTTTCTTTGATTCATTGGGGGTTCAAGAGTGTATATCTTAATGCCCATATTTTTGTGAATTTGTTATGTTTCCTTGGGTTATTAATCTCTAGTTTCATTCCACTGTGGCCAGAAAAGGTACCTGGTATAACATCAGGTGAGACTGACCGGATGGTGAGACTGGTGAGACTGACCGGATGGCCTCACATGTGCGCTATGCTACAGCATGTCCATGTGAGCTCGGGTAGAATGTGTGTGATACTCTGCAGCGTGTTCCTATCTGTCTGTTATAGAATATAGTTCAATTCGTCTATACGGCGCTCTGCAGGTCCTCTGTTTCCTTGTTGGTCTTTTGTCTGATCGACCAAAACAAAGTTGCTGCAGCCGCGGACCAGGAGTGACACACCACCTGTTTTAACAACATCACAGCCCGTGGCCAACCTTTAGAGCTGTGCTGGCTCTGAACAGGTGTCACCATGGCCCTAGACACCAGTAAGCAGCTGCCCTCTGTGAAATGGCTCAGGATTTTCCTCTGTTCTCAGAAAGCCAAGTTCACCAACCCAAGCAGATGGAAACCCAAAGCTGAATGTCAATATACCCTTTAAACTGGAGTAAGGTTTTACTTGGTTCAAACATTCCTCCTCCAGGACAAAATCACCAGTCTTGGAGAAATTAGTTCACAATTCAGTGTTTTTCCTTGCGTTTCTAAATCTTCTATGCGAGAACCAACTACACATAACATATGTAATGTGTAAGAACCCATTATAACACATACAAACTATTTAATAAATGAATTTTTTATATAATTAAAAGTACTATTGTTGGGACACTTCTGACCAAGATGGGAGGCATACACAGACACACTGTACCTCCCACACAACCAAAAGAAGGACAACAACAATTTAAAAACAAAAAACAACCAGAACTGGCAGAAAATCAAACTGTATGGAAGTCCAACAACCAAGGAGTTAAGGAAGACACTTTCATCCAGACCAGTGGGAGGGGTGGAGAAGAACAGTCAGGCAGAGAGGACTCACAGCAAGGCAGTGGCTGGAGGACTGGGGTAGGCAAGGCGGCAGCTGGCAGACACAGCAACAGACTATGCAACCCAGGGCTACAGCACGGGGAAATAAAGCCTCAAATCTCTGATTGAAAACACCGGTGGGGATTGAGGCAGCAGCAGGAGAAACTCCCAGCCTCATAGGAGAGTTCACTGGAGAGACCCACAGAGTCCTAGAATGCACACAAACCCACAAACTGAGAAGCAGCACCAGAAGGGCCCAATTTGATTGTGGGTAGCGGAAGAAGTGACTGAAATCCAGCAGAGAGTGGAGCAAGTGGCATTGTTCCTTCTCGGACCCCTCCCCCACATACAGCATCACAGCGCAGCAAGGTGGGTTGCCCCACCCCGGTGAATACCTAAGGCTCCACCCCTTTATGTAATAGGTGAACCAAGACAAAAAAAAATGGCCCAAATGAAACAACAGATCAAAACTCCATAGAAAAGGTCAGCAAACACAGACACACTGGAGGGAAGGAATGCAGCAAGTGGAAAACTTGGAAAGAAAAGAGCTGTGATCCCTTCCACCGAGAACACTTTCTTCAAAGGAACCGCAGTCATGTGGATGTGGGTAGACTTTTTACACTGGGACAAGTTATTCCAGCATTTTTACCTGCACGTTCGGAGATAGTCAGGCGCATCAGTCCTTTCAGCAGAACCTGCTTTAGGCTCACGTGCGCCAAGACAAAAAAAAATAGCCCAAATGAAAGAACAGATAAAAGCTCCAAAAAAAATACAACTAAGCAACGAAGAGATAGTCAACCTATCAGATGCACAGTTCAAAACACTGGTAATCAGGATGCTCACAGAATTGGTTGAATATGGTTGCAAATTAGATTTTAAAAAATGAAGGCTATGCTGAGTGAAATAAAGGAAAATGTACAGGGAACCAATGGTGACAGGAAGGAAACCGTGACTCAAATCAATGGTGTGGACCAGAAGGAAGAAAGAAACATCCAACCAAAAAAGAATGAAGCAAAAAGAATTCAAAAAAATGAGGAGAGGCTTAGGAACCTCCAGGACATCTTTAAACATCCCAACATCCAAATCATAGGGGTGCCAGAAGGAGAAGAGGAAGACTAAGACATTGAAAACATACTTGAACAAACAATCAAGGAGAACTTTCCCAATCTGGCAAAGGAAATAGAATTCCAGGAAGTCCAGGAACCTCAGATAGTCCCAAAGAAGTTGGACCCAAGGAAGCACACACCAAGGCACATCATAATTACACTACCCAAGATTAAAGATAAGGAGATAATCTTAGAAGCAGCAGGAGAAAAGGAGACAGTTACCTACAAAGGAGTTCCCATTAGACTATCAGCTGATTTCTCAAAAGAGACCTTACAGGCAAGAAGGGGCTGGAAAGAAGTGTTCAGAGTCATGAAAGGCAAGGACCTACATCCAAGATTGTTCTATCCAGCAAAGCTTTTATTTAGAATGAAAGGGCAGATAAAGTGCTTCTCAGATAAAGTCAAGTTAAAGGAGTTCATCATCACCCAGCCCTTATTACATGAAATGTTGAAGGGATTTATCTAAGAAAAAGAAGATAAAAAATATGAAGAGTAAAATGACAGCAAACTCACAGTTAGTAACAACCACACCTAAAACAAAAATAAAAGCAAACTCAGCAAACAACTAGAACAGGAACAGAACCACAGAAATGGAGATCACATGGAGGGTTATCAGTGGGGGAGTAGGAGGGGGAGAGAGGGGGAAAAGGTACAGAGAATAAGTAGCATAAATGGTAGGTAGAAAATAGACAGGGGGAGGATAAGAACAATACAGGGAATGTAGAAGCCAAAGAACTTATATGTATCACCCATGGACATGAACTAAAGGAGGGAATATGGGTGGGAGGGGTTGTACAGGGCAGAGGGGAATGAAGGGGGGGAAATGGGACAACTGTAATAGCATAGTCAATAAAATATATTTTAAAAAACTGTGGTACATTTACACAATGGAATACTATGCAACAGAGAGAAAGAAGGAAATCCTACCCTCTGTGACAGCATGGATGGAACTGGAGAGCATTATGCTAAGTGAAATAACCCAGGGGGTGAGGAACAAACACCATATGATCTCACCTTTAACTGGAACCTAATTAACAAAGGAAAAAAGCAAGCAAAATATAACCAGAGACATTGAAATTAAGAACAATCTGACAATAACCAGAGGGGAGGTGGGAGGTATAATGGGAGGAAGGGTTTTCAGGAACAACTATAAAGTACACATGGACAAAACCAACGAGGGGTTGAAAGCAAGGGAGGGAGGTGGGTTTGACTGGGGTGGGAGGGGGTGGTAAATGCAGACAACTGTAATTGAACAACAATAAAATAATTTTTTTAAAGTACTATTGTTGGTTATTGTGAGTGAGTTATATAAATTCTATGGGCTTAAAGGTATTTAAGTCTCGATTCATCTATCAATTCTTCTCAGGATGTCATGGCATTTAGTGAGGTTTGCTATCAAAATAAAACTTGACATCTGTACAGTGTGGCAGATGTCCCTTTAGATGTGCTATAATCCACCATTTACCCAAAACAAATATGTAATTATATAACACCACATAATTAAACCTATATCCTATTGTATTGACAGGTGACCCCATCTCATACCTTGACAACATTCTCCACAATGAAAGAGAGATTTCCCGAGAAATTCCCAGTGCCGCAATCCTCCATCACACAACTGTCCCGCAGTTCCACGACATCAGTCACAACATACAGATTGGTCGCTGTTCTCCGGCATTGCTCCAGAAGTGATGGCTCTGGGTCCATCACTTTCCTGGGGCGGGGGAAGAACAAGAGGGTCAGAGTGGGAAGAGATGCCTTCCTGGGTTACCCTGGGCTACTGTCCTCCTCAGAACCTGGAAGGGGTGCGGGGACTTTGGACTCTGACAGGTGTTCCCTCCATGCATAAAAAGCTATCGGCATGTGGGTTAAGTTACTAAGGAACGCAAAACATATTCTTTGCTATGCAGGGTGGAGGGGCCCCCACTTCCTGATGGGGTGTGGGAAGGAGAGTATCCATGCCATTTTGTGAAAGGTATCTGCTTTTCCAAAATCATATGGGTCTTGTTAGAGGGTAGATTACAGATGTCCAGTGTACCAGGCCTCTCACCTGAAGAGGCTGGAAGCAGACAGGTGTACATGGTGGACAGGAGTCCTTAGGAAGCCCTACTGTCAAAGCTGGGAACCCACAGTCCCCACTGTCCAGAAGCATGATCAGCGTGGGGTGGGGAGCAAACAGATAAATATGATGAGGCAGGGAAGATTCTGGATGATTATTCATGGCCAGCACATGGGAGTGTTTATAGATTGGCTGTCCTTGGTAAGTGGCTGGTAGGGCTGACTTGAAGATACAGTTTTGGGCAGGGGATATGACGAGTTTGAAGTGCTGAAGAAGGATTTCATGTCCATTGCAGCTCTGAGACTCAACTCTGGTTCTTCTTAAGGCCCCACCAGAGCAGGCGCCCTGGATGACAGCCAAGTGCAATACGAGAGACCCTCAAATTGCTTTTCAATGGAGGAGGTCAGGAGCCTCCAGTGTGGATTTTCCCACTGCCCTGTGGGGGGAGTTCAGGCCCCTTTGGGGGTATCCAAACCCCTTACTGTGTCTCTAAGAGGTTCTGTCATCTGACATTTACTTACCTCCAAGCCTAGTTTTGTCACCTTCATCCCAGTTGGCTAAGCTCCCGCCTCACTGACTTCCCGCTGCTCCAGAAAATGTCAAGCTCTGTCCTGTCCTGTCCTGCCCTGTCCCAGGACTGCAAACCCTCATCTGGACCACTTTCCTCCTGCTCTTTGCTTCTTTCATTCTTCAGGTCTGAGTTCAATGTTAGCTCCACAGAGAGACCTAAATAGACTCCTTTCCACCCAGCCCTTTTCTCACAAACTCCTATTAACCTCAGAGCTCCCAGCACAATCCGTAACTGCCTCTAAGTGAAACACATTATGTGTCCCACGTACATTTATTAGAAGTACCTGATTGCCTTCCTGTCCACATTTCAAGTTTTGATGTCAGGCTTATTTCTTTTTCTTGGTGCTAGATAATAAAATGTATCCCTAAAATTGGAGCCTCTTTAAGTGCTGAAATTTCTACAACAAATTTTCTTTTTTTTCTTGCAGCTAAAGAAACCCAAATACCCTTTTACACCATAAACTGTCTTTGTAAATGTGAGTTTGAATAAGAGTCTTATGGCTGTGGCACAGTAGTTGCGCAGGGCCACCACCTGGACCACCTGACTGGCCACAGGCAGATTAAGAGACTCTCAGCCAAGATGGAGCCATACATAAACCCACTTCACCTCCACACACAACTATAGCAAAAATTACAACTAAACTACAAAACAAACATCACCCAGATACATTAGATAATCCAGCTGTATGGATGTCCAATAACCAAGGATTTAAAGAAGCCACATTCATTCAGCCAGATGCCTTTTCTATAATAGGCCATGCTACCAGGACAAGGAGTCAAAGCAGCTCTACTTAATACACAAAAACAAACACAGGAAGGTTGTCAACTTGAAGATATAAAGAAATATGGCCCAAATGAAAGAATAGAACAAAACTCCAGGAAAAGAGTGAAATAAAGAAAGATCCACAGGGAACCAACAGTGGAGGGGATGAGGTCGAGATTCAAATCAACAATCTTGAACATAAGGAAGAAAAAAGCATTCAGTCAGAACAGCAAGAAGAAAGATGATTTTAAAAAAACAAGAATAGAATAAGGAGCCTCTTGGACATTTCCTAACATACCAACCTCCAAATCACAGGGGTGCCAGAAGGAAAAGAGGAACAGCAAGACATTGAAAATTTATTTGAAAAAAAATGAAAGAAAACTTTCCTAATTTGGTGAAGGAAATAGACATACAAGTCCAGGAAGCACAGAGAGTACCAATCAAGTTGGACTTAAGGAGGACCACACCAAGACACGTCATAATTAAAATGTGAAAGGTTAAAGATAAAGAGAGACTCTTAAAAGCAACAAGAGAAAAGCAGAGAGTAACATACAAAGAAGTTCCCATAAGACTGTCAGCTAATTTCTCAAAAGAAACTTTGTAGGCAAGAAAGGATTAGCAAGAAGTATTCAAAGTGATGAAAAATGGAAAGCAAGGACCTATAACCCAGGTTACTCTATCCAACAAAATATCATTTAGAATGGAAGGGCAGATAAAGTGCTTTCCAGACAAGGTAAAACCAAAGGAGTTCATCATCACCAAGCCATTATTATATGAAATGGTAAAGGGAACTATGTAAGAAAAAGAATATCAAAACTATGAACATTAAAATGGCAATAAATGTACAACTATCAACAACTAAATCTAAAAAACAAACTAAGCAAACAAGTGGAACAGGAACAGAATCATAACTATGAAGATTATTTGGAGGGTTATCAGCTGGGAGGAGAAAGGGGGAGAATAGGAGGAAAGGTGCAGTGATTATGAAGTACAAATTGGTAGGTACAAAATAGACAGGGGGATATTAAGAACAGTATAGGACATGGAGAAGCCAAAGAACTTATATGCATGACCCATGGACATGAACTAAGAGGGGCATTGCTGGAGGGAATGGGGATAGCAGGCAGAGAGGGGCAAAGGAGGAAAAATTGGGACAACTATAATAGCAAATTCAATAAAATATATTAATTTTTTTTAATCTTACAGAGTCTTACAAGACACCAGAAATACAGAAATTGTGCTGTGGCCTATCAAAGTAACTTCTGTTCTCTATATAGCCTGTGATGTTTAACTACTTGCTTATGTTATTAATTTTTCACATTGATAGAAATACAATTTAAATTGAAATCTCTTTCTAAGAGGCATAAACCCTTAAGTTTCTTACTAAGCCTTAGAGGATTATTGAAGGTGGGTCTTTCCCCCCCATGACCAAGTTAAATTAAACCCTAGGACACTGAGGCATATGGACTTTATTTAAACAAAGCATTTCAGAGCCTTTGTCTCGCTTCAGTTAAAACTTTGATAACTTAATTTTTTTAATTGCTTATTTTCTTACTCACTGCATGTCCCTGCCCCACTGAATATGTTTCCTTTTAGGACAGGATGTTTATCTGTCTTGTCATTAGTCTATTCTCGCCACAAAATAGCATAGAGATGGAAAATTGCAGCTTTAAAAAGTACTTATCAGACAACTGACACCCATTAGTCAAATGAACGAATGTATGCATACCCAAGAACAGCAGAGCCTGGGATGTCACTTTCTTCATTCTGAGCCTCAGGGACAAAATCTATTGACGCCTCCAGAGGAGGACACAGTTTGGGGCTGTTGACCAGACCCTTCCCCTCCTGTGGCCTCACCTCTTCTGAAGTTCTGTCCAGGTTTCATACGGGGTGCTAACAATCTTACAATCGAGGGAGGATCCTTGGCACCTAATAGTCTCCTCCGAGATGCTCACTTCTGCCCCAGCATTCACACTCCCACCCGCCTGCTGCTTCAAGACCTCATTGTAACTGAAGAGGGTTGGCACTTCCACAGCAGCATCTGGAAACAGACAAGAAGGCCTAAGGGTTAGCCAGAAGTTCACTCTGAAATAGCTGAGAAACACAATGGACGTGGAATGACAGTCCTAGCTTGCCCCAACTCACCTACTCAATTAAATCTCTCAACCAAGAAGACCTCACTTATCAATAATGAATATATTGAATTTAAATTACTCCTGAGGACAAATATTTGAATCCACTCAGGGGCTGGATAACAAGGATGATGTCCTAACCCTAAGAAATCATAATGTCCCTTGCACCCGGGTCCAGGAGACCCACAACATCATTTTTCCCTGTGCAGCATCAGCCTCAGGAGGCAGATCACAAAACAATTTGTTTGGGGTTTGGACCAAAACAGACTTTGGGTCTGAGTCCCAGTTCTACCAGTTCCCAGCTATGTAACTGAGAACAGATTGTTTTCTAAGCTTTCACTTACTGTTATGTAAAATGGGGATCATATTCCTGACTCAAGAGGCTGTTCTCAGGATTAAATGAACCTGGTTCATAACTGGAAAGTTCCCAGACACTCTTCTTTCCTTGCTCTGTGCCTGTAGACGAGGCCAGTCCTGTGTGGGCGTCTCAGGACATCTTGCGTGCTGCACCCTTCTCTCTGCACCCTTGTTTCACAGTCCTTCCCTCCTATGCCCCTGGCTGACAATACCTGGGACCACAAGACTTGGCTCGAGGATGTCCATGAGGGAGACATCAAGTAGAACATCAGGTAGTCCCAAAAACAATGAGCGAGCCTTCTTCCTCTGTATTAGAGAAAACCGACGTATTTTGCTGGCATTCACGACATCTTTGACAGGCCTGAGTTCTTTGTCTCCGAACCCTTTGACCAGTTTCCTGGCAGTTTTCTCAAACATGGAGGGCATGTTGCTAGGAGCAGATAGAAGGGAAGCAGAAAGATCAGGTGGGTCTCACACATGAGATTAAATGAGTCTCCATGTCTCATTCAGAGGGAGTTGACAGTGACTTGAGTATTTCATAGGCCTGTGTCATATCTACACAGTGATACCATCTGCGTGCAAGGGACCCCCATGTAGCCCGAATGGGCCCTAGGTCTTCCCTAGACAACTCTCCAGCAGGACGATCTTTAGTGAACAGATATCAGACACCTAGCCAGGAGTCCCTGCCAGGTCAGGGACCAATGAGCCCTTACTTAATTTACTGTGAGTGACAAAGAGGAGGTAAATTTCCTTTCAAAATTAAGTGTACCCACTTCGTTAGGCCACTACAGTCAGACCAAGCAAGCCAAACTGTGTGATTGTTAGTCCCACACCGAGGAATTATTTTTACATCCATGTGAATTTCTTATGTTCAATGCCACAAAGCCTGTGCCTTTAAAGATGTTATACCATCTTGCTGTGACTGAAATAGAGCAAGAGTCGCCTTCATGTAGATGGGCATAAGATAGTTGAATAAATAGCCAGGAGCCCGCACTGTTGTGCCACGTGCACCGTGATTCAGCACAACGTTACGAACTGCCTCACTTCTCCTACACGTCAGGAGCCTGGTGGAGGTAGTCATCCCAAACCGGATGGCACTCCCATTCCGCTTTTAAACACTTTTGGTGTCAGGCAGGTGGCAGAACTGGACTTTTCAGTCCTCAGGCCTTCGCAGAAACACCAGTTTTGACAACCACCCATGGCCAAGAGCACCTCTGCGGGAGCTCGGAGTCCAGCAGAGAGGTCCTGGCACTCCCTCAGAGCACATCCCAGAAGGATGCACTCAAGAGTGGAAGCAGAGCAGTGTCCTTCCCCCCACCCCCCTCCTCCGAGGCAGCACAGTGCAGGCCAAGGCTAACCCCTTGGCCCACGATGTCTCCCATGGGGGAGAGTGAGAGACCAGTGAGCACCCTGCTCCCCCAGCTGTGCAGGACACATCAAAGAGGCCTGCTTCTCCTCCGTCCCACCCAAAATACAGAGGCAGGTGGCATGGCTGAAGATGCTGAGGACAGGTAGATGTCCATCGATAGATGTGCAGACAAAGAAATGTGGTACGTGTGTATAACAGAATATGACTCAGCCACAGAGGAATAAAATCTTGCCATTTGTGACAATGTTCATGGACCCAGAGGGAATTGTGCTCAGTGAAATAAGGCAGACAGAGAAAGGCAAATACCATATGCTTTCACTTATGTGTGCAATCTAAAAATAGAAGAAGAACTAAAACAAAATAGAAACAGACACATAGATACAGAGAATGAGCTGACAGTTGCCAATGGGGAGGTACTGAGGGTGGGTGAAAACAATCAGAGATACATCCCTTAGCCTTGCACACTGCATGCTGCTACCCAGAATTCTTCTTTATTAGGGAGAACTTTAGGAAGAAGTGCCTACTTTGGGGGTGGCTAGGTGTCAAACTGAGACAAACCCCAAACTCCTCTACTCATTTCACAAACCCATCCTGGACATGCCCGTCTCTGACCATGGTATCTGCTCTTCTCATTCATCCCCTGGTTCCCGGTTAGAACTTACCAGATTGTGTATTGCTTTGTCTTACAGAGAAAGGTTCCAATGAGTAGAGCTCCTTCCAATCCCCAGACCGCCCAATGTCAGACAAAATACAGAAAACAGAGAAATGCAACTCCGCTTGTGGTGTTTTCTTTCCACCAGCAGGTCCCTCACTCAATTTTCCGGTGCAGCGTCCTGGAAAATAAGCGTGTGAGGGGCTCTCGTCTCCCCCAGAAGACCAGGTCTGAGCTGAGCTCTGGATCGCGCAATCTTACCTCTCAAGTCCTCGGCCAAAGTGTCTGGACTGGAATCAGGCAGCACTTATATCTGTGAGGCGGTCCCACAGCAGAGTGCATAGAGGTCCCAGGAAGCAAAACGTGGCTGGTCCTGAACCAAAGAGAACAAGTCTGATGTGTGGATTCATTCACAAATGAATGATTGTTGGAATAACTGATGAGGCTTCTTTTAAAACTGGCCCCCTTAGTTCTGGTTGTCATCTCTCCTGTTATCTCAATGGTTGTTATCTCTCCTGTTATCTCTTGGTTTACTCCCTGTGCTTTATGGCCAGGGAGAAGAAGTTTAAACGTTTGCTCTCCAGTAGTCAGGAGATAAGGCCTTGTGTGCAGTTCACCACTGGCTGTAAATTGTTCAAATTGTTTGGCCTCGTTTAATTTTCATGTCTCAGTTTTTCTTGCCTCAGTTTCCCCACTCCACTTGCCCAAGAATTTCCCTAGCTTCTTACTGCCCTGTCTCTATAAGCACCTTACATGCTCTGTATGTAAAATGTAACGGCGGATCAGCAAGAAAGAGACCAACGTGGGAATGGCCATTGTCCAGTCACATTATTTTCTTGAAAATTCTCCACTAGTTATCTTTTTAGCTTAGCTTTGTTTTCATGGAGGCCTCTTCTCTTGGGCCCCTCCCTGCCCCTCCTTGCCTCACTCCTGCTTCTCTGTCTCCCCTTCTTCCTCATCCACAGCAATTTCCTGATTCGCCCTGAGCAACAGAGACTTAAGAAGTCATGACACAGCACTCTTTCCTAGCTGTTGCCTCTACCGTCAGCACACACCAGGATCTGATCAGTTCATCACCTCCAGCTCCAACACCCTGCCTCACCCACCCTCAACCCCTACTGGGTTATTGCAGTCCCCTAACCACACTCCCCCTCCTGCCCTTACTGCCTTACTCTGTATCCAGTCCACACGGCAATCACAAACATCTTTCTGAAACATGTATCATGTTTCATGGGTGATTTCAGACTTCTCCAGTTGCTGCCAAGCCTACCTCAAGTACAAAGTCATGACAATGATCGACAATGGCCTGCATGTACTTGCCCTTGATTTCCAATGAAGTCTTTCTCTCACTCCACCTGTTTCTATGCCAGGAATTTCTGCCTCTATAGTCTTAGTGCTTCCTAATTCTTCTTCCTGGAATCTTTTCCCAAAAATAACTAGAGTTCACTCCCCCCTTGTTTCACTTTAATTCTTAATTCAAAAGTCACTGCTCAGCGAGGCCTTCACTGTCAAATTGCAACCAATCTCCAGAACGTGTTCGTCTTGCAGAACTGAAGCTCTCCGCCCCTTGGACAACTCCTCATTCTCCCTCCAGCCCCAATTCCCGCCCCTGGCAACCCCCGTTCTACGTAGTTTCTAGGAGTTCGACTCCTCTCGATGCCTCATACACAGCATTTTCTTTCTGTGACACACTTATTCCACCTAACATAATGCCCTCAAGGTTTACCCACGTCGCAGCATCTGTCAGAATCCCCTTTTTAAGGCTGAATAAAATTCCGTTGTGTGGATACACCACAATTTGTGTATCCATTCTTTCGTCGATGGACATTTGGGTTGCTTCCATCTTTTTGTTTTTGTGAACGAGGCTGCTGTGAACATGGGTGCATAGATACCTCTTCAAGACCCTGCTTTCAGTGTAAATAGATCCCCAAAGGCGGAATTGCCGGATCTTATGGTAATTCTATGTTTGTGTTTAAGGAACTGCCATACTGTTTTCCATATCTGCTGCACCATTTTACGTTACCACCACCACCGAGTGCAAAGGGTTCCGGTTTCTCCACATCCTCATCAACACCGGTTATTTTCCTGATTTTTTTTTTTTTTGTAGCAATCATCTGAACGTGTGAGATGATATCTCATTGTGGTTTGGATTTGTATTTCCCTAATAATTAGTGATGCTGACCAATTTTTCAGGTACTTGTTGTCCATTTGTATATCTTTTTTGGTGAAATGTCTATTCAACTCCTTTGCCCATTTTCAATGGAATTATTTATTTATTATTGAACTTCAAGGGGTTTTTTGTTTTGTGTTTACTTCATTGATTGAAGTATTTTAATATAGATATCATGACATTCTATCCACAAATACTTCAGTAGATATCACTTAAAAAATTTTCCTGCATAATCACTGTATGTATTATCCTATCTACCAAATTAATAATTTTAATTCCCAGTTGATAATTATTTCACCCATTAATTTTCAACATATCCTAGCCTTCCTTACTGCCCTCTCCTTGGTGATAGTTTTGAGATCTTCCTGAGCCTTTCTCAAAGCCTTGGTTTGGGACTGGGGATACACACAGGCTTTCCATTTGATCCTCAGATGGGGGTCAGGGCTCAGTGGGGCCCAAAATCAAGGCGAGAATCTGCCAAGATCTGGAACTCCACTTCTGGAAAGGTTCTCTCCTATTTATCCTCTGCAACGTGAAGAATGTCTGACTGGAAAGAAGCCAGGTCAGCAGAGCCAGTTTTATCCCCGCACCTGCAGCCCCTACCCTTCCTCCTCCAGGCCAGGTGTGGCAGCTTTTCTGAGGGTGCCCTGGGGACCCCTTGCATCAGAATGAGCTGGGATGCTTGTGGAAACTCAGGATCCCTGCCCTCACTCTGTATTGCCAAGTGCTGGAAACTGCCTAAGTGTCCATCAGTAAATGAATGGTTCAAAAAACTGTGGTATATTTACACAAGGCAATACTACACAGCAGAGAGAAAGAATGAGCTCCTACCCTTTGAGACAGCATGGGTGGAACTGGAGAGTATTATTCTAAGTGAAATAAGCCAGGTGGTGAAAGACAAATACCATATGACCTCACCTATAAGTGGAACCTAAACCATAAAATAAATAAGTGAGAAAAACAGAAACATGGAAATAAAGAACAAACAGTGACCAGAGGGGTGGGGTAGGAAGATAACGGGGGAAATAAGGGGAAGTGTCAAGTCAAGAAACATGTATAAAGGACCCATGAACAAGGACAACAGGGACAGGGGGAGGATTGAATGTGGGACAGGGGGTGGGCAGGGCAGGAGAGAATATGGGTAAAAATGGGGACAACTGTAATAGAGCAACAATAAAAAAATTTAAAAAGAAAATGAACCTCCTGTTCCAAGACCTCTTCTCCTTATATTCAAACCAATAAGTAAATCATAGGTATCTAGAATCAAAGTGTCTTAAACTAAAAACTGAATCCTCATTGATTTTCTATTTCTGATCATTAAAATCGAAAGACATGTCCATTGTATTAACCAGAACCTATGTACAAATGCAAATACTTGCTGAGCATCTATTATGTGTCAGGCCCTGTGTTCCAAGTGGTGCACTTAAAATTTACACATAATTAAAGGAACACATGCCTTCTGTGTGCACTGTATCATGCTACACGCTGTGGCGCATTAGAGAAGAATAGGAAAAATACTCCTTAATCTCAAGGAAATGTTCAATTAGTTACTTGGGGGAGAAAAGATTTAATACAGACTAAGAAGTGATCATGATCATCACCAATTAAAACTGGTCCTGGAAAACTCTTCGGAAAGGGAACCTTACACTGCATCTCCATGGACAGCAGTTTGGGCAGGAGGCAAAAGACAGGAGGAATGTTGGCCACGTACAAGAGAATGACCAATGGTAACTGAAGGTCTTTGGGAAGCGTTGAGAGCTGGGCTCATATAGAATTTGTGATACCAGGATCGCTTTAGACCAGAGTGAGGAAGTTAAAATAGTACAGGCTTTGGAAACAAACCAGTTTAAATCCTGGCTCTGCTACTCAATACCTAATAACTGAACATCAGGAAATTATTTGACTACCTTAAGACTCAAATGCCTAATCTGTAAAATGGAGATAATATTATCTACACCGCGGAATTACTCTAAAAGATTAAGAGAGACAATCTGTTACGAATTGACAAGTCATTTTGGCTGCTCACAACTGTAAGATTACTTTGGTGAAGAATTATAGGAAGGTGGGGGGCCATGAATCTACTCCCCAACACCCTTCTTTTTTGTGTGTGTATTTTTATTTTTTAATGTCATAACATTGAATTTTACTTATTTTTATATATTTTATTGATTATGCTATTACAGTTGTCCCATTTTTTCCTCCCCTTTATTCCCCTCTGCCCTGCACCACACCCTCCCACCAGCATTCTCCCCTTTAGTTCATGTCTGTGGGTCATACATACAAGTTCTTTGGCTTCTCTATTTCCCATACTATTCTTAACCTCACCCTATTTTGTGCCTACCATTTATGCTTCTTATTCCCTGTAGTTTTTCCCCCATTCTCCCTGCTCAACCTTCCCACTGATAACCCTCCACGTGATCTCCATTTCTGTGATTCTGTTCCTGTTCTACTTGTCTGCTTAGTTTGTTTTTTTATGTTCAGTTGTTGATAGTTGTGAGTTTGTTATCATTTTATTGTACATATTTTTGGTCATCTTCTTTTTCTTAGATAAGTCCCTTTAACATTTCATATATTAAGGGCTTGGTGATGATGAACTTCTGTAACTTGGCTTTAACTGGGAAGCACTTTATCTGCCCTTCCATTTGAAATGATAGCTTTGCTGGATAGAGTAATCTTGGATGTAGGTCCTTGCCTTTCATGACTCTGAACACTTCTTTCCAGCCCCTTCTTGCCTGTAAGGTTTCTTTTGAGAAATCAGCTGATAGTCTAATGGGAACTCCTTTGTAGGTAACTGTCTCCTTTTCTCTTGCTGCTTTTAAGATTCTCTCCTTATCTTTAATCTCGAGTAATGTAATTATGATGTGCCTTGGTGTGTGTTTCCTTGGGTCCAACTTCTTTGGGACCCTCTGAGCTTCCTGGACTTCCTGGAAGTCTATTTCCTTCACCAGATTGGGGAAGTTCTCCTTCATTATTTTTTTCAAATAAGTTTTCAATGTCTTGGTCTTCCTCTTCTCCTTCTGGCACCCCTATGATTCGGATGTTGGAATGTTTAAAGTTGTCCCAGAGGTTCCCAAGCCTCTCCTCATTTTTTTGAATTCTTGTTTCTTCATTCTTTTCTGGTTGAATGTATATATCTTCCTTCTGCTCCAAATTGTTGATTTGAGTCCCCGTTTCCTTCCTGTCACTGTTGGTTCCCTGTGTATTTTTCTTTATTTCACTTTGCATAGCTTTCACTTTTTCCTCTATTTTTTGACCATACTCAGCCTTTTTGTGGGCATCCTGATTACTGGTGTTTTGAACTCCGCATCAGATAGGTTGGCTATCTCCTCGTCACCTAGTTCTATTTTTGGAGTTTTGATCTGTTCTTTCATTTGGGTCATATTTTTTTTGTCTCCATGCACCTGTTAAGTAGTAAGGGGTGGAGGCTTAGGTATTCACCAAGCCAGGACAACCCAGGTCACTGCGTTGTGGTGCTGTATGTGGGGGAGGGGTCTGAGAGGGAACAATGCCCCTTGTTTGGCTCTTGGCTGGCTTTCAGTCACTTCCTCCACCACCCACAAGCAAACTGGGCCCTTTGGGTTCTGATTCCCAGGTGGATGGGTTTGTGCACACTCTAGGACCCTGTGGGTCTCTCCAACAAACACTCCTGTGAGGCTGGGAGTTTCTCCTGCAGCTGCAATCCCCACTAGTTTTTTCAGTCAGAGGTTTTGAGGCTTTATTTCCCCATGCTGGAACCCTGGGATGCACAGCCGGTCTCGCTCCCCACTTGTTCCTTCTGGTGTATCCGCACACAAATGTGGGGCCGTCTGCCAGCCACTGCCTTGCCCGAGTCCTCCCTGCCTCAGCTGTCCATCTCTGCCCCTCGTACTGGTCTGGATGAATGTTTCTTATTTATCTCCTTGGTTGTCAGACTTCCATACAGTTCAATTTTCTGGCACTTCTGGTTATTTTTTGTTTTTAAACTTGTTGTCCTTCTTTTGTTTGTGCCAGGAGGCAAAGTGTATTTACCTACACCTCCATCTCTGTTCCTCAACAATCTTACTTCTGAAAGGAATGTTTTGATGAAAGCAAGCCTCAGGCAGAATTGTGCCACTTGTACAAATAGTTATTTTCAATTAAGCCCCAAGCAATCTTACAGCTTGTTCCTGGATAGATCCCTTAAAATATGAATGAGTTTCACCATCGTGTGGTTTCTTAATCTTCGTTTCCACTACTAGACTGTCAATTTCAAGCACATAACAAATGCTCAATACATATTAGGTGAAAGAATGAGCAAGTTAGTGAATGAATGAATTATCAGCCTTGGGGTACAGTATAAAGTTAACATAATACATTTATATGCATATATATATATATACATACACACAGATACATACTAAGTTACAGATACTGTAGCATATAAAGCACCTAGCACATTTGTGTACTTGTCTTCTCAGTCCTATTCATGGAAACTCATTGAACATCTCAGTCGTCTCGACAACTTCTAACACAGAGCTTGAACAAATTAGATGCCAGTTACAGTCCATTAGGTTAGATAGAGAATTTATGCATTCATTCCCTTCATTGGTAAATTGAGAGTAATTCCCATTCTGTCTACTATGTTGGGTTGTTGCGACATTCAAAATATAACAAACATGACAAAAACATATAAATTGCTATAACATATAAGACTATATTTTCCCAATATGAGCCATGAAATGTCTACATCAGAATCCTTTGGATTGTTTTGGAAATGTTGAGTCCTGGGGCCCATCTCTAGAAAAGCTAATTCACAGCATGCCAAATGTACCTGGAAATGTGCATTTTAATGAAATCCCCAGGTGATTATTTTTCCATTTTGAGTTTTTTAAATATATATGTGTATATGTATTTGTATCTTAGGCATTTCCTAAGCACACTACTTTCCACCATTGCCCTGGGAAGAGAAGAGAGACAGTAGTCATGGAGGTGATGATGATCAGGACAAGCAGAACCCAAACAATAGTGGACCATGACCCCTATGAGCGGAGGGAAGAGCACTGACTTTTTGCTCACTGCTGTGACCCTGGCACATGGTGTAGCGACTGTCCCGTAACTGGTGCTCAGGACATGGCTGTTGAACGAATGATGTTGATGGTGGAGATGCTGTCCTTTGAACTCTCTGTGATGCCCAGCACAGCAGAGGAGACGCTTGCTCTTTGGGACAAAAGGTGCAGGATCTGCATGTGAAGTTCTCTGTGTGTCTTGCCAAAAGGAAGAGAATTTCCTTCTTGCACTTTCTTCCCTCCCATTTAAACAATGTCCACGGGCTGGGAGAAGGTGTATAAACAGGTGGATTGTGTTTGCACACCCCACTCCGGGTTGATAATGGCCACGTTTCCTGCCTTAGGAAAACCATCAAACTCTCTGTTGTCAAAGTTCTCTTTGTCTACAGAGTACAATTCATTAACCTTCCGCTGAGCTGAGGAGGGTGCCCAGGGGCCTCTCCCTAAATTATCCTTCGGCTATCTCCTTCTTATCTTTTTCCACAGAAAAGGCAATGAGCAGTTCCTTGGAAAATGTGCATAAGGCTAATTGCTTGAAGAGGTGGCTGATTGCCTAAAGGTAGTTTTGATTTTTTTTTCATTACCTCATAAAGGAAGCAAGTGAACCAGGTTACAGTTTACAGAAAGAAAGGAAAAAGAAAAAGAGAAGAAACCCTTGTGAATGTGTTAATTATTACAAAGACATTTCCGCCTCCCTCCCCACGCACTCACACATAGACATGTAAGTTGCTGTCTGTCAACTTCCAGTCTGTAGCAGCTGGATGGGTCCTTGGGCTTGGCTCTAGGTAAAGGTTCTAACTCATTACCCAAATGAGAGGCCTGTGAAGCCACCTGCTCTTTTGTGTTAAGTCATCCTCAGGAGACAGCATTGGACTAGAGGGCAGAGAGGTGATTGGGAACAAAGGGGATAAAGTCTGGGCCTTGGAGCTAGAAAGGACCACTTGATTGCTATTACCACCTGCCAACCTCACTGCTTTCCTCTTAGTTCAGATGTCAGCTGCTTCCCATGTCTCTATCTAAACAAACTGGGAAATCAATATACTTCAAATGGGAGGAGAAAGGGTACAGAACATCACTGAATTTGAAGCCTTACTGTCTGTGTGTCTGTAACTCACCAGGCATTCCTATATGGGTGGTTAGCTCTGGCCCTGTCCCTTAGAGAGCTGGGTCAGCTTGGTTCTACTGTCAATCTCATGATCTGTGGAAATTCAAAGTCCTTCCTTGAGGAAGGGACTAACTCATATATGGTCACCCGCCACCTGAAACTTCTTTTTGTTTTGCCTTAAGTCACAGTGGTTCCAGGAAATAGCACTTATACATTTCCATAAAAATACACTCCACTAAGAATATATAAATTCAGAACTCTTTCCTGAAGGTTTGGACATTCCAGTGAAATTCACATTGCTAAACTGACTACCTTTTGTCATTCACTGACTTCCTCTTCTCTGTCCCCATCAGTCTTTGCTGCCTCTTCCTTTGTTCCAAGATGGGGCCTGATGGCACAATATTCTCCTTCTATAATGTGATGAGGGAACTTAGCTATACACAGATATAAACACTGGTGATTAGATGGCATGCTGTGATAAATGCTGTGAAAGAGGCAAGAGCAGGGGCTTTGGGAGCCCAGAGAAAGAGACTCTAGCTCTCCATCTTCAGGGCTACAATTCATCTACGGTTCCCCTGGAAAATGGGATGACTGGAGAGTCTTTAAGGAAAGTAGGTGAAGTGTTGGAGACTCAGCCTGGTGGGTGGGAGTATTATCTGCAGGTTTGTCTACATGCAAAGGGACAGAGAGTTTGCCTAAAGGAGAGGTGCAGTGCTGGGGAGCTAGGGAAAGATAG
This sequence comes from Desmodus rotundus, assembly GCF_022682495.2. Lineage (NCBI taxonomy): Eukaryota > Metazoa > Chordata > Mammalia > Chiroptera > Phyllostomidae > Desmodus > Desmodus rotundus. Next base: position 7,249,986 of record NC_071394.1, on the reverse strand, counting down.
CTGGCTGGATGCAGAAATTTATGGGGCATGAGAAGATAGGATGGGATGGCTTCAGGGGACACTCTGTGACCAGAATCAGCTCTGGACATGGGAGAGAGCCTGTCGTAAAGTCATACGTGATGGGGAGGCTGACACTGTTAATATGCTACATCATCTCCTTGGAACAGGTCTGAACTTTTAGGCTCGTTGAACTTCAGACAGAAAATCATTCGGTCAGGTCTTGCGGGAGGCTGGGGAAGGGAGGTGAGTAGTGAAAGGAGGTGAGTACTTGTAAAAGCCTCAGGAGTTAGGAAAAACATGAAGAATTGCTATATTTCATAAAATAAAGAATTACACTTAGTTTAATCAATATCTAAATATTTATATGTCTCTATCTATTGTACCTATATCTTTGGGGTCATATAAAGATAATTTGATTTTTATAGCTTAATTATTAATTCTAAATTCCATTACATTTCACAAACATTTATTGAACATCTACTCTTTCTTGGTCACTGTGTTTAGCACTAGGATACAAAGATAAGAATATACGGTCTCTGTCCTTCAAGATCTTATAGTGTCAAAACAGTGAGAGCGGAGTGCTATGAAAACCTTTGAATGAAGTCGCATATGAATGCCTGACATATGACTACAGAACGGTGTTGAGCGTTTGGTCTGGTGGTACTGCATGCATTTCTCTATAATACCTTCATGTGGCAAACATTCCTCAGGTACCAGCCATTTACACCAGCTTCGGAGACAGAAGAGCAAGCAAGACAGAGAAGGTTCTGGTCTTCATGTTGTTGCTTTCGAATCAGAGAGCATGACAGCAGGCCTGTGAGAGAGCAAACAAGATCATCATCGGCCTGTGCTCTGAAGAAAGTAAACAGTGATGTCAGGGGCATCTCTGGGAGGTGGCCAAAGGTAGAGTGAGTGGTTAGGGAAGGTTTCTTTGCATTTCTATTAAGTAGAAGCCTAAAAAGTCATGATGTTCTAGAGGAAGCGTTTTCTGAGGACTAGCCTGAGGGTGCTGGAGGCAGCTGACAGCAGTCTGCCTGCAGAAGGCAGGTCCACGAGAAGAAACAGAGCCACCCTCTGGTGCCACAGGATTCCCTGAATTATGCTTCTATTACAGGGGCAGACAAGAAGCAAAACAGTGACTATACACTTTTCCTGTCCAGCCTCCAAGCCTCTTATGAGCCAAATAGATGAGAAGTCCAGGTACAGCTTCACCCATCAGGTTAGTGATGTTTACCCTAGGTGCTCATTTCTTTGTCCTTCAGAGATCTGCATCCTTTGCCAGCTTTGACCTCAGGCTGGAATTTTAATGGTAGCTACAGTGGATCTGGGTTGGGGTCCATCCCACACAATACCCATAAAGGAAGGGTATTTTCTCAAACAAAACTTAGGTATACTTTTTCAAGAAGGAGGCAAGTCAGGAGTATTAGATGCCTACCTTGGTGTCCATTTAAGATGCTGGCTGAAGAAGAGTTTCCATTATTAAGAACAAGTTTGAAAGCTCTAGAGAAGACCATTCCTAATACTTTTCTACCGGATTCTACCTTTCTCTCATTTGGCTCAGTGTCAGTCTCCCCAGAATGTTCTAGATCCACGACTAATCTCCAAGCTCAGAATGGGTGAAAAGCATTGAGCATAACGAATAATGCCTTGCATGTCCTCGGAAAAAGTCCCGGTTGAGCATCCCATGGTTTGCATTAACGCAGAGGCCAGTGTGTCATTATTCAAATGAACATTTTCTTTTTAAAAGAGGAATGACTCCCTGAGGGTTGACACTCACAGTTGTTTGTCATTTGGTGACTGGAGCCAGTTCTTGCCTTAAATCAAAATTTGTTACAGGTATCACTGAGGGAAACGAAAACATTCTACTTGCTATGAAGGGATCTGGAAGGCCAGAGCATTCTGTCTATCCAAGTCTGGCTCTTGAAATAAACTCCCTGCCTGCCCGGGGATTAGCTGACGCCATTCTTGTGACCGTGACATCAAGTGGGGTTTAAGAGATAATCCCACACTTGAAGTTTGGAGACCCATCTCCAGGGGTAAGCGCTGTGAAGTCAGACATCCGAATCACAGAGAAGGCAATCAATAAATACACACCAGGCACCTGCTTTGTATCAGGGTATAGTGAAGAGAGCCAGGTCAGGCAGTCAGGGGAGCTACTTTATAGACAGATTATTACTCAGTTATAAAAAAAGAATGAAATTTTGCCATTTGTAACAACATGGAGGGACCTAGAGGGTATCATGCTAAGTGAAATATGTCAGACAGAAAAAGACAAATACCATATTATTTCACTTCTATGTGGATTCTAAACACAAAATAAAGAAACAATACAGAAACAAACCCATAGATACAGACAACAAACTGATGAATGCCAGGTGGGAAGAGGGTTGGGGGATGTGTGAAAAAGGTGGTGGCATTAAGAAGTACACATTGCCAGTTATAAATATAGCCACGGGGGTGTAAAGTACAGCACAGAAAATATAGTCAATGATATTGCACCGAATACGATGTCAGATGGGTACTAGACTCATCGGGGTGATCACTTAGTAAACTACATACATGTCTAATCACTCGGTGGTGCACATGAACTAATATAATGTTGTATATCGACTGTAATTGAAAAAACAGAAGTGATGCAAAATCACTGTCTTCTTTCAAGGCCCCCGCCTTTTCTTCATGCGTTCCCTTTGTAATGCCTTCCTCTCCTTCATTTATTCTCAGGGCTCTCCTCAGGGGTCATTCTCTCCAATAGGTCACCCTCCATCACCTGGAATTCCTGGCTCTAAATATTCCTAAAGTAATTCCTAAGTGTAGCACTTGCCACTAATGGCTTCTTTGGTCAGCTTCCTTCACTGGGGCAAATAACCCTCAGTTTTCTCATCTATAAAGTGGGGATAACAGTCCTTCCTCAGAGTGGCCATAAGGATAAAACTGGGAGTTCTTCACCTGTGTTTGGCATTCAGTAAATATGCAATCATTTTAGGCTGTAAATATAAGCCCCATACAAAGCTTAAAATTGAAGATAAAGAGTCTGTAACATGAGCAAGGGTGAAGTCATGACTCAGCTTTTGCAGCAGCCACATACACGACCGTTACTGAAGAAACAGATTCCTTCGTACTTCAATAAACCATCAGCTTAACCACGTCACTGACCGGTAACCACGTGGGATTAGCACTGCCTTGCAGACAGATTCCAGCATACCCAGGCTTGTTCGATGCCTGCCAAGTATCTGCATTGCTCATGTGGAATATTTTCTTTGAAATTTGGGATCCCACCGAGAGGAAAAACAGCATCCCTTCTTTGGATGTGTTAAAGCAGGGTTTGGATGGCCAATGCCCAGGAAAATGTGCGAGAGAGGATTCCTGTGTTGGTGGCAATATTATGGCAACGTTAGATGTGACATCCAATAAGGTCTCCCTGAGGCTTGTAATTCTAGGCCACTGGATGTTAATTTTTCTTTCTTTTTTTTTAAAAAAAAAGCCTTTTATTTTTCCATACTTAGATGAATTACTTAATCCTAGTTCCTTTGGTTTGCCACCTGTGTAGGTGGGAAAACAAATTTTAGTGTGTGTGTTATTTTCCCATTAAGAGATGATAACACATGAGGTAATAAGAGAACATTTGTGTTATGAGATCCTTGGAAGCAACATTGAAAATAAACCTAAGACTTTACTCTAGGATATGAATGATTCATTTGCCTAAGCAATGCATATATTCCAAATATAGTTCCATTTTTCTCCAGAAAATACCAAACTCTTGTGCACAAGACAGTGAATCATTTTTTTTCTTTTTAACTAGGATCACAACTTGACACAGTCAAAAAATAAAGACTAAGAACAAAAGTCTATTTCTCTTCCTTTTTCCTCTCTTTTCAACCTAGATTGAAGCTGGTGATTGAAAGGAAATCTGTGTAAACTTGGAACACTGCCTCTGATAGTCACCTGTGCTGGATTCACTCCAGCTACAGAACAGTCAACAAACAGTATGTCTAGAAATTCCCACTTATAGACAAGGGCGGGCTTACTTTTACCTGTTTCAGCACCTTCATTCCTTCCCATCTTCAACCAGGGCGCCCAAGCGGACACCAAAGCCGATCACTGTGCCTGCTTCATGGCAGTTTCATGGATAGGATTTAAAGTTATCGTACCCTCTCCTTCCCTGTCTGAGGCAGGAAGCCAGAATGCTAACTTGCAATGCTCCACTCCTTGGGAATGAGCTCTGCTTGGTCTCTACTTAACCAAGGAAGGAAGGGTCGGAATGGGGAGGTCAACAGGTTAGAAATTAAACCACTGCTCTGTGTTTCCCAGCTGTATGACCATGCATGATCGTGTCTCAGCTTTATCATGTACGGGAAGGGGATACTAATACCGACTTCTCTGCATGTCTGTGAGATTCCAATAACACCATTAAGATTATTTAAAAGCCTTTGTTGCATAGTATGCACTCAATAATCATTAGCTTCCTTTCTTGTTTGCCTCCTCATTTCAAGCTTATTGTATTGATGAAAGGGGGAATGATCAGCCACACTAAGTGACTAGGAGTCTAACTCTAATATACTTTCACAGATGCAGAACCTATTTTGGGCAAAATTGGACAGCCACTGACATTTGCCTTCAGGTCGGCCTCCTGTATTCCTGCATGCTCTCCTCTGCTCTGCTCTTTCTCCAGGGAATTTGGATTCCTCATGTGTCTTTCTCCTTCCTCTTATCAATCTTTATCTCTAGAAAATGTTTTAAATACTTATTTCCTAAGGTGCAGAGGGCTAGTAAGTTTCCACATATATTTGGGGGCAGAGATTTAATCCAAATGAATGAACCACTTTCTGTGGAACACTAGGCAACAACCAGGTTGGTGGTTGACTTCCTGCATTGCTTACTTATTCAGCAAATATGCACAAAGCTCCTTTTCACTGCCAACTTTTGGAAGTTTAGAATACATGGCTGACCACTGCCCTCACGGATCTCCCAGTCTTGGGGGACACAACTATGTAAATATAAATAATAATAATAATTCATAGACCACTTACTGTGTGCCAGGTACTGTGCTGTGTGTTTATGTATATTATTTCATTTACTCACTGTAACAACCTTATTGGTAGTTTACTATTGTCAGCTACAGTTTGAGGTAAAGCAACTGAGGCTCAGAGAAATTAAATACCCTACCCAAGTTGACACAGCTAGTCAATGTGGCAATTTTTTGTTCTCCAGGGCTTTTGTTGTTTACCATTTAACTGCCTCATTATACACAAGATGGAGTGATGACCACTCTGAGGATTGCAATCAATGATGCAGACAAAGACTCTGGGTGATTTATGTGACAAATTAATGGGAGCAGGAAAAATTACAAATACCCATCAGTGGTAGAATGTTTATGCTAATTATGGTATAACTATTTGATGAAATATTCACAACCACTAAAAAAGGTAGGGATACAACTCTAACCTTTAAGAGCAGAAAGGAGGGTATACAATTTTTATATATTATTCTAATTTTTAAGTGTACTGTGTGTATATATCTTTGTATGTCAGTACATGAGGCACTTAGTACCAACACAAACACAATACAACCCTAGCACTGGATGAGTTTCCAGTTTAGGAGGAGATAGGCAGTTCGGTCACAGTTTTCCAGGCTACATTGGAGGGCCATGCATGGGGCAACAGTGTCCAAAGGACCTGGGCTTTGCTGGCGCAGTGGAAGGGACTGGGGAGAGTCACGGAGAACCCCAGCCTTGCCTCTTTCTTCTAGAACTTCATCTTCCGAGCTCAGACTGTAAATGTACTCTGTTCGTTTGCCTAAGAAGGAAGGATGGAAAGTCCAAGCACACCTGTGTTCTTCCCAACCTCCAGCAGCCTCCCAGTGACTTCATCTATGACTCCTTCTTCCAGTTTCTCAGCCCAGAGGTCCCATCCCTCCCAACCCTCTTCCAGCATCCCTGTGATGTGTCATTGTAATCCAGGCGCTCCTCTGGTTTCCAGAATGGTCGGAAAAATTGAAGCTCAATCCCTGGTTCTGCCCCCAAACTTTCTTTAGGTGGGACTCTGTCCACAGTTGTAGCTGAGTGTTTGGCCCTCCCATAAATATCTCCCATTGTCCAAGATAACTTACAACTAGCCTCTCTCAAAGAGTGAAGATGAATCATCATTTCTGTTGCCTGAAAGCTGACTGTGAGCCAGGCGTTTTCCCCACATGGTCTCCTCTACTTATAGCAATTACATGGGGTAGAATTTATCATCCTCATGTTAAAAGAGGGGAAGGTCTAGCTTCAGGCAGGTGATGGAGAGTCTGCTGAGGTTCCACCAATGGTTACAACTGCAGGGGCTAATGCAGTTCTTGGTGCCTAGATTCCATTAGTAGTTGTGTTTTTGAGTCTCAGACCCAGTAAGTGGCAGGTTTGAGACCACAGTCCACGTCCACATGACCTCAAAGACTTTTCTCTTCCTGCTGTGCCAAGCTCCTCAGCCTGGGTTCTCACTCACCACAGTGGTCTTTTCATGGATAGTCTTCCTCCCTGGCTGCTCTTACTTTGGGGGCAGAGATAAGGGCATTTATCAGGAGCACCCCTCTAACTATCAGCAATTTGTAATGGCTTCCAGATCAAAGGGCTAGGGAGTGTGCCCAGGTGGAGGGTGGGAGCCCTCTAGGTGTTTCCAGAAATTGTTTTACATTGTGTACCCGGGATGGTAATCTTTCATCCTTCCTCTGCCTTCCTTAGAAGTCTATCAAACAACTCCCGGCCTTTTCCTTGTCCTTTTTATCACTCTCTGGAACAAAGTTTGGACTTTTGCAATGGCAGGGTTCTTTTCTGTGGAAACAACAATCTCATCTCAATGTGTGGGTGGGTAGATTATAAATTATGGGCTTGGAGCTCAGCTGTAGGACTAGGGAGGGACTGGGTTAAATAGTTGTATGATTAACACGCCACTGCATTTTTATGAAAGAAAAGTTTGCTGCAAGGATTATCAGTTCAGATTGGAAATGATTCACCCAAAAGTATTCAGTGGTTTAGGTGGTAGAAGTGGGCAGTGGTGGGGAGGGCAGAATTAACCCTCCTCCCCCCTCCCCTCAACACACACATTCTGACAAAGAAAAGTATGTTATGTACTCTGAGGATTTTAATCCTTTTTTTCTTTTTAAGTCTTCCTCCTCCTCATGGGAAAGTTCTCTAAAGTTATGGAGAGAATGTGCCGTGTAATAGACACTGCTTTATATTCCACCTGCGTATGGCATTAAAGTGTATGTTAGAAGAAGCAGAGATTTGGGGATCAGCTGAGTACGTGATTTTGAATAGTCACATGTACTCAGGGTTTCTGTAAGGGCAAATGGGGATAGATAATCTTTGGGGTGTCCTGCAGGTCCATTTATTCATTGAATATTTATCAAACACCTATCAAGACTGAATAAACTGATGTTGGTCTGCAGGGCCCATCAAGACTCCTCTTGCTTTGTGCCTGAGTTCACACCCAACCAAGAAAAAAAACATTGAGTTAGGCAGATGGAGATTAGACTATCACCATTATTATAGATAAACACTACTCAGAGTATAAAGGGAAGCGAGTAATGGCTTTCCTAACATCAACCCTCAGAATAAATCCAACCCTCAGAATAAACCCTCCAGAATAAACCTATTCTCTAGCACTGCTAGACTATCACAGGGTCTCCCGCCTCTGTGTGTGTTGGGGGGATCCTTCTTCAGCAAAACCTGCATCAAGGAAGAGCAGTGTAGAATGTATGCTCTCTGCAGTCACACACGCTCCCAGAGAATGAAAGGAAGAGAGGGATTGTCCCAAGAAGTTTAGTTTGACTTCCAGCCAAGACGGAGGTATAAGTAGATACGCTTGCCCTCTTCACATAACAAAAAGAACAACAACAACAAATTTAAAAACAAAAAATAACTAGAACTGTACAGAAGTCCAACAACCAAGGAGTTAAAGAAGAAATATTCATCCAGACGGGTAGGAGGGGTGGAGATGGGCAGCTAGGGCATAGAGGATGTGCAGCAAGGCAGCAACTGGAAGACTGGGCAAGAGGGGTGGCAGCTACAGACCGAGGTGGTCCCACATTTGCCTGTGAGACAGAATACACAACCCAGCGTTTACACATAGGAAAAGAAAGCCTCCAAAACCTCTGGCTATAAAAATCTTTGGGGATTGTAGCAGTGGAAGAAACTCCCAACCTCACAGAAAAGTTCACTGGGGAGACCCACAGGGTTCTAGAATGTATACAAAACCACTCCCCTGGGAATCAGCACCAGAAGGGTCCAATTTGTTTGTGGGTGGTGGGTGAAATGATTGAAAGTGGGATAGGAGCCGAGCAAGTGGCATTGTTCCCTCTGGAACCCCTCCCCCACATACAGTGCCATAGTGCAGCAATGAGGGTTGCCCCACACTGGAGAATACCTATGGCTCTGCCCCTTACTACATAATACGTGCACCAAGACAAAGAAAAATGGTCCAAATGAAAGAATATCAAAACTCAAAAAACAGAACTAAGCAACAAGGAGATAACCAAACTATCTGATGCAGAGTTCAAAACACCAGTAATCAGGATGCCCACAGAAATGGTTGAGTATGGTCACAAAATAGAGGGAAAAGGGAAGGAGATGCAAAGTGAAATAAAGAAAAATACAGTGAAGGAAAGGAAACGGGGACTCAAATCAACAATTTGGAGCAGAAGGAAGATATATACATTCAACCAGAAAAGAATGAAGAAACAAGAATTCAAAAAAATGAGGAGAGGCTTGGGAACCTCTGGGACAACTTTAAACATTCCAACATCCGAATCATAGGGGAGCCAGAAGGAGAAGAGGAAGACCAAGACATTGAAAACTTATTTGAAAAAAATAATGAAGGAGAACTTCCCCAATCTGGTGAAGGAAATAGACTTCCAGGAAGTCCAGGAAGCTCAGAGGGTCCCAAAGAAGTGGGACCCAAGGAAGCACACACCAAGGTACATCATAATTACATTACCCGAGATTAAAGATAAGGAGAGAATCTTAAAAGCAGCAAGAGAAAAGGAGACAGTTACCTACAAAGGAGTTCCCATTAGACTATCAGCTGATTTCTCAAAAGAAACCTTACAGGCAAGAAGGGGCTGGAAAGAAGTGTTCAGAGTCATGAAAGGCAAGGACCTACATCCAAGATTACTCTATCCAGCAAAGCTATCATTTCGAATGGAAGGGCAGATAAAGTGCTTCCCAGTTAAAGCCAAGTTACAGAAGTTCATCATCACCAAGCCCTTAATATATGAAATGTTAAAGGGACTTATCTAAGAAAAAGAAGATGACCAAAAATATGTACAATAAAATGATAACAAACTCACAACTATCAACAACTGAACATAAAAAAACAAACTAAGCAGACAAGTAGAACAGGAACAGAATCACAGAAATGGAAATCACAGCAGGGAGGTGGAGGGGGAGAGAGGGCGAGAAGCTACAGGGAATAAGAAGCATAAATGGTAGGTAGAAAATAGACAGGGAGAGGTAAGAAAGGGAAATGTAGATGGTAAAGAACTTACATGTATGACCCACAGACATGAACTAAAGGGGAGAATGCTGGAGGGAGGGGAGTGAGGGGTGGAGGGGGAGAAAGGGGAGAAAAAAATGGGACAACTCTAATAGCATAATCAATAAAATGTATTTAAAAAATAAAAATAAAATAAAAAAGCATAAATGGTAGGTACAAAATACATAGGATGAAGTTAAGAATAGTATGGGAAATGGAGGAGCCAAAGAACTTACATGTATGACCCACAGACATGAACTAAAGGGAGAATGCTGGAGGGAGGGGAGCGCAGGGTGGAGGGGGAGAAAGGGGAGAAAAAAATGGGACAACTGTAACAGCATAATCTACAAAATATACTTAAACACAGAGCCCAGAAATAAACCCAAGTCTCTATGGTCAATTAATATTTGACAAAGGGGGAAAAGCATAAAATGGAGTAAAAATAGCCTCTTCAACAAATGGTGTTGGGAGATCTGGACAGCTACATACAAACAAATGAAACTCCATCACCAACTTACACCATATACAAAAATAAATTCAAGGTGGATAAAAAACTTAAATATAAGTCATGACACCATAAAAGTCCTAGAGGAAAACATCGGCAAGAAAACCTCAGACATTCCACGCAGCAACATCTTCACTGATATGTCCCCTAAAGTAAGGGACATAAAGGAAAAAAAAAAAAACAAATGGGACCTCATCAAATTAAAAAGCTTTTGCATAGCTAAAGAAAACAGCATTAAAATGAAGAGAGAACCAACTATATGGGAAAACATATTTGCCAATGATACCTCAGACATGGGTTTGATCTCCAAAATATATAAAGAACTCACACGACTCCACTCAAGAAAGACAAAAAACCCAATTAAAAAATGGGCAAAAGACTTGAACAGACACTTCTCCAAGGAGGACATACAGAGGGCCCAGAGACATATGAAAAGATGCTCAGCATCACTAGCCATTAGAGAGATGCAAATTAAAACAACAAAGAGATACCTACCACCTTACACCGGTCAGAATGGCCATCATAAATTAATCAACGAACAAGTGTTGGAGAGGATGCAGAGAAAAGGGAACCCTAGTTCACTGTTGGTGGGAATGCAGACTGGTGCAGCCACTGTGGAAAACAATATGGAAATTTCCTCAGAAAACTAAAAATGGAACTGCCTTTTGACCAGCAATTCCACTGCTGGGATTATACCCTAAGAACCCTGAAACACCAGTCCAAAAGAACCTATGCACCCCAATGTTCATAGCAGCACAACTTACAATAGCCAAGTGCTGGAAGCAACCTAAGTGCCCATTAGCAAATGAGTGTATCAAAAAACTGTGGTACATTTACACAATGGAATTCTATGCAGCAGAAAGAAAGAAGGAGCTCCTGCCCTTTGCAACAGCATGGATGGAACTGGAGAGCATTATGCTAAGTGAAATAAGCCAGGAGGTGAGGGACAAATACCATATGATCTCACCTTTAACTGGAATATAATCAACAGAAGAAAAAACCCAACAAAATATAACCAGAGACATTGAAGTTAAGAACAATCTAACAATAGCCAGAGGGGAGAGGGTAAGGGCACTGTGGGGAGAAGGGTTTACAGGAACTACTATAAAGGATACATGGACAAAACCAAGGGGGAGGGTGTAGGTGAGGGAAGAGAGGTGGGTTTGGCTGGAGGGGTGGGGAGAAAATGCAGACAACTGTAACTGAACAACAATAAAGTAAGTAATTTATAAAATAACAACAAAAAATAGTTTAAATAAATTTTAAAAATAAAATAAAATATACTTTAAAAGTATATTTAAGGTGGGGGAGGGAGGTGAGTTTGGCTGGGGTGGGGTGGAGGGATGGGGAGAAAATCCAGACAACTGTAATTGAACAACAGTAAAAAAAAAAAAAAAAAAAAAAACATGATTAAATCTAGCTACTTTAAGAAGAAACAGATCCATTGAGATACATAGTCGGCTCCCACAATCAGTGAAGAGGCTGAGAGATTTTAAGCTGAACTTCCAGGAACGACTCCCACTTGGAGAGAGGCTGTCCTGTCGTGATCAGGGCACTGGGGACCAGGAGCTGCGACCCCCGCTGAAGAGCCAAGAGCAGCACCCTGTGTCAGTCTGGGACAGTGGAGCGGATCCCCTCAGCCCAGCCTCCGTCTTCGTAAATCTATCTCATTGTCCCCGAAATGGCCTCCAGGATCCATCTGACTAACAGAGCCTACGCTGTATCCTGCAACAAGAAAAATGAATTCTCTGTTGGGAAGGAGAGACTTACACTCTAGAGAACCATCAAAATGTGGAGCAGGAGTTTATATGGGCTCAACAACAGGTGTCAAGCACAAAGCAGAACTCAGATGGGAGCCCAGATGTAGCCAACCCCAGTGTCTGTGTTCTTAGCCATGTCATTCTGTGTCCTGTACAGCCTTCTAATGCCCCTGTCCCAGAGGACCCAGGGCTCACCAGTGGCAGGGACCTTGCATCTGTGACACCTCACATGCGCTGTTTAGGGTCCTTGCAGAAATACCTAGTGCCTGACCCACATTTATTATCCAGAAGAGCCTGCCCGTCTAGAATTCCAGGTGTTATTTCATCCTGAAAACGGGAGTGAATAGGGGAGGTGGTGCCCTTTACTACTCTGTGGAGTCCAGATGGACTCAAGACTCAAGGATTTGCCCTTCCTGTGCTCGAGCCTATCTGCTTTCAGCCTCCGAGCATCCTGAGGGAAGAACCTGTGCCTTCTTCATACTGGTTTTCCTGCTCCTAGGACTGGGCCAGGCACATCGCCGGTGCTCAAGTAATATTGGCTGAATAAGAAAAAGAACAGAGGGATGTATGGGTGGTGAAGAGCTCTCCTGATTTTCAGTTGGCTCCCAAGGAAGGACAGGTCTAGTCAGGCTGGGAGAGTTTGTGGAAAAATGGAGAGCAAAAGAGCAGGCCAAAAATAACCCAGAGGGCCGCATCGTACTCCAAAGGAAGCCATAACCCTCCCACTGACACAATCACTTCACACCCCACTGCAGCCCTGTTCTCTCCCAACACCCACTTCGCACCCCATGGTAATTAACCAGTCTCCCCGCACAACCAATTCCCACATCACAGAAACCCCAGTCCTCCCTCCTCATAAACCCTTGACATTCCAGAGTAAACCCCATGTTTCCCCCTCTGCAACCACTTCACTCTCCACATCAGGTACCACCCCTCCCTCCCCACATATATTTGACACTAAGAGCAAGCCTTGGGGCTTCCCCTCCAGAGAGATTTCCCACCTCTGCTACCACTTCACACTCCCTGGAAAGTGTGACTTCACACTGCACTTCTGCCCACCTCGCCCCCAGGACAAGTCCAATCCTCTCTCCACAAAACCAATTACATTCAACTTTGAGTACCATATCCCCTCACTACAGCAGCTTCACACTGAAGAGTGAACCCCAGTCTTCTCTCTCACACCTCTCACGTTCCAAAACACACTGATCCTTCTTACCCACTGCCCCTTCACACTCCACATAATCCCTAGTCCTCCCTCCACAAAACACATCACGGTCACGTAAACTCATCTCTCTCACAGACATTCTCATGGGTACACTTGGGCCATCTATGGATGAGGAGCCAAGGCCTCCTTCCAACAGCCATGGGAGAGAACCGTCCTCAGAACAGGTCCTCCAGCTCAGGCTGGTGTAGCACCTGCCTGAAAACTACCGGTTTATTTCCTGGTCAGTGCACGTGCCTGGGTTGCACGTCTGGTCCCCCGTTAGAGGCTTGCAAGAGGCAACCAATAGATGTTTCTCTCTCACATCAATGTTTCTTTTTTTTTTAATGTTTGAATTTTTTTTTATTATTATTGTTCAAGACACTTTTGTCTTGTTCCTGATCTTAGTGGGGAAAGTTTTAGATTTTGCCACTTGAGTATGAGGTTGGCTATAGGTTTCTCATACATGGCCTTTATTATGTTGAGGAATGCTCCCTCTGCTCCCACTTTGCTGAGTGTTTTAATCATAAATGGGTGCTGTACCTTATCAAATGCTTTTTCCGCATCTATTGATATGATTATGTGATTTTTGTCTTTGCTTTTGTTTATGTGATGTATTACATTTATTGAGTTGTGAATATTGTACCATCCTTGCATCCCTGGGATGAAACCCACTTGATCATGGAGTATGATCTTTTTAATGTATTTCTGGATGCAGTTTGCCAATATTTTGTTGAGGATTTTCGCGTCTATGTTCATCAGCGATATTGGCCTGTAGTTTTCTTTCTTTGTTGTGTCTTTATCTGATTATAGGATTAGGATGATTCTGGCCTCATAAAAAGAGTTTGGGAGTCTTCCCCCTTCTTGGATTTTTTGGAATAGTCTGAGAAGAATAGGGGTTAGCTTTTCCTTAAATGTTTTGTGAAACCATCCAATCCAGGGCTTTTGTGTGCCAGTAGGTTTTTTAATAAGCTTCAATTTCACCAGCTCTTACACTCTGTGCAGGCTTTCTGCTGCTTCTTCATTCAGTTTTGGAAGATTATATGTTTCTAGAAATTTGTCCATTTCACTCAGGTTTTCAAATTGCTTGGCATATAGTTGTTCATAGTAATTTCTTACAATACTTTGTATTTATGTGCTATCAGTTGTAATTTCTCCTCTTTCATTTCTGATTTTATTTATTTGACACTTCTCCCTTTTTTCTTCATGAGTCTGGCTAAAGGCTTGTCAATTTTGTTTATCTTTTCAAAGAACCAGCTCTTGCATTTATTGATCCTTTGCATTGTTCTTTCAGTCTCTATGTCATTTCCTTCTACTCTGATTTTGATTATTTCCTTCCTTCTACTCTCCCTGGGCTTAATTTGTTGTTGTTCCTCTAGTTCTTGTAGATGTAGGGTTATGTTGTTTAGTTGAAATGTTTCTATCTTTTTTATATGGGCCTGTATTGCTATGAACTTCCCTCTCAGAACTGCCTTCCCTGTGTCCCATAAGTTTTGGAATGTTTCATTTTTATTTGTTTCCAGAAACTTTTTGATTTCTTCCTTGATCACATTATTAACTCATTCATTGTTTAATAAAATGCTATTGAGTCTCAGAATTTGAGTGTTTTTTAGTGTTTTCCTTGAGGTTGGTTTCTGGTTTCAAGCACTTGTGGTCCAAGAAAGTACTTGATATGATTTCAATTTTCTTGAATTTGTTGAGGCTTGTTTTATGTCCTATCATGTGGTCTATCCTTGAAAATGTTCCATGTACATTTGAAAAGAATGTGTTATTTGCTTCTTTGGGATAAAAGCTTCTATATATCAGTAAATCCATTTGATCTAATATATCCCTCCGTTCCACAATTCTTGTTGATATTTTGTTTGAAAGATCTATCCATTCTTGACAGTGGGGTGTTAAAACCCCCTACTATAAATGTGTTGCTGTCTATATCTTTCTTGAAGTCCTCTGAGATTTTTCTTATATATTTGGGTGCACCTATGTTGGGTGCATATATCACATTGATGTTTCCCTCTTTCCTTCTCATCAGCTCTCTCTAAAAATAAATAAATCTTTAAAACAAACAAACAAAAAAACAGGTCCTCCAGCTGCAGGGCAGCCTTGGGTCAACTGGGGCCTCTGCCAAGGTCAGACTGCCTTCACAAGGGAGCCCCCAGCCTGCACCACCCAGAGGAGGCCACTCCTAAATTCCTGAACCCCAGCAACAGGGAAACCCAAATCAAATGTTTGCTATCTTAAGCCATGTTTTAGGGCGATTTGTTATGTAGTAGAAAACAATCATCTCTCACCTTTTTTGAGAAGACGCCATACGTATTACTATATTCACTCTACATCCCCAAACCCTGGTGTCCTGTGCTCACTCAGTGAAAAAATAGCTTCATTTTATGACAGGCTTGTCCCCAGTCTTTTATGGGCACCTGGAAACAGGAGCATCACTCACCAATAAAAAAGAGACTTTTTAACAAAGAACCATTGGACAGCAACTATTTAAAATTACTTAAGGAGGAGCTACTAGAAATTATCTTTTAAAAAGCCTGCTGTTAGAATTTGCACAGTGGCTTTCTCCTAGTGAGAGGGAGGGAAGGAATACAGGCCTTGAGGCATCCAGGGTACCGACAATCACAAAGGGCCCAGCCTGAGAAGTCCAAGCAGAAGGGGACAAGCTCCCAGATCCCACTCGGGAATTGTCCTGATGTCCTCCTGAAGCCACGACAGACAAGGACTTCACTCAGACTGAGCTGGGAGACAGCCCCCTGCCTCTGCTCCCAGGACACCTGGGGGCAGGTGGGGAGCACTAGCTCCTGCCCTCTGACAGTCTGAACAAAGCACCAGCATTCCCCAAACCCAGGGTCCCCAATCCTTTGAGACTGTCAGTCTTGGGGAAGCTGCAGGCTCCACAGGAATAAGAGAAGGTGAAAAATGGCAGCAAATCCCTGTCTTATTCCTTCTGTGACAACTAGGGTGGGGCTGGGGCAGATGTAAAGCCACCCTCAGAACTGAGGGCTAACTGTATGCAAATGCAAACACCCTGGCTAAAAGAAAAAAAAAAAACACCCCAACTAAGAGTGTTTTCTCCACTACAGGCTGTGAAGTATGCAAGAAAAGCAGTATCTAGCCTCAGAGTCCCAGTGACGAGAGGGAGGGGCCATTTTTAAATATGCCCAATTGCCTAAGAATATCTAAATATGGAAACTAGTGACTTCAGTGTCCTAGAGCAGAAATTGCCCCCCTCACCCTGCTTTAGAGGCTTCCTGTGGGCACCGTAGCAGGTACAAGGCAGCTTCTAAAGCTGCTCGTCTCTGTTGCCTTAGTTCAGTTCATTCAAACACAGCTTACCGAATATCAGCCATGCAGAGCGGTCTGTCAAACTGCACACCCAGACCCCAGAGGCAGACCTCTGTCTCCTTCAACACCAGCTCCATTTCCACTGGGACAGAGAATCCCCACATTCCCACCTTCCTGCTTTCCCCTGTGTCGACCAAGGTTCCAATATTTTGGAATAGTTCACTTGCTTGACTGAATTGATTTAGAAACAATATACCCTGCTTACTGAAAGACATTCAAACACTTCCTCTGCTTTTGCCTTTGCTCAGCATGAGACAATCAGGCTTATCACAGAATCCACAATAATCGCAGCAGAAAAGGTGGACATTTCACCAAGTTATAGCTTTTCTGAAACATTGAAAATAGCCCTAATTTCCCCATAATTCAGGTCTTACCTCCCAGAGCTCTTTAAGGGGGTCATTTAATGCAATCAAGGTAGTGTTGAAAAGGAAGGTTCTAGAGGACATTAAAAGAAGCCAGTGTCAACCCCCTCCGCCCCGGCCCCATATTCCAAATTAATGCATCAGGAAGAAAGCTAATGGGGGAGAAAGGGGACATAGGAGGGAGGGGAGGCCAGAGAACAGAGATGGAAGAAAGGAGACTAACTTGAATTCCAAAGTCCCAAAGCAAGTGAAGCACAGGGGTGGCATCGCCACCAAGCTTCCTGCTGTGACAATGCTGCCACCTTCTGGCAGTAGCTGGAAATTCATGAGAAAATACCTCCAGTCACTGTCATTCTTACTGAACCACAAAGATGTGATCCTATGTATACATACCTACCAATTATGTGTGTGTGTGTATAATCTCCCCAAGGTGTTCCTGGGATCTATTTAAACTAGAATTAAATAATACATCCACTATTCAAGCTCTTACCTTTTAAAAAGGACCCCTGAGTGCCTGGACAACTAGAGAAACACCTTCAAAGTCCTCCCTACGTTATGCATGCCTCCCCTTCCGACCCACTGCTCACCCAGCAGCCAGAGTCACCTGCCACTTGTGACAACATGGGAGAACCTTGAAGGCCGATGCTAAGTGAAAGAAGTCAAACAGACAAAGACCAAGCTGTACATCATTTACGTGTGGAATCTGAAAATCCCCACAAACTCATAGGAGCAGAGAACAGCCTGGAGGCGTTTGCAGCAGAAGACAGGACCAGGACCAACAGCAGCCTCTGTGGGCTGACTCAGTGGACTGACCCCTGGCCTGCCCACCAGGGGGCTCAGGCCTCGGCCAGCTGCTGCAGCACAGAGAGGGTCCCATACAGGGCAGACAGGGGCTTCTTGGCTTCCAGGTCCCAGGTTGACCTGGGGCTATGCAGCTCCATCTTCAGGCCACACTCATCCAGCAGGCCATAGGTTATGGCCAAACCCTCCCCCTGGAGGGGAGCCAGGAGCTCGGGTTTGAGGGTGAAGGGAATGCTCCAGGGGTACTTGAAGTTGGGCTCCAGGATGCTCCTCACCTTAAAGAAACAGGACCAGCTGTTACAGATCAGCCTTGAGGTCAGGAAGAGAGAACCTTCAGTCCCAAGAGCCAGGGGTCATGCAGGACAACTACAAGGGCAGGAGCTCTGGAGTCATGTCCTGGCCCTGTCTTGTGATTGGTGTGACCAAGGACACATTATTGGAACTCCTTGAGCCCTGGCTCCTCAGCTGCTAGATGGGGATGCTAACATTTACCCTCCAGAATAGTGGTGTTTGGAATAGTATATGTGAATGCTCGTGTGTGCCATGTGTGTATGGGTATGCACGTGTCATGCATGCATACGTACTTGTATGTACGTACAAGGGGACAGAGAGCATGCAATTTGCAAATGGTAACCATGTGCGTAAAGGAGGGGTATAACCCAGATACCCTGAGCTCCCCAACCATGTATCCTATATGACTATTTGAGAACTGGTGGGGAGCCTCTGTGGGGGTTGTCATGGAAACAAAGACCTTCCCCAGGCAGACTCATGACCACCTGGCCTGCTCCCAGAGGGAGATGCAGCCCAGGTTTCCTGGTGGCCACAGTGGGACTTTGTCTCCTTCCCAGCAGAAACCTGATTCATCTCTCCCTCCTCAGAATCATTCTTGTCTCCAGGTCCCTCATCCTCTTCCCAGGACACTGGCCCCTGGGGATTTCTTACCAGATCTCGCTGCTGGGAGA
The DNA here is from genome assembly GCF_022682495.2 of Desmodus rotundus. Lineage (NCBI taxonomy): Eukaryota > Metazoa > Chordata > Mammalia > Chiroptera > Phyllostomidae > Desmodus > Desmodus rotundus. Next base: position 7,231,547 of record NC_071394.1, on the reverse strand, counting down.
GGATCTTCTTCTCCATGGATGGGGCCAGCAGACAGAGTTGGACGTCACTCAGCACTGGGGACAGGGGACATTTGGGGAGAGGGAGTCAGATACTCCTCTCTCCATAGAGAGGCGAACTCTAAGGCAGAGGGATAAGACTCCTTAGACTTGAAGGTCAAGTTCCCTGCCCTGGAAAGGCCTCCTTTGGCTCTTGGGATGGTCTCCAGGATGCTCCCTAACTTGGCCCAGAGGAGGGATTCTGTGGCTGGAGCCTGGAATCATCCACCCTCAGTGATACGTTGGATGAACCTGGGCTGGTCTTTCTAGGTCTTTCTGTGTCACATGGCAAGTTTATCACACTGAGCCCTGCTGACCTTGGAGAGAAGTGTGAGGTGAGGGTGAAAAATCGTAACATTTCAAGGGTTTTGAAGAGGTGGCATCTGATGCGGCCCTTCTGGGGTCTCTGGGAGACCAACATTGTGACCCCCCACAGTGTCCCTCCAAATCACTCTTACCCATCATGGCTTCAAGCAGGTAAAGGATGAAGTACTGCGAGCCATTCCATGCGAAGCTGGAGTCCTTCTGCAGTTCATTCAGAATGGTGTCCCCAGGGCCATTCAAATGGCCCTTCAAGGGTTCCTGTTCAAGCTATAGGAGACAGGTATTATTAATGAGGATGATAATACCATGTGACTTTGCCTGTAAATTCTGTGTTTATAAGTGATTAACCAAGGAGCAGGGTAATGGCTCTACACAGCCCCTGGGGACACTGAGCACTGTCACTGTGTGAGAGCTGAGCCCCTGGCCCTGCTCACTGGGGACAGAGCCATGGTCCCCAATCTCAGACAGCCTCTTCAGCCCCCTGAGATTACCCCCATTCCTGTTTTCCCCATATATCTCAGCAGTCAGATCTCTGAAACATCCCCCATTTACAAGTCTGATCGGCCTTCGGTAGCAGTGGGACCCCTCACCATGTGCACAAGGTCCTGAAGAGCCCCTCGGTCCCCCAGCATGGCCAGGATGTTGGAGAACACAACGCCCTTGATGTCCTTTGAGAGCTCGGCCGCTGCTATTACTTTCTCGGAAACCTCCTCATGTAGGCGCTTGAAATCTGCCCTCAGACGATAATGGCAACGAGAAGACGAAGACAACTCTTTGATTAGAACAGTCATTTCCCATCAACATAAGCAAAATTCTTCTTCCCTTTAAGTGGCTGCCCCAAGCATCTCTGAAGGTGGCATGTTTGAGCTCCGTGATGGAGCTGCCATAACAGGCTAGAGAGATGGAAGATCTCAGCTGAAATGAGGTGGGGGGTAAATGCAGGGAGGGGAGCAGAGGATTCTGGAAAGGGGTCATGGGAAGGGGAAGAAACTGACCAGGCACTGAAATACCTAGCAGGAGGAATTTATGGATATAAAGTGCTTGGTACCACATACAATTGTGCCTGTACCTCTGGGTCTATAGAGAATTAACCAAGGAATGGATGTTGGGGGCTCTCTGCCTCTGCTAGGACACCTGAGGAGGCCTCCAGGTGGGCTTCTGAGAGTGAAAAGTCACTAGAATGAAAGTGACAGGGAGGCAGGATTCCTGTTTGGTTCACTGCCCAAGCCCCAGTGCTCAGAATAATACCCAAGAAGTCCTCCATAAAAGCTTCCTGCATGCATCCAGGAATGAAAGGAAGGAAGGGAGGGAGGGAAGGAAGGAGGGAGGGAGGAAGGAAGGAAGGAAGGAAGGAAGGAAGGAAGGAAGGGAGGAGTTAATTAGTGGGGCTGACCAAAGTGTAAATTAAGAAGTACAGCTCAGTTTTCTGAGTTGCTTGGAAACCTCCAATTTGGGTTCTGAGCTTTGCAGTTTCCTACCCAGCAGGCCTTTATTCCCCCTTAGTAAACACTCACCAAGCAAGAAAGGCTCCTGTATTCTTTCTAGAAAGAGAAAAGCAAGTGGTCATCTCCCTTCCTCATCCCCCAAATGTGCTTTAGAGACACTTCTGAGGGTTCTTCCCTCCACGCCCCCTCCCTCTTGCTTAACCTCTTCCTGCTCCATCCCTCAGCCCTCCCCATCCTCCCTGACCCTTCCCATCCCACAGAAAACATGGCCAGGCTCCAGGGCCATTGTGTAAAAGGCAGGGATGCATGGCCCTGCTCCCCAGAGGAGTACAAATAGGACCCCTCCCCAGCCCCAGCAAACACTCACGTATTGGTTCAATGAAGCATACTCCGCTGCCTAGAAGAGAAATTAAATTCCCCACCAAAGAGTTAGTCTCTGCCAACTCTCTCTTTCTCTACATTCTACCACCTACTCCACAACACCCTTTTTCCATCCACCCAGCCCTTTCCAGGGAGAGCCCGAGCCAGGTGGCTCAGATGAGGATGGCAAAGGCAATCACATGGAGTTTCATGTGGGCAAAATGGGGCCTTGTGGAGGGACCACATTATACTTTCCTGGTACTAAAGGCATGCTTATTTTCAATGAGTACTCATGGTACCGGTATTTTTCTGGAAAGAGAAAAAGAAGTAATCACAACAGCTGAGTCTCCACTCCCCCCAAACACACTCACACTCCAACCCAGGATAGGTGGCTGTCCCTGTGACCAGGGGCCTGTGCCCAGGTCACAGCAGGTGTATGAGGACATGGTAGAGGAGCCTGGCTGGGGAAGGTTTGCCTGTGGGTGTGTCGGGGCTGAGCCCCCAGCAGGGTTTTTGTAGGGTCTAAAGTGGGTCAAGGGCTCAGCAGGGCCTGAGGTCTAAGCAGAGAACCTGCCCAACAACTCACTTGGAAAGGTGTCCTCTTCATCATCTGAGACGTGAAGAATGTCTGGGTGGAAAGAAGCCAGGTCAGCAGAGCCCGGGTTACCCCCACTGGAGTCTCTCACATCCCCACACCTGTGACCCCACACTTCCAACTTCAGTTCAGGTGTGACAGCTTTTCTCAGGGTGACCTGGGACCCCTTGCATCAGAATCACCTGGGATGCTTATGGAAACTCAGGATCCCTGCCTTTTCCATATCTTCAGAACCTGGCTCTCTCAAGAGGAAGCTACAACCTGCCTTGTCAATAAGCACCTGAGGGATGGGTATCCACTCCAACCTCCCATTTCACCAGAACCGAAACTGCCTTCCTTCCTGCTGCCCTTTGGCTAACTCTCCTGGAGGGGCCCCTTACAAGTCTACCCCCCAGTCCTGCCCGCTGCCTGGCCAATTTCACATTTCATGTAGAAAAGCATTCAAAGTTCTGAAACTTGCCTAACAATCAGAGTTATGTCTTTGGCAGGAAACAGGAGCCCATGAAGGAAGAAGGGCAGAAACAGTCCCATTAAAGGAGATGCCATGGATCATGGTGTGGCAGCATCCAGGGAGAAAGGAGCTCCAAGGAAGGAGTGATCAAGTGTGTGGCCATTGGTAACAACATGGAGTGAACTCGCTGGAGGGCAGACTGCAGTGGGTGGAGGTGGGGATGCCAGGGAGGGAGGGGGCAGAGTGTAGAAGATTCTTTAGGGAAGTTGGCTGTGAGGGGACACTCGGGTGAGCACATTTCTGAGATGGCAGGGACCCATCTCGCCGTCAGGTCATGGGAAGGGTCCAGGTGAATGGAGAGAGGGAAGACAAACAGCCACTTTCTCAGACATTTCTCTCTACCAGCTCTGGAGAGAAGGTCTCATTTTCATTCATAGGTAAGATGGGTGACAGAGGAATTCTGATTTTCTCCAAAGCTACACAGCATCGCTACGGCAAATTATTGCACAGGGCTGCACATTATTTTCCTCTCCGATTCGCTATGAAATTGGATGAAATCACTTCACGGAAGTGCAAAGGTTACAGCACTGAGCCATTGGTTCCCCCTTAGGGGGGAATTGTAGAAACAGGCAAGTGCCGTGCGCCCCCTAGTGGGCAGGACATGGCTTGCAGGCACTGCTGTGAGGTCAGCCTTTGAGTCCAGCTCCATTTACTTCACACTTGTCAACACTTACACAACACGGTTTTGAAGACTGAGTTGAGCCACTGACCCCAAAGACTGGAGAGTTTTCCCTTGTTCTGCCTATGGCTGCTGACAGGAGGTCAGTGACAGAAGGACCTCCCTTAGCCAGATGTTATATTGAGGCTTCTACAGGGAACAGCGTGTGTGTGTGTGTGTGTGTGTGTGTGTGTGTGTGTGTGTGTGTGTGAGGGCACCCCTCGACCTCTGAGGAGCTGGACCCCAGCTGTATCAGGCTGACCTCCACCTGGGACTCAGCATTAGGGCCGGGAGGGGCCAAGGACCCTGAGCTGGTTGTGTTTGTAGCACCCACAGTCCACCCTGGTTTGTAGTTACTTCTTCATGAAAGTTTTTCTCCTGCGTGGAGTCAGAACCCCAAGTGTGTGTGTTGGGGAACTGTGCATTTGGAGGCTCCTGAGGAGAGAAAGATGTTGAAACAGCTCTGCATTACGTGGTCAGGGCACTATGTCCACAGATTTGTTCCTGATGGGGCCACTATCTGTGGGCTTCCCCGTGGGGACATAGGTAACATGGGAGGGCTCTGTGGCTCCCCCAGGTGAACTGCTGAGAGTGGCGGAAACTTCAGTGGAGATGGTTGGAATTAGAAGCACACTCTGCCCGGTGCTAAACACACCCTGGCATTGGCCACCCCATTACACCCTCTCCACATAGGACACTGTCTCTCTACTTGTCCAGAGCAACATTTCAGCCAGGCCCTGCTTGCAGGTGCTGGGCGTGGTGGTGAGAATGTGTGTGCCCTGGACAGCTGAGGAATGCTGCTTCTCTCTCCGAACAGGTGGGGAAGCCACAGTTGCCTGATGATGGTCTTTCCTCCTCATTTCTCTCTCCAGGAGAAGCAGACTCCCGCTCCCTCCTGCCTCCTTCAGCCCCTGCTTACCCCAGCTGTTCTTCTTGAAAACCAGCTGCTTCCTCTTGTAGGCCATCACCGAGCCCTTTGGCACAGTATGCTTCTTCTCTGTCACTTTGAGAGCCCCGCCCCCTCCTTCAACCTGGGGGCAGAAACCAGGTATAATACCGTCACATATGCATGTGGTCTTAAAAGTCAAATACATCTAGAAAGTCATGAGAAAAGGAATCCGCAGCCCCTGCCCTCACCCTCCCTACTCCTGATTTCCACTTCCTGCCCTTTTTCCCTTGCTTCATCCCATATTTACCTTCAGATCTCTCAATTTCATGTGGATGCTGACATGAATTGATTTATTTCTGATTCAGTGTATCTAGTCACTTCCTCTTTTTCATGATGAGGGTTTTTTCTACTCTTTATAAGAGCTGAAGCAATTGATAAAAGGGAAACACCAACTCCAGCCTCTTCCAGGCTTCCATGCAGGGCCAGGGGAATATCCAGCCCTCCCTCCCTCTAACGGTCCTGTCACATCTAAGGGGGAGAGAGTACTGCAAAGTTCTTGCGAGTTCACAGCCCGGGGCACAGGCTCCCTAAAAATAAACCCTGGACCTATCGATGGGACTATAGAATACTTCCCTCCCCACATATCTTATCACAGTATCAGCACAGGCTGATTTACCAGAGGCCCTTTCATCACGTACATGGTGTCCAACATTCAACAAGAAAATCACAAGGCATATTCAAAGGCAACAAACAGATGTTTGAAGAGACAGAGCAGGCTGAGATCAGACTCAATTATAGTATGGATCTTGGAATTAATAGACAAGGAATTTTAAAGCACTGTGGTTAATTTGCTAAAATATCCAATGGAAAACAGACAAAATGCAAGTGCAGATGAGTAATGTAAGCAGCGAGATGGAATCCTAAGGAAAAAAATTAAAAAATAAATGCTAAGAGATCAAAAATACCATAACAGTAGTAAACAATGTCTTTGATTGGCATTAGTAGTAGACTGGACACAAGGGAGAGAAAAACTTCTGCACTTGAAGATGTATCAGTAGAAACCTCAAAACTAAAAAGCAAGGAGAAAAGTGACTGAAAAAAATGGAGCATAATATCCAAGAACTGTGGGATAACTACAAAAGTTGTAACATATGTGTAATGAGAATATAAGAAGAAAGAGAGAACAGAACAGAAAAAAACATCTGAAGCAATAATAACAGGATTTCCCCAAATTAATGTCAGACGCCAAGCCACAGATCCAGGAAGTTCAGAGAATTCCAAGCAAGATAAATAAAAATAAAAATAAATTTTAAAATTTATTATCTATAAATTCAAACTACAGAAAATCTTATATCTATATCTATAAATTCTTATAGATCTTATATCTATAAATTCAAACTACAGAAAATCACAAGTGAAGAGAACATATTAAAAGCCAGAGGATATTGAAAGAAGTCAGATACTTCTTGTCTGCTGTTGTTTCCATTTTTTTTCTTTATGAATCTGTACCTTGTTCAACAGGGACGTGACAATAAGTTATCTGAGGACACTAGTAACACTCCACTTCTTGCTATAAAAGCAAAATGAATTTTAGTTCTCCCAAAAAAGAATAAACTTATTTGAATTTTGCAAACTTTTTTATTATTATGTAGCTCTTCCATTTGATTTCTATTGTGGTAAAAAAAAAAAAAAAGTAATATCTTCCCCATTTTTAAGTGTCCAGTACAGTATTGTGTGTTCATTTTTATTTGTTTTGGATATTTTCTGACCTCCCTTGTGGTATCTACTTTGATCCATTGGGGGTTCAAGAGTGTACATCTTAATGCCCATATTTTTGTGAATTTGTTATGTTTCCTTGGGTTATTAATATCTAGTTTCATTCCACTGTGGCCAGAAAAGGTACCTGGTATAACATCAGCCTTCTCAAATCTGGTGAGACTGACCGGGTGGCCTCACATGTGCGCTATGCTACAGCACGTTCCATGTGAGCTCGGGTAGAATGTGTGTGATACTCTGCAGCGTGTTCCTATCTGTCTGTTATAGAATATAGTTCAATTCGTCTATACGGTGCTCTGCAGGTCCTCTGTTTCCTTGTTGGTCTTTTGTCTGATCGACCAAAACAAAGTTGCTGCAGCCGCGAACCAGGAGTGACACACCACCTGTTTTAACAACATCACAGCCCGTGGCCAACCTTTAGAGCTGCGCTGGCTCTGAATAGATGTTCACAATTCAGTTTTCTTCCTTCGGTTTCTAAGTCTTCTAAGCAAAGAACAACTACACATGAAGCATGTAACGTATAAAAGCACATTATAACACACACAAACTGTATGATAAATGAACTTGTTTATATAATTAAAAGTTGATTATAATTAAAGTTTATATAATTAAAAGGTTACATAATTATCGTTGATTATTGAGAGCAAGTCAGTTGTATAAATCCAACGAAGGTATTTAGGTCTCGCCCCTTCTACCAGTCCCTCTGAGGACGTCATGGCATTGAGGGAGGTTGGCTGTTAGCATAAAACTTGGCATCTATACAGTGCGGCAGATGTCCCCTTAGGCTTGCCATAATCCATCACTGACCCAAAGCAAATGTAACACCACATAATTAAACCTACATCTGATTCTGTTGATGGGTGAACCCATCTCATACCTTGACAAAAGTATTCACAATGAAGGACAATTTTCCCGAGAAATTCCCAGTGCCGCGATCCTCCATCACACAACTGTCCCGCAGTTCTACGACATCAGTCACAACATACAGATTCGTTGCTGTTCTCCGGCATTGCCTCAGAAGTGATGGCTCTGGGTCCATCACTTTCCTGGGGTGGGGGAAGAACAAGAGGGTCAGAGTGGGAAGAGATGCCTTCCTGGGTTACCCTGGGCTACCGTCCTCCTCAGGACCTGGAAGGGGTACGGGGACTTTGGACTCTGACAGGTGTTCCCTCCATGCATAGAGAGACATTGGCATATGGGTTAAGTTACTAAGGAACGCAAAACATATGCTTTGCTATGCAGGGTGGAGGGGCCCCCACTTCCTGATGGGGTGTGGGAAGGAGAGTATCCATGCCATTTTGTGAAAGGCATCTGCTTTTCCAAAATCATATGGGTCTTGTTAGAGGGTAGATTACAGATGTCCAGTGTACCAGGGCCCCTCACCTGAAGAGGCTGGAAGCAGACAGGTGTACATGGTGGACAGGAGTCCTTAGGAAGCCCTACTGTCAAAGCTGGGAACCCACAGTCCCCACTGTCCAGAAGCATGATCAGCGTGGGGTGGGGAGCAAACAGATAAATATGATGAGGCAGGGAAGATTCTGGATGATTATTCATGGCCAGCACATGGGAGTGTTTATAGATTGGCTGTCCTTGGTAAGTGGCTGGTAGGGCTGACTTGAAGATACAGGTTTGGGCAGGGGATATGACGAGTTTGAAGTGCTGAAGAAGGATTTCATGTCCATTGCAGCTCTGAGACTCAACTCTGGTTCTTCTTAAGGCCCCACCAGGGCAGGCGCCCTGGATGACAGCCAAGTGCAATACGAGACACCCTCAAATTGCTTTTCAATGGAGGAGGTCAGGAGCCTCCAGTGTGGATTTTCCCACTGCCCTGTGGGGAGAATTCAGGCCCCTTTGGGGGTATCCAAACCCCTTACTGTGTCTCTAAGAGGTTATGTCATCTGACATTTACTTACCTCCAAGCCTAGTTTTGTCACCTTCATCCCAGTTGGCTAAGCTCCCGCCTCACTGACTTCCCGCTGCTCCAGAAAATGTCAAGCTCTGTCCTGTCCTGTCCTGCCCTGTCCCAGGACTGCAAACCCTCATCTGGACCACTTTCCTCCTGCTCTTTGCTTCTTTCATTCTTCAGGTCTGAGTTCAATGTTAGCTCCACAGAGAGACCTAAATAGACTCCTTTCCACCCAGCCCTTTTCTCACAAACTCCTATTAACCTCAGAGCTCCCAGCACAATCCGTAACTGCCTCTAAGTGAAACACATTATGTGTCCCACGTACATTTATTAGAAGTACCTGATTGCCTTCCTGTCCACATTTCAAGTTTTGATGTCAGGCTTATTTCTTTTTCTTGGTGCTAGATAATAAAATGTATCCCTAAAATTGGAGCCACTTTAGCTGCTGAAAGAAATTCATAACCTCTGAGGACACATAGTAAGGGATTTGGATACCGCCCAAAGCGGTCTGAATCCCCCTCCCCCCACCGGGGCAACAGGAAAATCCACACTGGTGGCTCATGACCTCCTTCATTGAAAAACAAACTCAGCAAACAAGCAGAACAGAAACATAATCATAAGTATGGAGATCATTTGGAGAGTTATCAGTTGGGAGCAGAAAAGGAGAATGGGGGAAAAGGTGCGGGGATTAAGAAGTACAAATTGGGACACACAAAATAGACAGGGATGTTAAGAACAGTATAGGAAATGGTATAGTCAAAGAACTTACATGCATGACCCATGGACATGGACTAAGAGAGGGGATTGCTGGAGAGAAGTGAGGGGTACCAGGTGGAGGGGGGCAAAGGGGGCAAAGGGGGCAATGTACACTACCTACATTACAGTTGAGACAACTGTAATAGAAAAATGAATAAAATAGCCCTGGCACGTGTGGCTTAATGGATTGAGTGTCAGCCTGTGAACAAAAGAGTCACGGTTCCATTCCCAGTCACTGCACACGCCTGGGTTTCGGGCCAGGTCCCCAGTAGGGGGTGCACGAGAGGCAACCACACAATGATCTTTCTCTCCCTCTCTTTCTTCCTCCCTTCCTATATCTAAAATAAATAAATAAAATCTTTTTAAAAAGAAAAGAAAAATGAATAAAATATATTTAAATTTTTTTTTAATTGTAAGAGTCTTACAAGACACCAGAAGTACAGAAATTGTGCCATGCCCTGTCAAAGTAACTTTTATTCTCTAAATAGCCTGTGACTTTTAACTACTTGGTTACTTCAGTAATTTTTCACATTGATAGAAAGATGACGTAAATTGAAATCTCTGTTTCTAAGAGGCATAAAGTTGGGACTTCTGGCCAAGATGGAGACATAGGTAGATACACTGTGCCTCCTCGCACAACCAAAACAAGGACAACAACAAATTGAAAAACAAAAAATAACCACAACTGCCAGGAAATCAAACTGTATGGAAGTCCGACAACCAAGGAGTTGAAGAAACATTCATTTACACTGGTAGGAGGGGCCGAGACGGGCCAATGGGCAGAGAGGACACTTGGCAAGGTAGCTGCTACAGGACCAGGCCGGCGAGGTGGCGACTGGCTGAGCGGGCAGTCCCACATTTGCATGTGGATAGACCAGGAGGAACAACTGGGGAGCAAGTCAGACTGCCCAACCCAGGGTTCCAGTGTGGGGAAATAAAGCCTCAACACTTCTGACTGTAAAAACCTGAGGGGTTTGAGACGGTGGGAGAAACTCCCAGCCTCACAGAAGAGTTCACTGGAGAGACCCACAGGATCCTAGAATGTACACAAATTCACCCACCTGGGAATCAGCACCAGAAGGGCCCAATTTGCTCCTGGGTAGTGGGGAAGTGACTGAAAGCCTGCCGAGAGCTGAGCAAGTGGCACTGTTCCCTCTCTGACCCCTCCCTCACATACAGCACCACAATGCAGTTTGCCCCAACCTGGCCAATACCTAAGACTCCACCCCTTACAAGTAACAGTAGCGCTGAGGCAAAAAAAAAAAATGACCCGAAAGAAAGAACATATCAAAACTCCAAAAATAGAACTAAGCCATGAAGAGGTAGTCAACCTACCAGATGCAGAGTTCAAAACACTGGTAATCAGGATGCTCACAGAAGTGTTTGAGTATGGTCACAAAATAGAGGAAAAAGTAAAGGCTATGCAAAGTGAAATAAAGAAAAATACACAGGGAACCAACAGTGGAGGGAAGGAAACAGGAATCAAATCCAAATCAATTATTTGGAACATAAGGAAGAAATAAACATCCAGCCAGAACAGAATGAAGAAACAAAACAAAGAATTCAAAAAAATGAGGAGAGGTTTAGGAACCTCTGGGACAACTTTAAATATTCCAACATCTGAGTCATAGGGGTGCCAGAAGAAGAGAAAGAGCAAGACATTGAAAACTTATTTGAAAATATAATGAAGGAGAACTTCCCCAATCTGGCAAAGGAAATGGACTTCTAAGAAGTCTAGAAAGCTCAGAGAGTCCCAAAGAAGTTGGACCCAAGGAAGCACACACCAAGGCACATCATAATTACACTACCCAAGATTTAAGATAAGGAGAGAATCTTAAAAGCAGCGAGAGAAATGGAAAGAGTTACCTACAAAGGACTTCCCATAAGACTATCAGCTGATTTCTCAAAAGAAACCTACAGGCAAGAAGGAGCTGGAAAGAAATATTCCAAGTCATGAAAGGCAAGGGCCTACATCCAAGATTACTCCAGCAAAGCTATCATTTAGAAGGGGACAGCAGATAAAGTGCATCCCAGATAACGTCAAGTTAAAGGAGTTCATCATCACCAAGCCCTTGTTACATGAAATATTAAAGGGACTTATCTAAGAAAAAAAAGATGACCAAAAATATGAACAGTAAAATGACAACAACTATCAACAACTGAACCTAAAAAACACAAAAATCAACCAAGCAAACAACTAGAACAGGAATAGAATCACAGAAATGTAGATCACATGGAGGGGTATCAGTGGGGAGGGGCAGTGGGGAGAATGGGTAAAAGGTACAGGGAATAAGAAGCATAAATGTAGGTACAAAATAGACAGGGGGAGGCTAAGAATAGTATAGGAAATGGAGTAGCCAAAGAACTAATATGTATGACCCATGGACATGAACTAAGGGGAGGGGGGATTGCTGGAGGCAAAGGGGGTACCAGGAGGAGGAGAGCAAAGGAGGAAAAATTGGGACAACTCTAATATTATAATCAATAAAATATATTTTAAAAATAAAATTTTAAAAATGTGACAAAAAATAAAAGGCATAAAGTCTTAAGTTCCTTATTAAGCCCTAGAAGATTATCGAAGGTCGATCTTTCCCCCTGGTACCAAGTTAACTTAAACCCTAGGACACTGAGGCATATGGACTTTATTTAAAAGAGTCAGTGTCTTTGTCTCGCTTAAATTAATACTTTAATAACATATTTTGATGCTTATTTTCTCACTCACTGCATGTCCCCCTGACTCCCTAAATATATTTTATTTTAGGACAGGCATTTTTATCTGTCTTGTCATTAGTCTATTCTCACCACAAAATAGCATAGAGATGGACAATTGCAGCTTTAAAAAATACTTATCAGACAACTGACACCCATTAGTCGAATGAACGAATGTATGCATACCCAAGAACAGCAGAGCCTGGGATGTCACTTTCTTCATTCCGAGCCTCAGGGACAAAATCTATTGACGCCTACAGAGAAGGACACAGTTTGGGGCTGTTGACCAGACCCTTCCCCTCCTGTGGCCTCACCTCTTCTGAAGTTCTGTCCAGGTTTCATACGGGGTGCTAACAATCTTACAATCGAGGGAGGATCCTTGGCACCTAGTAGTCTCCTCCGAGATGCTCACTTCTGCCCCAGCATTCACACTCCCACCCGCCTGCTGCTTCCAGACCTCAGTGTAACTGAAGAGGGCTGGCACTTCCACAGCAGCATCTGGAAACAGACAAGAAGGCCTGAGGGTTAGCCAGCAATTCACCCTGGAACAGATGGGAATTGTAATGGAAATGGAATGACTGAGTCCTAGCCTACCCCAACTCACCTACTTAATTAAATCTCTCAACTGAGAAGCTAACTCATCAATAATGAATATTTTGAGTTTAAATTACTCCTGAGGACAAATGTTTGAATCCACTCAGGAGCTGAGATGATGTCCTAAACCTAAGAAATGATGACATCCCTTGCACCCCGGTCCAGGAGACCCATGACATCACCTTTCCCCGCTAAGCGTCAGCCACAAAAGGCAGCTCACAAAACAGAGTATGTTTGGGATTTGGACTGAGACAGGCTTGGGTCTGAGTCCCAGTTCTACCAGTTCCCAGCTATGTAACTGAGAACAGATTGTTTTCTAAGCTTTCACTTACTGTTATGTAAAATGGGGATCATATTCCTGACCCAAGAGGCTGCTCTCAGGATTAAAATGAACCTGGTTCATAACTGGAAAGTTCCCAGACACTCTTCTTTCCTTGCTCTGTGCCTGTAGACGAGGCCAGTCCTGTGTGGGCATCTCAGGACATCTTGCGTGCTGCACCCTTCTCTCTGCACCCTTGTTTCACAGTCCTTCCCTCCTATGCCCCTGGCTGACAATACCTGGGACCACAAGACTTGGCTCGAGGATGTCCATGAGGGAGACATCAAGTGGAACATCAGGTAGTTCAAAAAACAATGAGCGAGCCTTCTTCCTCTGTATTAGAGAAAACCGACGTATTTTGCTGGCATTCACGACATCTTTGACAGGCCTGAGTTCTTTGTCTCCGAACTCTTTGACCAGTTTCCTGGCAGTTTTCTCAAACATGGAGGGCATGTTGCTAGGAGCAGATAGAAGGGAAGTAAAAAGATCACGTGGGTTTCACAGATGAATTAAATGAGTTTCCATGTGTCATTCAGAAGGAGCTGACAGTGACTTGACTATTTCATAGACCTTTGTCATATCTACACAGTGACGTAGCATTTGTGTGTAAGTGGCTCCCATGTAGCCTGAATGGGCCCTAGGTCTTCCCTAGACAACTCTCCAGCAGGATGATCTTTAGCGAACAGGTATCAGACACCTAGCCAGGAGTCCCTGTCAGGTCAGGGACCAATGAGCCCTTACTTAATTTACTGTGATTGACAAAGAGGAGGTAAATTTCCTTCCGAAATTAAGTGTACCCACTTCGTTAGGCCACTACAGTTCAGATCAAGCCAGCCAAACTGTGTAATTGTTAGTCCCACCCTGAGGGCTGATGTTTAGGTTTGTATGAATTTCCTATTTTCAGTCCTGCACAGCCCACTCTTTTTAAGATTTTATATAATCTTGCTGTGCCTGAAATAGAACAAGAGTAGCTCTTTAAAAAAATTTTTATTGTTATTCAATTACAGTTGTATGCCTTTTCTCCCCATCCCTCCACCCCACCCCGGCTGAACCTACCTCCCTCCCCCACCTCCACCCTCCCCCTTGATTTTGTCTATGTGTCCTTTATAGTAGTTCCTGTGCAAGAGTAGCCTTCACAAATATGGGCATAAGATGGTTAAATAAATAGCCCATGCCATGCCTGGTATGGCTCAGTGGACCGAGCGCTGGCCTGTGAACCAAAGGGTCCTTGGTTTGATTCCCAGTCTAGGTCATATGTGTGGATTGCAGGCCAGGTCCCCAGTAGGGGGCGCATGAGAGGCAACCACACATTAATGCTTCTCTCCCTCTCTCCCTCCCTTCCCCTGCCTAAAAATAAATAAACTCTTTAAAAATAAATAAATAGCCAGGAGCCTGCGTTGTTGTGCCACATGCACCGTGATTCAGCACAACGTTATGAACTGCCTCATTTCTCCTAAACGTCAGGAGCCTGGTGGAGGTAGTCATCCCAAACCGGATGGCACTCCCATTCCGCTTTTAAACACTTTTGGTGTCAGGCAGGTGGCAGAACTGGACTTTTCAGTCCTCAGGCCTTCGCAGAAACACCAGTTTTGACAACCACCCATGGCCAAGAGCACCTCTGCGGGAGCTCAGAGTCCAGCAGAGAAGTCCTGGCACTCCCTCAGAGCACATCCTAGAAGGATGCACTCAAGAGTGGAAGCAGAGCAGTGTCCTTCCCCCCACCCCCCTCCTCCGAGGCAGCACAGTGCAGGCCAAGGCTAACCCCTTGGCCCACGACGTCTCCCATGGGGGAAAGTGAGAGCCCAGTGAGCACCCAGCTCCCCCAGCTGTGCAGGACCTCTTGAAGAGGCCTGCTTCTCCTCCATCCCACCCAAACACGGAGGTGGATTGGCATGGCCGAAGATGCTGAGGACAGGTAGATGTCCATCGATAGATGTGCAGATAAAGACGACATGTATACAATAGAATATAACTCAGCCATAAAAAAATAAAATCTTGCCATTTGCGACAAACTTGATGGCCCTAGAGGGTATTATGCTCAGTGAAATAAGTCAGACAAATACCATATACTTTCACTTACATGTGCAATTTAACAAAAGAGAATAAAACGAAACAGAAACAGACACATAGATACAGACAATGCGTCGACAGTTGCCAATGGGGAGGTACTGAGGGTGGGTGAAAACAATCAGAGATACATCCCTTAGCCTTGCACACTGCATGCTGCTACCCAGAATTCTTCTTTATTAGGGAGAACTTTAGGAAGAAGTGCCTACTTTGGGGGTGGCTAGGTGTCAAACTGAGACAAACCCCAAACTCCTCTACTCATTTCACAAACCCATCCTGAACATGCCCGTCTCTGACCATGGTGTCTGCTCTTCTCATTCATCCCCTGGTTCCCGGTTAGAACTTACCAGATTGTGTATTGCTTTGTCTTACAGAGAAAGGTTCCAATGAGTAGAGCTCCTTCCAATCCCCAGACCGCCCGATGTCAGACAAAATCCAGAAAACAGAGAAATGCAACTCTGCTCGTGGTGTTTTCTTTCCACCAGCAGGTCCCTCACTCAATTTTCCGGTGCAGCGTCCTGGAAAATAAGCGTGTGAGGGGCTCTCGTCTCCCCCAGAAGACCAGGTCTGAGCTGAGCTCTGGATCGCACAATCTTACCTCTCAAGTCCTCAGCCAAAGTCCATGGACTGCAGTTGGGCAGAACTTACACATCTGTGAGGCGGTCCCATAGCAGAATAGATAGAGATCTCAGGAAGCAAAGTGTGTCTGTTCCCGACATGTAGGGAACTGGCTGAACAAGTCTGATGTGTGGATTCATTCACAAATGATTCACTGTTGGAACAACTTATTTGGCTTCTTTCAAAACTGACTCCCTAACACCTGTGGTTTATGGCCAGGGAGGTTACGCATTCTCTGGTCAGGGAGAAGAGGTTTAAACCAGTTGCTCTCAAGTGTTCTTGTTCAGAGGATGTAAGGTCTTGCAATTCACCAGCTGGCTGTAAATTGCTCAGACCGTTTGGTCTTGTTTAATTTTCTTGTCTCAGTTTCCCCACTCCACTTGCCCAAGAATTCCCTAGCTTCTTACTATCCTGTCTCCATATGTGCCTTACATGCTCTGTATGTAAAATGTAACCGCGCATCAGTGAGAAAGATAGAAATAAGCTTCAGGACAAAGGACAGGTACATGCAGGACCCTGGGCAGAGCCTCTGTGCAATTGGAATTCATGTTCTTCATGCCTCCTTTGTGCCAAGTACTGTGCAGTAATGATAAAGAAAAGGGATATATTTTAAAATGACACAACTTGCCCCACACCCATTCTCTTTTCAATTACTTCTGAAATCACTCCAGGAGCCTTATGGGATGGAGGGAAATGAGCACTGGAGGGGAAACTAGGAGCAGAAGCTCAAAGTGGCAGCTGACAGAAATTCACAATGCATTTATCATTTTTTTCTTCCTTTCAATACTCATGAAAGTCCATACACCTGCCCTTCTCCACCTGGGGACCCTGAGATCACCACTCCATTTGGGACAGGGCTCACAGCTGCGCTTTCTACGTGCCACCAGATCAAATGATTTCCCCAAACTGAATTTATGTTCTGTACTTGTATTATAAAAGCAATAGACTTGAAGTACAAAATTTTGTATATACATATATTTCTCTGCCACAGGCCAGCATTCTGAGGGACCTGCACTGTTCTTGGACATTCTAGAAGCCAAGGAAAAGTAACTCAGCTTTCTAGGGTGAGGTATGTGGGCCCAGGGAAGCCTAAGGGTTTTATTGATTAGGCTTAGTTTAGATCAAAGATCATCATCATCATAAACAGCTGATAGCTTTACTTCCCATCTCCTTGTTCTCCATCCCAAAGTACCCTACAGCATCCCAGAGGAGGGATATAAACAGGAAAATCTGGAAAAGCAAATGTGTAGCAGTCTATACTGAGAACAGCCTCTTGATAGGGAAGAGCAATCTTGGAAAAGCATGAGAAGACACTCCATATTCCTTCCTGAAATGTGTGAACAGCACCCATGGCTTCCCTCCTAGGGAACCTCGCATAGGAGTCTTCTGGTTTTGCATGTCACAGGGAAGCTCTTTATCCCTTGCATTAGTGGCAAAGAGTAGGAGATGTCAATTTAAGGTTTCAAGGGAGGCTGAGGCCATTGCCTAGCACACGTTATTTTCCGGAAAATTCTCCACTAGTTATCTTTTTAGCTTCGCTTTGTTTTCATGGAGGCCTCTTCTCTTGGGCCCCTCCCTGCCCCTCCTTGCCTCACTCCTGCTTCTCTGTCTCCCCTTCTTCCTCATCCACAGCAATTTCCTGATTCGCCCTGAGCAACAGAGACTTAAGAAGTCATGACACAGCACTCTTTCCTAGCTGTTGCCTCTACCGTCAGCACACACCAGGATCTGAGCAGTTCATCACCTCCAGCTCCAACACCCTGCCCCATCCACCCTCACCCCCTACTGGGTTATTGCAGTCCCCTAACCACACTCCCCCTCCTGCCCTTACTGCCTTACTCTGTATCCAGTCCACACGGCAATCACAAACATCTTTCTGAAACATGTATCATGTTTCATGGGTGATTTCAGACTTCTCCAGTTGCTGCCAAGCCTACCTCAAGTACAAAGTCATGACAATGATCGACAATGGCCTGCATGTACTTGCCCTTGATTTCCAATGAAGTCTTTCTCTCACTCCACCTGTTTCTATGCCAGGAATTTCTGCCTCTATAGTCTTAGTGCTTCCTAATTCTTCTTCCTGGAATCTTTTCCCCAAAATAACTACAGTTCACTCCCCGCTTGTTTCACTTTAATTCTTAATTCAAAAGTCACTGCTCAGCGAGGCCCTCACTGTCAAATTGCAACCAATCTCCAGAACGTGTCCGTCTTGCAGAACTGAAGCTCTCTGCCCCTTGGACAACTCCTCATTCTCCCTCCAGCCCCAATCCCCGCCCCTGGCAACCCCCGTTCTACGTAGTTTCTAGGAGTCCGACTCCTCTCGATGCCTCATACACAGCATTTTCTTTCTGTGACACACTTATTCCACCTAACATAATGCCCTCAAGGTTTACCCACGTCGCAGCATCTGTCAGAATCCCCTTTTTAAGGCTGAATAAAATTCCGTTGTGTGGATACACCACAATTTGTGTATCCATTCTTTCGTCGATGGACATTTGGGCTGCTTCCATCTTTTTGTTTTTGTGAACGAGGCTGCTGTGAACATGGGTGCATAGATACCTCTTCAAGACCCTGCTTTCAGTGTAAATAGATCCCCAAAGGCGGAATTGCCGGATCTTATGGTAATTCTATGTTTGTGTTTAAGGAACTGCCATACTGTTTTCCATATCTGCTGCACCATTTTATGTCACCACCACCACCGAGTGCAAAGGGTTCCAGTTTCTCCACATCCTCATCAACACCGGTTATTTTCTGGATTTTGGTTTCTTTGTAGCAACCACCTGAATGTATGAGATGATGTTGTACTGTAGTTTGGAACTGCATTTCCCTAGTGGATGTGGAGCCATTGTTCATGTGTTTGTTGTCCATTTGTATATCTTTTCGTGGAGAAATGTCTATTCAAGTCCTTTGCCCATTTTTAGTGGATTTATTAGAACTTTAAGTTCTTTGTTTTGTGTATACTTCATTGATTGAAGTATTTTAAAGTATAGATATCATTACGTTGTATCCCCAAATACTCCAGGGCTTTTTTTAAATCCCTTTAAGAAACATTTCCTGAATAATCACTATATGTATTATTCTATTTACCAAAATTAAGGTCTAATTCCCAGTTGGTAATCATTTCACCTATTAATTTTCAACATATCCTAAACTTCCTTCCTGCCCTCCCACTGGTGATGGTTTTGAGGCCTTCCCGAGCCTTTCGAGCAGCCTTGGTTTGGGGCTGGGGAGACACACAGGCTTTCCATTTAATCCTCAGATGGGGGTGAGGGCTCAGATGGGGGTCAGGGCTCAGTGGGGCCCAAAATCGAGGTATCTGCTGAGATCTGGAACTCACCTTGTAGAAAGGTTTTCCCTGATCATCCTCTGCAACGTGAAGAATGTCTGGGTGGGAAGAAGCCAGGTTACCCCTGCTGGAGTCTCTCACATCCCCACAGCTGTGGCCTCCGCCTTTTCTCTTCCAGGACAGATGTGGCAGCTTTTTTCACCCCTTACATTGGAATCACCTGGGATGTTTGTGGAACCTCAGGACCCCTGTCCTCACTCCATAGTGTCTGAATCAGATTCTCTGAAGGGGAACCTGGAAACTGTATCTTATTATTTTATAGAAAAAATAGGGAAGTATTTACCCTATTGAGAAATATTTTATCTCAGCTTTATAGATAAAATGACATCTAACATGTAAACTTAAGGTGTAAAATGTGAGGATCTGATACACATACGTTACAAAATGATTGCCACGGGTTAGTTAACACCCCCATCGCCTCACATAATTACCATTTATTCTGTGGGGATAACATTGGAGAGCTACATCCGTAACACCTTCAAGTATACAACACAGCATGGTTAGTTAGTCACCTAGATGGCATTCGATGCCCCCGCATCTACAACTGGAGGTCTGGAACCTTTTGGCCAGCATCTCCCCCTTCCTGGCTCCTGGCAGCCACCATTCTACTGTTCCATGAGTTTGGCTCTTTATCTTCCACGTGAGCTTATACAGTATATGTAGCTGACTTGGTTCATTCAGCATTAACACCCCTGAGCTCCCCCCATGTCGTGAACAAGGCGTGGGAGCTGCAAACAAGCGCCTGGGGAGGCCACGGCACTCCTGCGCTGTAACACTGGAGAATGGCCTTCACCAGGGACAGAAACCAGCTTCCTTCCTGCTGCCCTTCTGCTTACTCTCCCAGAGGGCCCCTCACGAGTCTACTCCCCCAGTCCTGCCCACTGCCTGGCCGATTTCACATGCACGTAGAGAAACGTTCAATCAGTTTTAAGAGTTTGACAGGAGTCAGGGGCTCAGGAAAGGAGGCGTGGACACAGTCCCATAAAAGGAGACCCTACAGGTCATGGTGTCACAGCATCCAGGGAGAAAGGAGCTCCAAGGAGGTAGCCCTTCTGTGAAGGGCCAGGTAGTATTTTCACCTTTGAGTGCCACACGGCCTCGGTCACAAGAACTCCATTCTGCTATCATGGCACAAAAGTAGCTTAAAACAATACATAAACAAACGAGCCAGCCGTGTTCCAATAAAATTTTATTTATGGACACTAGAACTTGAATTTCATGTACTTTACACATGCCATGGAATATCCTTCTTTTGATTTTTTTCAACCTTTTAAAAATGGTTTGGGCAGACTGGCCCGCAGACCAGTGGGCTAACCCCCGGTGCAGTTAGGGAGTCTCCTGTGCTCTCCAACATGCAGAGCATGAACTGTGTTAATGGCAAAGGCCACGGCAGGATGGCCTGATTCTGGCTGCGTCATTATTACATTCACCCACCACACTCAGCATTCACTTGCACTGGCTGAAATTCGGGTGCGGGGCAAGAGCCTCGGGACCCTGAAGGAAAATCAAGCACGGCTCTTCTCCCTAGTCCTCAGAGGATCAGAAAAGATACCCCCAAGTGCAGTTAAATATCGGAGGTGTTACTTGTATTAGATTCTTAGGGCTGCCATAACAGATTGCCACGAGTGGCTGAAAGCACCAGAGCTGTCTTCTCTCAGTCCTGAGGGAGAAATTGGAAATCAAGGTGCTGGCAGGGATAGTTCCTTCTGGAGGATGGGAAGAATCCGGCCCGACTGGTGGCTGCCAGCAACCCTTAGTTCCTTGGCTCATGGGCACGTGGCTCCACCCCCGGCTGCCACCTCCAGGTGGCCTCTGCTCTGGGTCTGTTTCCTCTACTTTCCTCTTACGAAGAGCTGATGTTAAGAGTAGGGCCCACTCTCATCCCAGGTGGTCTTCACTAGAGATCCTTAATTCATCTGCAAAAACGCTTTCTCCCAATAAGGACACATTTTCAGGTTGCAGGTGGGCATGCCTTTGGGGGCTCACAATTAACCCGACAATACTCTCAAAAGGTGCCTAGAAGGACGTGGCTCACGTCATCCTGAAGGCTTTGTGAAGGAGGCGGCGCAAGCTGGTTCTCCAAAGGTTAAGAGCTGCTGTTCATCAGATGGGCGTGAGGAAGAGGACGGCTCAGGGGCCTCCAGACCCGAGTTATGGATGTGGCACCGCATACCGCCATCTAAACAGCAAGGGGCCGGCAACGCTGGAGAGCAGGTATGAGTGGCGGCGCGGGAGCTGAAGGCAGAGAGGCCAGCAGGGACGCCATCAGAAGGGCTATGGGCTCCTGAGCCAGCACTGTGCAGCCTGGTTTGAGTGGAAGCCTCCAGGATTTTCTCACAAAGCTAACCCTTTTCACAGTATCAGAGCTCAGATTCTCCTCTCATTACATCAGCGGCACGCTCGGACTAGACGACGGTTGAGCAGCTTCTCCCCGTCAGCACGGATTTCACAGATAGGGTTTTAGGACCCCACAGTAACAAACATGCTCATTTTCTCCCACTCGTGAGACCAAGGCCTTTGGCTCCTCCTGCAAAGTGCCCTGATCCTCACTCTCCTCCCAGTGCGAAAGGCTCTCCTTCCTTCCACACTCTGCTTCCCGTCGCTACCTTCTCGCTGCTGGGAAATGTCAGGCAAGAGAGGAGCTTCCTTTGTGTTACTATGTCCACCCAAGAGTGAAGCAAGAATAAAAGTCTCATTAACAAGAAGATCACTGCTCTTACCGCACTTAGCAGGATTTTAAAAGCAATTAAAACTGGGTACACATGGACAATAATAGAGAAGAATACTTTTAAAAAGACCCAGCTCTCTCCTAAAACTAGGGAAATTATGTAATGTGTATATGCAATTCATAAAAATATACATGGGAAAGCTTTAGAAGCCTAAACCCAAGCCTCAGTAAGCCAAGCCACACTTAGAAAAATGAAAGCTGATTTTTATTTTGTCATCAACAGCCATTCTTTAGACATGAACATGCATACGTAATACTCTACGCACACATCACAGCTTTTAACGTTAGTTAATAAAGGTTAAACACACAACATACGTCCTTACAAAAGAGTCAAAATGCAAACTTAAACTTGAACGAGAGTCTGACTGATTTAGAAAAGGGTGCATCGGGTACCATTTGTACAACACAGTTAACTGAGACGTTTTCGTTTGGGCTGAACGGGAAAAAGCGGCGGTAGAAAAGGAAGTCGTTGAGGGTTTTTAAATAGCAGAATAGGCAGTTTTGCCATGCAGGAGAAGCAATATTAAATATTAGTTTTAAAAAAAAATCCACATTTAAAAATATTTAGTTCAAGTCACAGAATTTTTCTCAGTAGAGACCCCAATGCAATGCATAATTAGCTGCCTTAGATGGCCAGTTTGAAAGGACAATGTCCCTTCAGAGTGTAACTTTACTGATTTTGGCACAGAAAAGAAGTCTTAAGAACAAGAACATGATTTAAAAAGAGGGAAGAGGAACAGAGGAAGGAAATAAAAAGCGAGTAAACGAGGAAGTAATTGCGATCACTAAAAAACTGTGCATTCTCAGACACTGCAGAACACTGTCTTCCATCTACAGCAGGTGCTCGTCCCCAAGTGTTATTGCAGCATGGACTTAATTTGCTTCGAGGTAGTCTCGTCATTCAAATGTTTTGTTGTGTACCTAAAAGTGAAAAAACCTGACAATGAAAACAAACACACACTGTCTGCGTCAGGGTCTCAAACCTGACAAGCTAAGCACTGGCCAGGTGAACCTCCACCCCAGCTCCGACCCTGCTCAGGGGCGGCCAGCCCACCCTCCCCGCCACCACTCACACAGAGAAGCCGTTGTGCTTCAGGAAGGAGAACCACCTTCTTGAGCCCATCCAGTTACATCCCAAAGTAAACAATTAGCTGCACCTTCTCACTCAGAGGAACACTCTCATTGTTTCATCTCAAGGGCCAGCAAATTGTAGCCTTTGAGCCAAATCCCACCTACTACCCATTTTTGTATGGCCTGTGAGCTAAGCATATTGTTACATTTTTAAATGGGGGGGGGGTGCCGGGATCAAAAAAAGTGTAACACTTTATGTTAATGTGGAAATCACATAAAATTAAAATTTCAGTTTTGCTCAAGCACAGCCATACTGGTTCATTTAGGTTTGGTCCATGGTTACCTTCTCACTACCACAGCCGCGTGGCGTCGCTGTGACAGACACCATGCGGCCCACAAAGCCTAAAATATGTGTTTCCTCTCTGGCCCCTTTCAAAGTTTGCTGACCAGGCAGATGTATTTAGCTCAAAGTATGTAAACGCAAAATTAAGACTCAAAAAAGAATCACAAGAGCAATTCTTACGTTACGAGAACATTCACCGTAGGATTCCGTTAATAGTAAAATTCAACAGGCAAGCCTACTGTGTGTGTAAGGCACGGTTCCTGGAGCTAAAAGCTGGAAGAGGGAAAAGATGATACTGTATCTACTAACACAGAGAAGGGGCACACCTGGGAGCAGAGGAGGGCAGCACTGGACGGGGCCTGAGAGACCAGGAGTGACCAGGTCACATGGACACTGGGGCCATAGTGAGAAGTTTGGAGATGATGCTGAGGGCACTGAGGGCCGGGGGAGGGAGGGTGCTAAGAGGAGGAGCCACGTACAATCTCACTGATGTTTGAAAGGATCGCTCTGGCTGCTGAAGCAGCACTGCAGGGAGCAGGAGGAGCAGCCGAAGGACCAACTAGCTGCTGGTACAGGGGCCTAGGGGCCCAGAGCTGGACGAGAGTAGGAGCAGAGAAACAGGTGCTCAAGGCTTGAATGTGAGATACATTCTGGAGATATTTCAGACAGAACTTAATGCTGAATCAGTTAATTTGGCTCACAAGAATTTCACATTGTCACCTGTCTTTAATGAATATATTAAACAGACATACATGTATTGTCTGCATTAAAGAAATTAAACTCTTACTACGTTCATTTCAAATCAATTTAAATACTAAAGAAATATCTGAACTCAAGTAAATGCTGAGAGAGGTAAAGAGACAAACACATGCTTATTAGGTACCTGATAAACTCTCTACAATTTTACTTGGAATTCACTTCCAAATTGTTCTCCTATTACAGCACAGGCACCGGAGTGCCCGGCACATAATAGGTGCTCAATTATCATTTGTGCATTAGGAAGATAAGGGAAGCAGCCAGGCTGAAAGAAAAATCCATAAAGGCATATTCACATTAAGAGACAGGTGAGGGAGCAAAGACTTAACCTTTCTGTTTCATTTCCCAATGGCATATTAAGTGTATTCAGTTACACATAATCCTATTTATGTCAGGAAATAAGAATCTTCCCTTTCCTTCATGCATCTGGAGAGTAGAAAGAGCAAGTAACATGCACAGAAAAATTCCTACTGCACAGGACTTGATGTGTTACCGCTCAGCAATGCACTGTGACATCCCAGGAGCTGCGAGCACTCTCCTCTCTGCCCAAAACCAGCTCTCACTCCTGCTGAGGGAGCGACGCGACCCTGAGCCCCCAGCGGCCCTCACAGGCGTCCCAGCACAGGGCTGTGCCAGATGTGTGCTGTCACCCCCATGCTCTCTCATCAAGCAAAGGCCAACGGCATCTAGCACACGTGAAAACAACGTGTGAACACGAAAGGTACTACTTCGCTTTGTGCACAAACCCCTTTTCCAAGTGCACATGACTTTTCCTGCTGAAGAAAAGCAACTATCCTTTCCCTTTACTCTTGAACTGAATAAAGAGGGCAGTTACCCAGCCCTGAACCCTGACCCCCAGTTCTAGCTTTCTTTCTCCTGCAGGACCAGGTTCCTTTCCTCCACCTATAAAATGCAGACATGTTTTGTCGTTTCCTCTTAATCACACACGGTAAGTTGGAGAAACTACATAATTACTACAGAAAAGCATTCAAAATAAGCAACATATCTAACGTGTACAATTATACTCCTTTTTAAAAATTTTTGGTTATTTGCTATCGGTTCTAAGAAAAACTATCTGAGGAAAAAGAAGCGAGCATCTCTAGTAAACTGGCTATTTCCTGAAAAAGAAAATGACTCAGAGAAAATGCGTCCCATGGCGCAGAGGTGTAAATGGCAATGAACCCTTGCACAGTACTTTCGGGACTACCAAGTGCTTCCTCAACAACCTCTCTTCTGCTTCCCGTGAAGCACGAGGGCCAAGGCTCATTCCGTTGGAGCAGTGTTTCTCCAGGAACTAGCATTACCTACACCAGCTAAGGTGTCTATGAAATGGGGTGCCTGAGCCCCACCCAGACCTAATTCAGGAACGGCCTCCCTGGAAGTGGTAACCTGGGAATCTGCATTTTCCTATCCCTCCAGGTGATTCCAAAGCACACTGAAGTTCAATCACACAGCAAACGATACAGCATCAAACGTTTCTCAAGAGAGCCATCCTGACTTTCAAAATAGATTCTGACATTTATTAGCTATATAATCCTTTAGTTTCTCAAGAGCTAAGGTACCTCTTTGTACAATGAAAGCACCCAACACCCAGACCCACTACCTACGCCACAGAGCTGTGGTAAAGATTATACAAAGTAATACATATGAAACTGCATTGTAGGGTTAGTGATACAGAAACGTCACTCGTTACAACCTCCACTGCAAGACATCAAGTGTACTGATTAACCTTACAAAGCTTGGCACATGATAAAAACAAGAAGCAAAAATACGTTCACTGAGTAAAAAGAGGTCAAGAGTTACAACCTTTGTTTTCGAATGTCCACCAACTCGGGAAGAAAGCTGACAGGTGGCCTGCCTCCGCGGTGCTCTTCCTCCCCTTTCTCTCCAGCACAGACTGACGGGGCTCCCGGAGCCTGCCCCATCCCTCGCCCCTGCACTGCCCTTCTCTGTCTTGATGCTAAAGTAAGAGAGACCGAGCTAGCTTCAAACTCGGACAAGAAAACTAAACTATGGGTTTTAAAATGAATATCTGAAGCACAGTCCCTTCAAGGTGAAGAAATAATACTAAAACCTCCCAGACCTCAAGGCCCTCCTACTGTTTGAAAAGGAATCCTGTCCCTTGCTGGCTCTGGGGAGTCTCGCCCACCAGAAAAGAAAGGGCTCAGGAGAAGAACCGGGCTGCCTGGGACATAGGGCATCTTCAGAAAGGGGTCAGGTAGGAAAGATTCAAAACACATCAAATATTGGCAATACCAATGAAAAACCTCCACAGTAAAACATCCCAAAGACTTAAGGCTTTTGATAGGCTTGTGGTTGAAATAATTTTACATTTAAGGGTTTTTTTCCTTGTTTTACTATGTTCCTTGACAGACCTCCTTTGCTCAGGCAGTCGCAGATCCGGAACGCTTTCCACAGTCGTAATATAATTATCTGACGGTTGCACTCAGCCAGCGTGACACAGCCTGGACTTTGCTTTGTGATGTCGTACCAGGAGTGACCATGTGTTCTCCATAAAACATGGGAATATGATACTCTATTGGAAATCATTTTATTCTATCATGTGAACTACAAAGTGCAGATAGCATGTGACCTCAAAAAGTCACTATAGAAATATCTTTGTTTTCATATAACTTTTGTGTTTGAACACACAGAAAAACAACTAACGAGACAATCATCTTTAACATCGAGGAAATTTTACTACTAATTAAATCTCTGTAAAATAGAGATTAGATAAAGATTAGGTTGGTCGAGTCATTATCATGTGCCAAGATTTTCACTTAAAAATATCCCAGCATTCTCAGGAGCTTCAGTAACTAAATCAAGTGAGTCTAAGCTGAAAAAAGACAACTATCTAATAGAGCTGTGACTGTATATCAGAATAAAGAAAAAAATCTGGAAGGATGTTTACCAGAATGTTAAAGAGTGGTTTGTTTCAAAATAGTGAGATTTCATGACTTCTTTCTCTTTAAACTTCCATGTTTCTGGATTTTATTTACGTTAACCTTGTAAACAAACAAGCAACCTCTGCTTCAAGAGGGGCAGAGGATGAAAACCAAACTCTTTAGCCAAGAAAAAAGCTGCTATTCTCATTACACACACACACACACACACACACACACACTTCATTGTAAAAATACTGTGACCAATATTTGAAGCAAAACGAGATCTTTACATTTCTAACTTAACATTAATATTCATTCCTTTGGGCTATTCTCACTTGGAAGCACTTTCTTACATCTCCCTTCTGATCCATGTGCACCCACACATATACACACCTGAGAGCATTGAGAAGACCTTCTACACTGTTAGGAGGCTGGTCCTTTAGAACTTTGATACAACCTTTCATCTGGGAGAAAAGGAAACAGAAAAAGTAAAACACCTGTTTTTTCATCTAACATTCACATTTGAAATAGTCATACTTTAACACAACTACGGAACTCATGAGGAAGCACACCACAGACATGTAATTTTTTTTTCTTTTTTAAAGATTTTTATTTCTTTTCAAGAGAGGGGGAAGGGAGGGAGAAAGAAAGGGAAAGAAACATCTATGTGTGTGGCCTATTGTGCACCCCCTACTGGGGACCTGGCCCACAACCCAGGCATGTGCCCTGACTGGGAATCGAACCATTGACCATTTGGTTCGCAGGCCAGCACTCAATCCACCAAGCCACACCAGCCAGGGCAAAAGGTATTTATTAAAACAGGAAAAGAAAAATTTACCTCAATCTTATTATTTCCAGTGTGTCAAAGAAAACTTCTGAAGACCAAGTGAAGACCAAGAAGCATACCCACACTCATGAGAAAACTCAGGGTCAGCTAAGGGAAGACTTCCTGAAAGGGCGCTGAGTAGCCTTTTCGGGGATGAAACAGACACTCTGGCAACGAAAAGAGGAGCTCTCCAGACAGACGGACGCCATGACAAAGACAATAAAGGATATTGCACACAGAGGACAGAATTTGAGGAACCGAAGCAACTCCCATAGGGGAGTTTAGAGAAGGCCTTGAAAGCCAGGAGGACGGACCCCTTTGGAACTGAGTGAGGTGGCAGTAGGGACTTGTTACAGGCTGTGAAAAAAGGGAACAAGTCACTGCAGATGACATGTAAGGAAGATGAGCCTGCTTATTATGAAAAAGCACAGCACAGCAGAAACCCACAGGCTTTGGAAGCCACAAAGATGTGGATTTAAAATCCCGCTCCACCATTCACTAGCAGTTACAGTACTTAATTTCCTAAACTTCAGTTTCTCTATTATTAGTACAGGGGAGATAATGCCTACATTTTGGAGGAGTATTTTCAGAGTTAATGAGAGAACAAATGTAAAATTCCTGGGACACAGGAATCACTCAATAAACAAACTCATTTCTCTCTCCCTGTGATGGACACGAGTGAACGCAATCAGTAATCCAGGTAGGAAACCCTGAGAGCATGAACCCACTGTGAAAGGGAAGCTGGAAGATAATTATCACCCGACACTGGTTACAATGGGTTGGCCAAAAACTGTATGGTTTTTTCCATAAAATAAAACAAATTTTTCTTTTTCACCAATAACTTCATTGATCTGGATATTTTTGAGTATGTCAGCTCTCTCCTCCATGGTATAATGCTGACTATTCTCAATTAATGTCTCAATTTACTTAATCGCTATTGACTTCATCCGCTCTACCTGACCATGGAGCATCATCTGGCAAGAAATCTCCAGCATGAAACTTCGCAAACCACTTTTGACGTGTTCGAATAGTCACAGCACCTTCTCCATATGATATGCACAAATCTTTTCGTTTTTTGCGTTTCGGTTGCCTTTTTACCTTTCTTGAAATAACAAAGCATATTATGCCAAAAAATGTGGTGCATTTTCTTTCATCTTCAATATTAAAATGGCTACACAAAAATTCACCAATTTTGATGGGTTTTTCTTTAATGCATGCTGACATGATGGACAGCTGTCACAATACAATCTAAAAAATTGTTTCAAATGAAGTTAAAGACAACTAAGCGCTACTAGAGCCATCTCATGGGAACAAAACCAAACAAACTTTTTTGGCCAAGCCAGTAATTCTGATGAATCAGGTATGAGAAGGTGAGAAGAGAAATTACAAAAAAGAAAAAGTGAGGCTACAGTCACAAATTATTATGAATGGGAGGAGAAAGGAAAATGTGTAATCTTCAGCTTTTTTCATCAGAGCACTCTATTGATGTTTAGTAGACAGGGTGGGACAAAGGTATTCACAGTTGTTTGTATGGGAAAATAATAATTAATGAATCATAACACAAGAATAAACTCTGTATTTTGTGTACTCACAACTATAAACCTACTTTTGCCCTTTCCTGTACATTTGGAAATCAATCTGTTGTTTGAAATGGCCTTTGGTCAAGGAATGAAAGGATATAATAAAACTTTTTTCTTACATCTGATTATTTATTTATATTGCCCAACACACAAAAGGGCCACCTACGAGTATGAGGCTGCCCCACCACTCAAGGACATACTCTCAAAGACAACAGTTACCCTTCAACCAGTCTGCCCCACCTGCAGACGGGCTGGAAGAAACACCGCAAGGGCAGGAGACCCAAATCCACCACGATCACACACCCCACCCTGACCTCCGGGACAGAGAGCAGTCTGCCAGCTCTTCAGTGACAGCCTGTGCCCTTCCATCGTGGAAACTGTTGGCAAGTATATAAAACAAGTAACTTACATCAATTTTTGAAGTTTTGGCAAATGCTCCCACGGGATGTACATGGTCATAGAGTATTATGACGCCCACCATTACCCTCAAGCAGAATGACACTGTCTCTTCGTTTGTAAATCTGCTTCTGTACTCCCTAGAGGGCAGAAAGGACATGGACGGATGAGGCACACCACACAGTAATGAGCTGATTCAACTCTCAAGCTCATGCTTGAAGAGGAACCTGTTAATCTCTAAAACAGGTACAAACATTAAGCCTCCCTCTTCCATTCATGTCTGAGGTTCCCAGACATGAGGTGGTATGGAGCAGTTGGCACTTGCATATTATGGTCTCTGTATGCACATTAGTGTACTACCCATTCTGCTAGCAGAAATCAGACAATTTTAGAGAAATCCAAAGTAGCCCCAAAGTGAAAGTTTGGGAATAGGCACTTTGTAAAGGTTGCTATCACCAATAGGATGAAAAAAGTCACTAGCTTAAGAGCAAGTGTGTCTGCTAACTTGAACTAAACACATTAATTGTATCACTGGATTTTAAGTTTCTAAGATTCAATCATATTATTCTCTCATTGGAAACAGGAGGTAGAACTTCTGTCTCTACACAAGGCAGCCTGGCATAGTGCAAGCACGCAGAAGCAGGATGGATGAAGACACCCAGGTCATGTGTGGGGTCGGTCAGTGTGCACAGGTCCCTTCATTTCCCAGGGCCTCACTCTCCTAAACGAGGAGGAGGATGAGGAAGATGATGATGACGATGAGTCACCGCTACCCTCCTGCTTCATAAGGTTTTCCAATAAGACAGTATATACAACAGTGTTTTGGAAAATCAAAAGCTCCACAAAAACAAAAGTTCTTCAGGAACCCAGGATGGAATGATTCTGCCTGTGACAGGAAAATCCAGCCAGACAACACTGTGGCAGACATCATAAATGGCTCGAGAGAGGAGGAGCCCAGAGGAGAATCCAGGTCCAGGGTGAAAAAAATGAAGACTGAGAACTAATATCGAGAGAAAGGTATATATAGAAGAATAAGGCAAGGTTCTTTACTGAAAAGGGAGAATGTTTCTGAGAAGCAAACAAAGAACTTTAAAACTCTTCCCCTACCTGTCCCACCCCACCCAGAAAGCACAACATCCACAGTATGACTGGTCTGAGGCACCTGAAAACCAACTGTACTTTACAGTTAATCAAAAGTTACATTAAGCTGCCAAGTAATTTTAATTCTATTCATATATTAACATCGGTTACCTGGGATATACTTAATTTCCACCTTCCAAACATGACCTATGCATAACTGGACAACCATTTCACAGGACTGCGAAAGTCAAAAAGACCAGCTGATACTCACGGTGTTTCCAGCATGACTCTGCACACACTAGCCATGGTGCTTAGACAGTCTGTGGTATTTTCTATTGGTAAATTTTTATTCTGTCAATGTGTACAGGGAACAAAAGATGTAGAAGTGACAGAAAGTTAGTGTGTAAGTACAATTTAAAACCTAGCATAACATCAAAAATTAGCAACTTTAAAACCTGGTTCCTACTCTTTTGTAAACACAATGCACTAGCTTCTAGGCACTGCTCTAAGCTCTGGAGACACAGCCACAAGCAAGGCAGCCAGGACCTGCTCTCCTGAGTGGCACGGATGCTGCGGCCGAGTGGAGACCACCGCGGCATGCAGACAGAAGGGGCCTGGAGGCAGGAGGTGTGTGGGTTTCATCCCCACTGCACTGGGGAGTCACTGGAAACATTTTAAGCAGAGGAGGAAGGGAATGTGGTTTATGTTTTATGATTACTTGGCTACTCTTTGGAGAAAGGACTCTCGTGGGCAAGCATGGAACAAAGAACAACAGTTGGAACAGGAACGCAGCAATGCAGGTGAGAGGGTGGGGCGCTCGGGTGGACAGGCAGCTTTCAGATTCAGCACATATTTGGGAGAGAGAGCCACTAAGACTGTCTGATGGAGGGGACATAGTGGGTAAGATGCACAAGGGGATTCAGAAAAATAAGCCGTAAGTTATTTGCTTGTACAGGCATACGTTACACATACTGTGGGTTTGGTTCCAGACCACAATAAAGCGAGTCTATCTTTTGGCCGGTGAAAAGTCTTGTCTTCAATTTGTAAAAAATGCAACATTTGTGAGGTGCAGTAAAGTGAAGCACAATGAAATGAGGTATGCCTATCAGTGGTTCTATTAACTGAGACAGGAGAGACTAGGGAAACGGCAGGGCTGGGGACAAAACCACAGCACCATTGAGGTGTGGACCACCCCGCCAGTGGGAGGCTGCGAATAGGCAGGTATATGTGCACAGGTGGGCCTCAGGAAAGGGGCCAGCACTCAGTGGACACATCTGGGAGTCTATCAGCTTAGAGATGGCCTTTAACACCACGCAATTGACTGTAATCATCGTGTCTGCCGACAGGCAACAAGTAACAACGCAAACGATAGCTTCCCTAGCAATGCTTACCTCTGATACAAATTTTGTTGTGGCATCACTTAAGGTTTTCAGCATTGGGGTTGCCTCAGCATAAAACAAAGACATTCGATTTGCCAATTCATTATTTACTTCGTTTTCCCCTTCTGCCTGTGTGGAAAATGAGAGCACCTGATGGTATCAGTTCATAAATTATTAAATACTATCTCACATATAAAAGTACCCAGGCCAAGTGCCTGCCTCATTAATGCTTGCTAGATTAATCTAATACATACTCCTATGTTTTTGACCCTCAAGTATTCTTGAATAAACTCTGTGTTTCATGTATTCACAACTGTAAACTTAATTTTGCCCCACCCTGTAATTTAAATACTAAGCAATGAAATAAAACATTTGACAGGCTGCCTTCTGTGTTCAAGGGATTATTCCAAATGCTCTGGAGGACAGGAAGAGGACCTTAACATTGCACCTGCCCCACTGGTAACACACAAGCATCTCCAGTAACATGCGAAGAGGTGATGATGGCAAAGGGGCAGGGGGAGACTAAGTTAGACTGGAAGCATCTCAAATGGACTCACAGAAGAGTTCAGCCTTTGCAGGTGATGATGGGCAGGTACACCCAGTCAGCTGGAGGGGAAGAGCATGTTTTCTAATGACTTGGAAGAGTGTGATTCCATGTAATTCAATGTATCTGGTATAATAAGGGGCAGCAACTGGTGAGAGACAAGGTCAGAAAGAAAGGTGGGGGTCGAATTGTAGAGGGCCTTAAATGCTGCCAGATCTTTTGTCTGTGATGGTAAACCACTTAAAGCATTAGAAGAAAGGAATGACAAGTAGGTCAATTTTCTAAAGAAAGTTAACGAATGACAGTGGGCAGACTGTACCAAGAGGAAAGACTGTAGGTCAGAAGATGAGTTCTACTGCTACAGAGTGATTGCCAGAAAGAGGGTGAGAATTAGGCTTTCAAGAGGGATGAAACAGGAGAAGATGTGAGAGACACTTCACTTGAAAAGGACCGGATTTACCTGTAGCTTTGGATGGTGAAAGACCGTTCAAGGGGATTTTAATGTCTTTGGTCTTGAGTGATGGCAGGATAGATATAATAGAGAATTAAGTGTTTTGCTTTTATGTTACATGGTAGGTATGAAAAAGACAGATGATGAGGTTAGTCTCACAGCAGGAACTGGACTCTGCAGAATCGAACTGATGCAAAGAACAGATGCCTGATGGAAAAGAAATCTTTCCTCACACTCAAGGATTGTCTTGGGAGCAACCACATCACAAAATATTGATTCAATAAAAAGGAAAAAGAAGAATGGTATCCTTTGGTATTTTTCCTAACCTCTTGTGTCACTCAGCACTCTTTACATACTTGTATTTCTTTTTTTTTTAAAAAGATTTTATTTATTTATGTTTCCACAGAAGGGAAGGGAAGGGGAAAAAGAGAAGGAGAGAAACATAGATGTGTGGTTGCCTCTCGTGTGCCCCCTATCGGGTCCTGGCCTGCAACCCAGGCATGTGCCCTGACTGGGAATCGAACCATGACCCTTTGGTTTGCAGGCCAGTGCTCAGTCCACTGAACCACACCAGCCAGGGCTATAAAATTTCTTTATTAAACTATCTACTACATTAGGGCTGAACCTAGAAATTTCTCTATTTTCTATACAATACAGGCCCTCAAAATACCCAGAGAAAAAGATAGCATTTTCTTCATATTTAAGGTGTTACTTCACTTGACTCCCTGGAGGCAGAAAGGGTACTCAACAACTTAGATGAGAAGTCAAGAGGCTACAAACCTGAAGAGACCAGAGCAGATGCCCTGCCGGCTAACGGACAGGGACCGAGGAAGTGCCCCGAGGCCACAACCGCACTGGCCCCTCTTGTCAGATTAGTACGTTCTGTCCCAGGCCTACTCCTCTCCAGGAGTCTTCCATTCCAAGAACCCAGGAACAAAATACTCCAAACCACTGACTCACAACCATTATGCCATGAAGATGATAATACACACAGAAGTCTTGTAACTATCAATGTTATATACACAAAAATGATTTTATTGAGGCAGTCATAGGAACTGAAGTGAAAAAGTGGAGGAAGAAAGGTAAACACTATATGGTTTGCTACATTTTGCTCTTTCTTCCCTCAGCCGTGGTTGCCCATCATTACTAACTTAATTACTAGCTTTAACTTTATCGGAGTGAACGAGGAAATAGATGAACAAACTGAACAAACTGAGAGATGAGTTATCACCACCCCCTACTCACAGCACTGACTTACTGGGACATTATTAATCCTCATCCGACTCAGTGTCCTTCTATAGTAGCTGAAGTCATTCTGTATGGCAGGGTTTGTCATCTGAAGAAGACATTGATGACAGAAAAACAGATTACACATAAATGACACCGTAAAAATTAAGTGAAAAATCTACTAAGTAGTTTTAACTATTAAATAAATTTCCAATTTGCAATAACATTTTAATAACTAAAACTGGTATCACCAAGATGGCTTTTCTCACTTAAATTATGTTAATGCTGTACTAGTCCTTACTGAACACGTAAAACTGTAGACTGTTTTCTAGTCATGGTCAGTACATTTCCCTTCATCTTTTCAATTATTTCACGTAATACACTAAAAGGTTATTTACCAAAAATTGGCATTACCAAATACAAAAAAAGAAGAAGAAATGTGTAGGCACTGGTTTTGGAACTGCAGTAAGCATGTGCGTACCTGGCCAACAGGACACTCTTCACACAGACTGAGATTTCACATCTAAATCATTTGGGCTCCGAGTGTTGGTAAGACAGACCGGCTGTCTATGACGCAACCACAGAATGCTGCAGCTGGGAACCCAGCTCTCCCACCTCCTAGACCAGGTGACTGAGGCCCTCAGAAGTCAAAGGACCGGCTGTGCAACTGGTTCCTGCCCCGAGGCCCCGGTGGAGCTCAGGTCCGCCCGACAGGAGACCCAGTGCTTGTTTCTGTACACACACTCCTTCTCACAATGAAGGCAGGGAGTAGGTGGGCAGATAAATATAGGTAAACTGGAGGGGAGGGGCATTTTAAAGTTTTCATGTAAAACAAAGTTGAGATAAACTGGGGGTGAGCAGCAAAGGAAAAAATATCACAAAGGTCATTACTGTTGTTTAAGATGTATTTTTTAAATGAAGTTAAACGAAGACTGAATTGGGCAATTTGCTATACATATATCAAAAGGCCTACCACAATTTTTAAACCCAGTTTTCCATTTTTGCTGAAGACCATCAGACATCATTCAAATACGTTTTATAGCATGGTCTTCAGGCAGTTCCTCCCAGTGCTCACTCAAAGACTCAAGATTTTCATACAGTCAAGGCCAGCAGGAAATCCTACCTTGAGCTCATCAAACCGGAGTGTGAAATGAAGGATTTCTGCGAACTGCTTAGCAAGAGCCTGCTCTCGCTCTAGATGCTGGGTGGGAGAGTACGGAGTACTTGTCAAGGCTCCCAGAAGACCTCGTAATGCTGCTTCTAAAGAAAGAAAGATTGAAATGTTGTTTATATTTCCTGGTATTTGTAAATTAGAAAGTGAACAATTCAGAAATGTTATGATTCCAATTCCCATAAAAGTACCATATTTGTCACATATAATGCACACTCTTTCGCCCAAATTTTTGGGGCAGAAATAAGATTGAGCATTATACATGGACAGCACTAATTTCGTATCTATATAAATGTTTTTAATTCTTTTTAAAATGTCTTCTGCCTTGTATTTGTTCTTGTGTTTTGTAATTATTTGTTACATAAAATTTCTTGTACCATAACGATGTTCAAAAATAAATGCTAAAATTCCTTTATAATACAAAAAACAAGTATCTAAATATAAATAAATAAATAAATAAATTTAAAAATTAAAATGAAAGATTTTTTCATGAAAGTTTAGGCCAAAAACATGGGTTCACACTACATACAGCAAAATACAGTTAAATTTTCTTTAAAACCCAGATTATCTAAATACAATCACTCAAACTGAATACTGTATAATAGAACAAAAACCTTAGAGACTAATTCAATTTTGTATTCTATAAACGCAAATTCAGAATAGTGCAAAGTGTAACTGAATTAAGTATCAGGATCAAAGGGCACATTTTCTTTTTTTTTATTTGCATTTTATTTTTTTTATTTTTTTTAAATATATTTATTGATTATGCTATTACAGTTGTCCCATTCCCCCCCCCACTCCACTCTATCCTCCCCATCCCCTCCCTCCCACATTCCCCCCCTATAGTTCATGTCCATGGGTCATACTTATAAGTTCTTTGGCTTCTACATTTCCTACACTATTCTTACCCTCCCCCTGTCTATTTTACACCTATCATCTATGCTACTTATTCTCTGTACCTTTCTCCCCCCTCCCCCTCCCACTCCCCTATTGACAACCCTCCATGTGATCTCCATCTCTATGGTTCTGTTCCTGTTCTAGTTGTTTGCCTAGTTTGCTCTTGTTTTTGTTTTAGGTGTGGTCGTTAATAACTGTGAGTTTGCTGTCATTTTTACTGTTCCTATTTTTGGTCTTCTTTTTCTTAGGTAAGTCCCTTTAACATTTCATATAATAAGGGCTTGGTGATGATGAACTTCTTTAACCTGACTTTATCTGAGAAGCACTTTATCTTCCCTTCCATTCTAAATGATAGCTTTACTGGATACAGTAATCTTGGATGTAGGTCCTTGCCTTTCATGACTTGGAATACTTCTTGCCAGCCCCTTCTTGCCTGTAAGGTCTCTTTGGAGAAATCAGCTGACAGACTTATGGGAAGACCTTTGTAGGTAACTGTCTCCTTTTCTCTTGCTGCTTTTAAGATTCTCTCCTTCTGTTTCATCTTGGCTAATGTAATTATGATGTGCCTTGGTGTGTTCCTCCTTGGGTCTAGCTTCTTTGGGACTCTCTGAGCTTCCTGGACTTCCTGGAAGTCTATTTCCTGTGCCAGATTAGGGAAGTTCTCCTTCATTATTTGTTCAAATAAGTTTTCAATATTTTGTTCTTCCTCTTCTCCTTCTGGCACCCCTATAATTCGGATGTTGGAACGTTTCAAGATGTCCTGGAGGTTCCTAAGCCTCTCCTCATTTTTCCAAGTTCTTGTTTCTTCATTCTTTTCTGGTTGGATGTTTCTTTCTTCCTTCTGGTCCACACCGTTGATTTGAGTCCCAGTTTCCTTCGCATCCCTATTGGTTCCCTGTACATTTTCCTTTGTTTCTCTTAGCATAGGCTTCATTTTTTCATCTGGTTTTCGAACAGATTCAACCAATTCTGTGAGCGTCTTGATAACCAGTGTTTTGAACTGTGCATCTGATAGGTTGGCTATCTCTTCCTCGCTTAGTTGCATTTTTTCTGGAGCTTTGAAGTGTTCTGTCATTTGGGCCTTTTTTTTTTTTTTTTTTTGGTCTTGGCGCTTCTGTTACTTTAAGGGGCGGAGCCTTAGGTGTTCCCCAGGGCGGGGTAACGCTGGTTGCTGCCCTGTGATGCTGTACGTGGGGGAGGGGCCGAGAGGGAGCAATGGCGCCCGCCTCACTCTCCACCGGACTTCAATCTTTCACTCCGCTACCCACAATCAAACTGGGTCCCTCTGGTGCTGGTTCCCGAATGGGTGGGCTTGTGCACACTCTAGGCCCCTGTGGGTCTGTCCAACGACCTCTCCTGTGAGGCTGGGCGTCTCTCCTGCTGCCGCCCCAACCCCCACGGGCGTTTTCAATCAGAGGTTTGAGGCTTTATTTCCCCGAGCTGGAGCCCTGGGTTGCACGGTCTGCTTCGCTCCCCACCGTTTTTCCGGTTTATCTGCGCGAATGTGGGGCTGCAGGGTCTGCTAGTGGTCAGACTGCCTGCCCCGTTCATCCCACACTCCGCCAGTCTCCTGCCACGGCAAGGAGAGTCCTCTCCACCCCGGCTGCCCGTCTCCGCCCCTCCTACGGGTCTGGATGAATGTTTATTTTTTATTTCCTTGGTGTTGGACCCCCTTGCCATTCGATTTTCCGTCATTTCTGGTTGTGCGAGGAGGCACAGTGTGTCTACTTACACTGCCATCTTGGTTCTCCCAAAGGGCACATTTTCCACGATACTTGCTATTCTACAGTGCTGATTTTATGAAATGGTTGTCACCTACAGCTAAGACACTGCTACAGCGCTCTCCCCGCAGTCAAATCTGAGCGTGGCTATGAGTCAATGACCAACTTCTCATACTTTGAATATGCTGTTAATATACAAAACTGTTTTCTTTCATCTACTAAAGGAAACAAAGTATTTGGTTTGATAATTAGCTTCCTGAGTTTCTTAAGAATTTGGCATCTCAGGATGATAACATAAATATTCTACTTCATTACATAAGTAAAATGGTCCCTTTAAAATAAGTGCCACTTTTGGAAAGCCAAGCTAAGAAGTACTGTGTTTAAAATGGAAATAGTGATATTTCACTAAAAAAAGTCACAGAAATCAAACTAATTCAGTAACAGATTACAAAACCAGAAAACAATGCTAGATCCTATTCAGAGAAAATAGCTTACAGAGCCAGATGGTAATCTGACATTAATGAGTGTCAGGTTAATAAACAAATATTTCTTAATGATAATAAATTTATGTCAGATCACCACCTAACTTAAAAAAAAATACCAGCTCGACTATTCATGAAGACCTAATTGTGAGCCAACATGCATACTGTGAGCTTAGTGTAGTCTCTCACTCAACTTTTACCACCGATTACAACATAGGTATTACAGATGGATGAACTGAGTTTCAAAGAGATTAGACCCCCAGGTGTAGGTATAAATGGAAGCGTAGGGCTGTTTCTGACTACAGCCCTATTCTTTCCACCATAATAAGATGTTTCTCAAATAAAGCAGCATTCTACCTAGCCTTCGGTAACCTCATAAAGTATTAGTCTACTAATCACTACCAATCATATGTACTTCTTATGTGTCCATAACGTGCCAGGTACTAGGCTAGACACTTTATAGATATTATTTGCCATCCACATAATAACTCCAAATGGTAGTTACTATCCTTTTTTTATAGTAAGTCACTGAATCTACTATGTGCCAGGCACTGGGGAAACAGAGATGAAGCAGACGTACTTCCTTCCTATGGCCACACACAGCCTGATTACACAGAGAGAAGAAGGAGAAATTACTACAGTCTGGTGTGTGTTAAGAAGAAATACACAGTATCATGGAAAGGTATAAAAATGGGACCTCACCTGGCTGAAGGCTCAGAAAAGACCTCCCTGAGGAAGTAACACCTGGGCTGAGACTGGAGTGTCCACTAGGATGAGTGAGAGTTTCCAAACAGACAGGGCAGGGAGCCAGAGCCTGGCGTAGTACACAAAGTGCAAGACCAACACAGGTGGGCGGGGAGCGTGTGGGCCAGAGTAACTAGGACTACAACGACACACACATAAAGTGTGTGTGCCACATGAGCATCCTGGCCTTGTCCTCCTGACAGCACTGGGAAACTATTTAAGCAGGAGAGTGATACCATCAGATCAGAATTTAAATTCTCCACTTCATCTGCAGTGTGGAGAATGGACTATAGGTCTATGGGCAGCTTATAGAGCTGCAACATAAATGTGAAAATCAATTATGAAAAATCACATTTTTTAGCTACTTTAAAAAATGGTTTATTTCACCCTGAATTGTATGGCTCAGTGGGTTGGGCGCTGTCCTGCAAACCGAAAGCATGCTGGTTCAATTTCCAGTCAGGGCACATGCCTGGGTTACAGGCCTGGTCCCCAGTTAGGGTCACGCAGGAGGCAACCGATCAATGTTTCTTTCTTGCATTGATGTTTCCCTCCCTCTCTTCCTCCCTCCCTTCCCCTCTCCCTAAAAATAAATAAATATTTTTTAAAAAATGGTTTATTTCTCCCAAGATTCATTCCATGTGTCAGCATTAATCTAAGGAAAAAGCAAAGTTTGAGAGATATACAAACAGGAAAAACCATTAAAAAAATAAATATACACCAATTCCGAAACAGGACTGTTGGCCCTGGCCAAGTAGCTCAGTTTGTTAGGGAGTCATCCCGATACTCCAACATTGTGGGTTCGATCCCTCATCAGGGCACATATAAGAATCAACCAATAAATGCCTAACTAAGCAGAACAACAAATCAATCTTTCTCTCTCTCCCTTCCTCTCTAAAAACACTAAACTTTTTTTAAAAAAGGACTCCTACCAAAAAATTTTGCATTTCCTAGAGTTTACTAAGTATCAGGGTTAATATCAGCATTCAAAGCACTCTACCACTTTGAGGGATGGTAGACCTCCTCCGAAAGGGGTGGACTCGGGTCACCTGGCTGAGTTGGGATGGCCAGTGAACTTAGAGAACTTCTGTCCATGGATGGCTGAAGTTCTCAACAGATCTACTGTAAAAGGGATACTCAAGATGGTAAGGCTGTTTATCTGCCTTTGAAGCAGCTAATTCAGCCTTTTGCCCTGGGTTCTTTTGATGATGCAAGAAAGATCTACTGGCCTAAACATCCAGCACCAAGAGAGGAGTCAAAGACACAGGATTCTAGAAGGTGCCCCAGGTCTCTAGCTAAGTTAGAAGGAAAGGGAGGTCAAATAAGGGATGGCCTAGGGATTGGTCTCTCCGATGAAGGTCCTGAAACAAAACCACAGAGTTATGATTCTTAGAAAAGGTAGATGACAAGGAGGAAATTAATGGACTACTAAGCCCTAAATTCTGGAAGAAATTAGCTGGTAGACCAGTGCAAAAACCAAAGTCATATAAGAAGTTGGCAAGAAAGAAACTGACTGGGAGAAATAACAAAGACAGATTAGTCCATTAGTCCACAAGGCAGAGCATGAAGGGAATCAACGTGATGACTGGGACAGGAGGCCCCTGCCAAAAGTTCCTCCTGAGGGACAAGAGCCATTTATTCCCACCAACTGCCATCCATCTGCTATCACAGAGCAGTCCTTGAGTCCTCAGAAGAGAACCCAAAGGGTGTGGGCTGTGGGGGATTTCACATAGCCAAGAGACATGACCACAATTATTATGGCCGCTTTGGGACCCCTGATAGATTTTGGTAAATTGAGCCCAGTGAAAAGGAGTCAACATGCAGGAAAAACTCACTCACTGTGACCCCTGAAGATGGTCCCTATAATAAGCCCCTGGACCAGGAGGGAGAAAGACTGAGGAAAGACAAGGCAGTTTGTCTACAGTCTGATCCTGTAACCTTCCTTCAGGTTACATCTCAAGCAGGAAGGCCTCAGACCAAAGCACACAAGAACAGGGTATTTCCCAGACCAGCAAGGTTAAGCTCTCTCAGCAAGGCTCAGCATCTTCCAAATTGTTTTAGCAATTCATTCTCTGCCCCTCCATAAATGTGCAAACCAGGAAGGGATCAGGGTCCTGCTTCTGGCATACACCCCATGATGTATCGGTAGTGCTCGGGCCAAGCCACCCTCTCCTTGACATGGAAAGATCCTGAAGGACTGTGCTCCTCTGTTGGCTGTGTGGTGCTGCGTGAGCTGTCTGGGGTTGTTTATTCTCACCTCTCGCTCAACAGTAAGGCAGGAAGAGAAGAGACGAGAGACATTAATGGACATAAAGCAGAGGACTCAACAGACTGGTGGTCCAGACAGGATACTAAAACTCAGAGAATGTAAGTGATGTGGCCAAGACCACACAGCTAATAAGCAAACACCAAAATTCAAACATAGGCTGTTAGCCGCCAAAGCCCAAGATCCACTTATTGCTTCTCCTAAATATCCAACACATTTCATATTGCAGATGTGTGTATTCATTAATGCATCACTCACTCATTCAGCAAACATCAGCTCCTATCACGTGCAAGCAGGGATCTGCATCCTGTAAGCGAAGGAACTGGAAATACTACTAGCCAGGTTATTGGACAAGAGATGAGAAGTAAGCCCTCAGATCGTAAATTGGTACTTTGCTCATAACTTTACGGAAGCCCCCAGAGCACAATGGGGAAGGTTCGAGGCATCCACAGCATAGCCTGGAAGCTGACAGCTCTCTGCCATTACCTGTGCTGCTGCGCGCCTCTGCTGAAAGGGAACACAGAGCCCATGAAGGAACACAGGCCAGTGCCCAGATCTGATTCCAGGTGTTGAGATACGAGAAAACAGGTAAGCCTGGCTGCTTTGGCCTATTTTACAATTATTCTTTTTCTTATTGGCAACCGCTAAGGGATCAAAATGAGCTTTGGTAGGACCAGAGCACCATCTAAAGCAATCCAAGCATAAATGCAGCAGAAACTCACTGCACAAAAAGCCTCTACATTGAAGGAGCTAAGATAACCATGATTAAAAGACCAAGGCTAGTGGTCTGAGGCTACCGGGCTACAGGCTATGTCACTACTGGACTGAAAGGCCAATGGTGTGAAAGAAGTGACTGCTGTGCTTGGGAAAATCAACTACAGCTCTTATTTCTAGTAAGAAAAGGATAACTTATAAAATACTTCTATCTCAACTATTATTTATGTGTATAGTGTATACACAGTGTATACTGTATCTAAGGAGTAACAGTGATTCTCTTACTTTTTAAAAACATAAGCATTTTTTGAAAAAAGAACTTCAACTTTAAAGCAAAAGTTGTAAACACAAAAGGCCAAGTAGCTAATATAAACATGAAAAGCGAGATATAAAAAACTAGGAAGCAATAGGAACCTCTTGCAAACTCGGAAGCCCATGCCCTAACTAATGAACAGAGATGGTTTGTCACTTAGCTCTGGCCAACTGAGATGCAGATCAGTGGGTCAACTGGTGCCTAGGCTACTGAGTTTACCTTGGGGACTTAAACAACTGGAGACTTAAAAACAACACAACACAAATAATTACCAATTTTTAAACCTGGCAACTAATGAGGAATTTTTTTAAAACTATGGGCCAAACAAATCACACTGCAGGTCTAAATTTAGCTTAGGAGCTCCAGTTTGACGCCTATCTTACAATATGCTTTTCTTACCCAAATTGCATGTATTCATTTAAAATATATAACATGTTTATAAGATTCAAAACTCAAAACTATATAAAACGTGTTAAGAAATTAAATGTAAATGTTTCAAATTTCTGACACATCTATACTGCTCCTCCTCTAGGTCCACAATTTCAAACGGAAAAGCCCTTCCACAGTACATCTTTCAAATGACACAATCAGCTAAATGTCTAAAGCTTACCTCTGCCTCCTTCTCCAAGAAAGGGAATTCCAACTTCATTCACACACTGTATTGAAGGCACAGATTTGATCTCACAATAATTTTTCCCATGCAAGGGAAAAAGCAAATGGTTTTCAATTTTTTGCCTTAGTAACTGTGGGTATATCATTAGCTTCCTAGTTTTCACTTAGACAGTTTTAGATATATAAACTCATCATAACCAGCAACGGTTTTAGGATTACCAAAATCTAAATAATCCAGAGGCCTGTGGATTTTTTCCTACGCATGGAAAAGGATTTGCTGTGGAGCTGAACAAAAATTCTACCAAGTGGTTTCTCACACTAGGCTCCCTTAACCTATAATGCAATCAGAGACTTCCTTGGGTAAATTATAATTTGTTGAGGAAAACAATGTAAATAAAGACCTAGGTTTATGCTATAATCTTAACAGTCTAACAAGCTTGCTTTTTGTATGTAACATTAATTTAGCAATGTGAACATAAAATACTCTAAATCACTTCCAGTGTTGTCAATAAATGTCTTTTTCACTAGGGAAGTCATAGTTACAAAACTTTCAACTTACCTAACCTCTGAGAAAATTCATAAAATTTCTTTAATTTGCCTACTAGTGGGACAACAGCACCCCATGCCTTCTCTTGTAACTTCTCGTCAGCTGGATGCTGGATGGCCTTCAAAATCCAAAGGAAAAAATAGTTAGACTTCCAAAAATCACACCAGTATTATTTTAAAATTAAAATAAAGGTTTTAGCAAATGTCAGAAGCCCTAGTATAATGTATAAAATACAAAATAACGG
Organism: Desmodus rotundus; assembly: GCF_022682495.2. NCBI lineage: Eukaryota > Metazoa > Chordata > Mammalia > Chiroptera > Phyllostomidae > Desmodus > Desmodus rotundus. Next base: position 7,187,664 of record NC_071394.1, on the reverse strand, counting down.
ACCCAAGAATGCCAAGAATGGGCCTTCTCAACTCCAGGGATACTTGAAGCCTATCATCATACCCTTCCAGTTACCCTCGAGGTGGACACGGCTATAATGGACTAAGAGACGACATAAGACATGTTTGTTAAATATGTTACACCTTGGTACGTTTTACAGCCTCCACAAGAAACCATGTTTTATTGTTTCCCATGTCACAGACAGGCTTTCTTAGCAGTTCTTTGTCAAAGAATTATTTTAGTGGAATAAAAAGAAGCCAAAAAGGTAATAAATAAGATGCCAACTCTGGAACAAGGGTATAAAACTTTCAATAATTCAAATTCTGGGGTCCAAACTAGCTTTAAGAAACCCACCAAACACTTAAAAACCCAAATCAACCTGAAATACGTGATTCAGAAATTGTCATACTTATTTACTATAACAAAAGTATCATTCTGGAATCCAAGTTTTCTCGGGTTTTCCTTGAATAAGAAGGCAAAAACTAGTTTCAAATCTGAAAGTGGAGAAAATAAACCACAATTTACAGACTCTATAAGATGAATGTGCTTTTTTCTATGCCCAGTCTTTCAGACCACTACGCAATCTTTTGTGAATATAGTGGGTTATTCCCAAAGAAATGTATTTTCTTACTTTCATCTTTATGGAACATCCTGGTTTGTTTGTTTTCTCTGACATCTTCAAACAAGTTAAACATACCATCTGAAAATTGAAACTCATAACCCAGACGGAGGGACGGGGGCTGCCTATAAACATTATCAGGAGGCATTGACATGTTTAGATTTTCCCACGGCAACCGTACTCTTAACTCCATCTTCAACAAAACCAGAAAACAGTAATGTAAAATAAAATTGAAACCAGATAAATTTCGAAGATGTTCTTGAATAAATCAGCTATGAGCTAAATAAATGGGCTATAAATCATTTAAGCAATTTGCTTTATAAGCCTGCCTCTACACTCAAATTTTCTTGATATTTTTAATATTAAATTTTAAAAACAATGCTTAAACACAATAGGAGTCTGAAGTAAATCCCACTTATGGAACTCTCCAGAAATATTTTAATGTTAAAAAATACCGATGTTACAATAGGTAACAATCTTTATTTCCTTTTTTTTTTTTTTTTTTTTAAAGATTTTAGTTTTTGAGAGAGGGGAAGGGAGGGAGAAAGAGAGGGAGAGAAACATCAGTGTGTGGCTGCCTCTCAAGCACCCTGCACTGGGGGGCAGGCCCGCAACCCAGGCATGCACCTAGACTGGGAACTGCACCGGGGACTCTCTGGTTCACAGTCTTGTGTGCAATCCACTGAGCCACACCAACCAGGGCCTATTTTAATTTCACACTATGTTAATGTGAATATTTCAAAGAGACTGGGATAGTAACCTGCTGTATATGAAAAATCCTTTCAATCTCAAGCCCAGTCTCAGCAGTGTTTTATAGCAAGTAGTAAAAATTTGTTTATTTTACTTATTATTCAAGAAATGACTAAAAAAATTTTTTAATTTGTTCTCTTGAGAACAAATTTTCTTGTTCTACCCAACTTTTCTTGTAAGGATCTAAAAATGGTTTTCTAAATATACTCATTCTCCTAACATCAAATGCTCCAGCAAGTGTCACCCATTGTCATAAGTGAGTAGAGTTAACAATTTCCCTGCCTTTCCAGGATTCAGAACTGAAGACAATGGCTGCTCTTTTATGACTATATCTTATTGTTCTCCTTATAATTCTGACTCCTTCTCCTTCCACACCAGTGTTATTGCTGTTAGAGAACGTCTGGGACAGCCGCAACACAGCCCAACTTGCCAACGGGTGCTTCGTAAATGTCAATGGTGAGCCATCAGGGAGCAGGTACTCTAACTCTTAGATATGTCAAAACATTAGTAGACAGTTCTTATTTCCATCTTCAATGGTTTATCCTAGAGAATAAATTTTGTTTATTTAACAGATTCTATCTTAAATCAAATGTTATTCTACTTAGAGTGCTGCTAATAAAGTGTTATTTTAAAAGAATGCATGTAATTCCCCATCATCAGCATGGGGATAACGGGAAAATCTCAGTCTGTGCCCCACGTGTCAGGTACGGGGCTGTGCTCGTTAGCACGCGAGTGACCTAACTTTATCCTCCGAGCAACTCTGGGAGCTGCTTCCACACTTTTGCTACCCTGAACAAAGTGGCCATCAAAGTTTTCACATTTATCTTCCTCTTGAATGTCAGCCTTTTGGACAGTATTTTCTGAAGTGTAGGATTCTGCTGCAAGAATACAAATAATTTTATAGGTTTTATTTTATACATTGCCAAACTGACCTCCAAAAAGACAACCATTTTACAATACTACTTGCATCGAGACTACCTGTTTTCTCATAAACCAACCAATACTAAGCTTCCATCAACATATTATTGTATTTGGTAAAACTTCTCGACAGTGACGTGCACTTACTAGCGAGTCGAAACATTTTTTCTATTGTGAGGGCTTCTTCATAGATAGAATGCTTGTTCTACTAAGTCTACTAAGACCTCACACTGATCTATGACAGTATGTTAGTTTTATCTGTTGTTTATATATTTGGCATATAGACAGCTTTTATTTATACCTTCCTTTCTTAGTTTAAATTGTCTACTATTCGGAAATACTTTCTGCTTTTATAGTTAAACCCAAACAACAATATACATTTCTCAGTGAAAATTTCTTCAACTTATTGAATAGGTACACATACATCCCCCCTCTACAGAATATTTAAATGCTGTTTTTTAAAGACTTTTCTAGCTTACATTTTTTATATATATTTTTTATTTACCTGTTTCTCTGCCTTTAATTCCTTTACCCAACAGTTTAATTATGGTTCCCTTATAATAATAAGTCTCAGGGCCGGGACAGGTGAATCTCTTACCACTGATTATTCTTTCTCCCCGATATCTTAACGTCCTTCGGTATTATTTTTCTATACAAATTCTTTTTAAAACTTTGAGACATTTATTTGCTTCCCCAATGCCAACTGTGGAACACTGTGAGCGAGCCCCTCAGGACCACACAGTGCTATTAATGACTACGCACCCTACAGACAGCTTCAATCTGTGGTCACAGTGCTAGCAGCTCAGGCTCAAAAGCCCACAAGCCCTCTTTCAAATGACCGATGTATACACTTTTGTGTTATCTTATTCCCTTCTAGAACAGTACAACGGAACCTTTCTAATTTATTTTGAGAGAGAGGGGAAGGTTGGTAGGAAGAGAGGGAGAGAAATATTGATGTGAGAGAAACATCCATTGGTTGCCTCTTGCACGGGCCTGACGGGGGACTGGCTCACAAGCCAGGCATGTGCCCTGCCTGACCAGGAACTAACCAGCGAGCTTCTGCTTCTTGGTTGACACTCAACCAACCAAGCCTCGCTGGTCAGGGCTGCCACTGAGTCTAAATATGCATTCAATTATGTCAACAGAAGACTCTGGGGAAAACACTTCCCACAGAGAAACAGAGTAACCCTCCCACTTGGGAAGTTTTTAAAAATCCTGAGTTCTACCTTCAGAAAAATAATCAAATAAGTAATGATACTTTTTCTTTATTGCTTATGAAGACAACTGGTTAGTTACAAGAATTCAGTTATAAAACAAACTTTAATTAAGTATAATGACATAACACTGGCGAACAATTTAAAATAAACTGTAGCACTAATAATTAACAGAAAGAACCATGAAGCATTTTTGGAACAATTTGTGAATTGATTGGTATGACCTGTAGGGAAAAATACCTTACCAATTAGTAAATTAGGATACTGCTTAATCATTTAAATCTTCCACCTCAGTGATGTTTGGTTTTTCAAAGTACGTTTAAATGCTTAGAGATCTTGAATTTCACAAGAGTGCTTACATGCCTTCGTTAACTGAAACCTTAAGGTCCTACTGAAGCTAACGATCACGGCGAAGCACTGCGCCCGGTGCTGACAACACAAACGTAAGTCTACCCTCCTCAAGCTGGAGGTACAGTGGTAGAAAGAAAAACATCAAATATCAATGTTTCCTCTTTAAAATGTGATGGTTACCACAAAAGAAACATGCCAAGTACTAGGGTAAAGGAGAAAGGGGAAGAAGGAGACCACTGGGTTACAAAGAAGGATAGGAACTGAACAGGAAAAAAGGAAGGGTATATTCCAGACAAAAACGAAGGCAAGGAAGTGTACCTGTGCGAGACATTCCAGAAACAGGCAGTCTGGCGCACACGAGGCAGAAAACAGAGCCCACGTTACCTGTAATCTCCCTCAGTTAATGGTATCACCAACCACTAATGTTACTTAGAAACCATGGAATCACTTCACTCTCTCTCCTCCTTTATGTTAAATATCCAGTCAGTCAATCACCAAAACCAGTGGCCCCTGAGTCCAAAACATTTCTTGAATTGTCATCTTCTGGTGCTGGCACTTAATTCTGCCTTCCCTAGTACTCCAAATGCCACTAGAGGAACTGAACTGGATGTGAACTGTACATCAGATCGATCCTTGATAGCCTGCGCACTATTAGTTATAAAGAAGAGTAACAGAAACGAAGGGTGGGGGGAAATGAAGACACAAAGAATGGGATATGCCTTCAAGAAACGTGGCAGAGAGAAAAGGCAGTGCCCGTAGTAGGAGACAGCTGAGTGTGCACGTGCTGCGAGGGAAAGTCAATGAAAGGGAAAACACAGAGGATGTGATTAAGAGAAGAAATAATGAAAAGAGTCAAGTTCCAGAGAAGGGTGGAGAACAAGGTAGAGAACTAAGCCTTGGTAGTTAAGGGGTAGAGAGGGACTGCTTCTTCTGAAAAACAGAAGTAGTGGAAAAAGAGATGAACGGAAAGAAACTTGTATAAATTCAGAGGTCTGGGAGGAGAAAGCTGAGGGAGACCACACCAAACATTTGCTCTGTGGAGTAAGGTCGTCAGACAGAGTTAGAGGAGTCCAGACCTCAAGGATGATTTCAGCGTTTCCCTAGGAAACTTAGGAGGAGCAGAAAAAATAGACTGGCAGGACAAAAGCCTAAGAAAGGTATGTTCTCTCCTCCCCTCCAAAAAAAGGACCGATAGTCCCCCATGGACACAGTAAACTTCAGGTGTGAGAGCAAGCAGTGAAACAAATAGAAGTTTCTTCAGTATACATAGATTACGTATTTGCAGAACACTGTCCCGCTTTCGCTCTTATATCTTGCAACCACTTTTGAAATAATGCAAGTGAACTTCCTTTAAATACAATACTTACTAGGCACGAGAGAATCCTAAAGCATAGGAAATGACAGAGATTAAAAAGAGGGAAACAGCAAATTTCAGCTGATTTACCTCTCGTATTTCATGGCCGGCTCCTCTGTATGACTGCAAGTCCTCCAAGATGCCTTCTGCATCTTTTAATACTACATTCACCTGATTATAAATTTCCTTCTCAGACTCTGTAGGCTGGGCATCTATATAGCAGGAAAGCACAACAAAATTCACAGTCACATGATTTTTTTAGTACACATATAACTCTAAGCAATCCAAATTTCTAAAGATGACTAACATTTTATTCAATGTTAACTCTGCACTTCTCAGACAGGACTGATAATTTTTTCATACTCCTACACTTGAATAACTAGCCACAAGTTTGTAATATCACAAAGAAGAAAGGGAACACCAAACATTACCATTTATTTTGGTTACAAATCATGACTTGGTATATTAAGTGAACTTGAGAATTATAATTTGACATTTAAATTGTGAAAGCATTAATAATCGTGTTTTCATTATATTCACTATCAGTAATGACTGTCAATTGCTGAGTAATGATCTATTTTAATGCAACAGAAATGAAAGGCCTACTAATGGATCTTCCTAATCTATGGTGTAAAACTGAAATGCCTTTATTCTACTATAAAGTTCACTTTAATGACTGAATTTTGACATAAAAACTATTTTAAAAGAATAGTTTTTAGAATCTCCTCTTTTCCAGGGACCACTTTAAATTCTGTACCAAAGAACTTCTCTGCTGATGAACACAAGGTCAAGATTCCTTCGCAGGAGTTCAAATTATGACACTGTTCCAGAATCCATGGGCTACTGAAAAACTACATACTTTAAGCTACAACATTTAGATTTTGTAATACTAAAGCAAAAACGGAGTTCCTACACCCTTGAAGAACAGTGAGAAAAAATGAAGAGCCCTCAGTTATAAAAAGCATGATGAGGAACACAAACAGATGGGCATCTCCACCACCTGCAGTGTTAGCCACAGAACATATGTTAGTGTGACTGTATCTAGATTTCTCTGCTAGACTGGAGGTAACAGAAACTCTGCTTTTAATAGCATGGTCATTTGTTTCTCTAAGGATAAATCATTTGCATTTAATACATTACTTTTAGCTGGAGGTTGCGCACTCTGTGAGGAAACTGAGTTTTTTCTTAAATCTTTCCAATTAGGCCAGGTTACTACAGATAAGGCATAAAGCACTTAAAATGATAAACATCATAATTACCATAATGTTTTAGAGAGGAATTGTGCTGGTAGAATTTCCCCATGCTAAAATTTTCTCTTAAGAGGGTGAGGAGGCAGACCAAATTTATCATATGAATTAAGAATGTTTCTGATGAATCTTTGCCTACCAATCATATAAAACTAGTACCTAAAGTTTTCTGACCCATGCCGCCTCCCCACAATACACAGCAATCTGTTTATTCCTTTCCTTAGAAAATTTAAGGAAACTTAGTTCACACGGGAAACTAGGACTCCAGATGCCTAAAATACTGTAACTTTACTTTGCGTTTAGAGCAGGTCATAGTTCAACTCCACCTACTAAACCTGCAACTACTCAAGAACATACCACATTTTAAAAAATCAACAATTACAGTACCAAATTTTAATATCAACATACTTAACAAAGTAACAGAGAAACAATAATAAAGTAACATTTACATGCAAAGCCAACTTAAGAATTTGTGTTCGCATATCTGTACCCTTACATTTCAAATTTCTTTTCATAAATCATGTACTTTTTGAATGAAAATACTATGACAAAATAATTACACAAGAGTAGCCAATTAAAGAGACTGTGACCAAAGCTACAGAGGTATTACTAGGAGCAAATACTGATATTATAGCTAAATGATATTTTAAAAATCAGGATTTATCATTTAGCAGTAATATCCTTTCATATTTAGCCAGACCATATTCTCCAAAGTAATGGTTAGACACACTTTTAAAAAGGACACCTCATAACTTTTATACTTACACCAGGTGCAGTAGAGAAAAATATTTTTTACATGCAAAAACAGCAGTTTTATACATTTGCATATGGACTATGAAACTACAGACATATACACCAAGTAGACATGTATCAGTTTCAATTCATGAAGAGGGAATTCATGACAAAAGACAATATTTTGACTTTCATATATCAAAAGGTATTTATAAAGTCTGCAGATACTAAACTATGTATTGTTGGTGTAGTGACTAATTGTTAAAAAAAAAAAACGTGACACTGAGACTTACATACAAAGAAACATTATCAAGTAGATAGATTGAAATAGACCTTGAAAGTGATTAATAATTATTAAAGATTTAATAAATGACAAGAAACTTAAAGATTTCAGTTTCCCCTAGGGGTGGAAAAAATACCCAGCACCACACTGATTAAACATTTTTAGACTGTCACAGGAAAGTCACATTTATAATTTTGAAAGCTGCTGAAGACTGCTGCAGAAATGAAGACAAACAGAAAGTAGCAGACAGGTAAGCACTACTTTACCAGATAGCAAGTCATGCAAAGGGTGACATACTAGGGAGAGGGCGACTATATAAAAGAAAGCATTTGTTCAAAAAATGGTATCATATAATGCACCCAAGACTTGTCACTTTGATTTTTCATAGCAAATAATGACAAATGGTATTAGTTGAAGAAAAAAACTACCACTTAGCCAGCTAATAAGAGGACATTCATTTGATTGCTTTAAAAGAATGTATCCACTCCTAAGAGCAGGCACAGTGATTACTCGCCAGGCTTACTGAAAAGCAACTCAAGGGAAATTACAGCATGGTTCAGTTGCTCTTGTTGTTTGAAGGTAAATTTAAATATTTAAATAATTTCACACCACTTTCCTATAAAAGTCACTAAAAATAATTGCTAAAATTGAAGTTGTTATGGTACAAAGGAGGCAATGATCAGCTATAAAAGAAAAAAGTAAAAAGCAAATCGTAAGAATTATAATTGTAGTAAGGGGTCTATGTGATTTAAGCTTGCATTCATTCATTCAATAAATATTTACACTCCATCCCCATAAATTTCATCAAGGCAGGGACCTCAATGTACAGTACATACCACTGTACAGTATGTGTAAACTCAGGTCCTTGCTTTTCTACAACGAAGATTTGTTGAGTAAATGAAAGGGACTGAGATGGTAGATATAAACATGGGTTAAAGGACATCATTATGCATTTTTATCTTTGAATAAAATCCTATACCATTTTAGAAAAAAACCTATAGGAAAATGCCACCAGAATAAAAATATTTCAAACTGCAGGGTTGAAGCAATGGGAAAATATACAAGAGGTAAAATGGAAAATCAAGTTAGACTAAAAAAGTGGGTATCAATATTTTTCAAAGATGGACAAACAGGCAACACAAAAGACACAAGAATTAGAGGAGATGCATGACTGAATGGAAAGGCACTAAAACAATCAGGGAAAGTGAGATTCTATTTCTCATTAACAAACACCCACCTATATTCGCTCTCCTACTCTGACCTACTGAAGTTAAGTAAATCAAGACTGACTAACAGACACTGAACTCTATCATTTATAAAACACTATTCTGAGGTTGGAAGAGACATAAATGTAAATCAAAGTCTCTCTCGTCCTAAGAACCACAATTTAGTGAACTAAATATATAGGTGAGCAAAGCAGGATTACAGTTGTAATACAAAGAAATAATAATTAATAAATAATACAAGAATAAACTGTGTTTTGCATACTCACAACAGTAAACCTACTTTGCTCACCCCTGTATACTACTTATTCAGGCTAATGACTTGTCATTAGAACAAGCAATAACTAAGTGTCATTATAAAATAAGAAATTCCAAGAACTAGAAGAAGCTTTTCTAGTTCTTCTAGAAAAGAAGAACTAGAAAATTCAGTGCTTTTCATATACACCGTCATTAGCAGAAGTGCTACCAAGTTTTATGGGGCAAATCTGAGCTTGTATGTTAATTGAGCCACTTTTAAAAGTAAAATCTTATCATATAGGTATAGCTTGCTTTTAAAAAAATGACCCTCTTTCTAGTACCTAAAGAACAGGTAACAGTACGTTTCAATGAACACGGACTGTCATTTCATGCCTTTGTACATGTTCCTTCTACAATGTCCTTCACTAAATTTGTCTGAAGCATTCTGACTCACCCTCCACAACTCAACTCAAATGTCACCATCGGAACACCTACCATGACGCCAGAGCTACTCACTGCTAGGTAAAGTTAATCCCTTCCTGATCTGTACCTGGAATGTAAACTATGTAAAGAACATTATTAATATGCATTTCTATTTATTTTACTAGATTGAGAACTCCCCAAAGGCAGGGGTTGTATCTTAGTTACCTGCATCGCCAGCACCTACTTGTTGGCACACGGGAGGCAAGCTGAAAATGTACATGGAACTGAAGTGAAAACCAGCACAGGTGTGCACACGTAGAAGTTAAGGGAGTAATGCTTTACGATAAAGACAGAGTCTTTACTTTGTAAACTACAGGACTCCACTGAATCATGTCTAAAAACTACTGGAATAGTTCACTTGTACACAGCTTGATGCAAAATGCCAGTACGTCTATCTGTATGGAATTGTTTCTATAGTTGTCCAATCATGAAGAGACAGTGAGCTAAATTTAACCAATCAGAATGATGGAAATAATAAACCTAAACTACTCTGGTAGCCTGAATATTACTGTTCATCTAGAAATAAACAATGTCGTACTAAATACTTTATTTAATAAAAGAATGTGGCTTTATTCTCTGTAATCACAGGAAACTGGCAAATCAATGATGTTGACCATTTTGAGTGTGGTATAAAACAGTTTAAAAGAGAACCCATCTGATGGGCTAAGGTCACTCTAGTAGCCAAATTGTAAGGTAAACTTTTACAAATGCAAATTTCCAAAAAGAAGATGAATGAGAGAGAAAATTGATGAAGAAAACTGTAAAGTTAGAATCAAAAGAAAACATATTTAAACATCGAAATAAGAAATAACAACAGGCCCTCGCCAGGTAGCTCAGCTGGTTAGAGCATTATCTTATGCACCACAGGGCTGTGGGTTCTATTCCCATTCAGGGCACATACCTACATTGCAGGTTTGATCCCCAATCAGGGCATATACGAGAGGCAACCTCTCAATGTTTCTCTCACATCGATGATTCTCTCTCTCTCTCTCTCTCTCTCTCAAATCAATAAACACATCCTCGGGTCAGGATTAAAAATAACAACAACAAGCAAAAACTCGGGCCTAGTATATAGTGTATTTTCACTAATTTTCATTTATAGTATACTAGTGAGTGCCAAACCAAAAGTTCTACATTGGCTGATAGAGGCAACAAACCACTCCTTAATTTATACCTGCCTTTAAAAAGTTAACACTTCATATATACCTCTTCATTATTGGTAATTGCTATTATTAGCAATTCTAACCTTTTCCTGCCACTAAATTTTATTTAAATTTTAAGGATAATGACCCAAACCCAACCCATATTAGAAAACCAAGACCAAATAATATTTTGAGCACTACAGTAAACTCATGCTTCTCACTTGACCACAACAGAATGCTGGGTGTATAAAACGATCAAGTGCCAAGTCTTGAACAAGATCTTGACTGTATCAGAGCCAAGATTCTGCAAATGTACAGGATTTGAGACAGAGTAAAAAAGAGACAGAATAGCAGAAACACATACAAGACCAAGTTTGAAACAGATGCAAATAAACTAAAATACAGCTTTACTGTAAGTTGCCTCATCTGAAAAAATAACCTTCAAGTCAGCAATCTGCTCAACATCCCAAAGCTGATTAAAATTCATGCTAAACATGCACTTAAAATAGCCTTGTTAAATTGTTGAGAAGGGTCAAGAAAACCACTATTTGTTTAACTACATGTCTCCTAAAAGCCCAACAATTTATTACGGTCCCAATGCTGACACTGCGACTCTTTGCTAGCCTGCACACAGTGCCCCACTAGTTACGGAACATCGACAGGGATGCAGTAAAAGTAGAAAAATATCAGAGACCACAAATTATTCCATAAAATGCAGAAAAGCTATAAATTAATGTGTTCATATGAACTATCCTGGTTTAAAGAAAAAATATATAAATTATTCATGAAGTAGAATTAATTGTATAATATCACATAAACTAAATTGAGGTTGATGAAAAATGCAATGACTCTCTGAGAATTTAAGGGATTTGTTTATTTTCTTTTTAAAAACAGAAAAGGTCTTAAATTTTAAGTTTTTAAAAATCTGCTCCAAAGTTTTAACCTCAGATGATAATGCAAGGGATGACATGATTTAGTCTGAAAGCTATCTCTTCACCCTTTCCTAACAATTTCCTAATGATCAGTTAAAATAGCAACATTCACACTAAAACACCAATTTAATATCATTGTTCTTGATTTGACAACCAGACAGGCTAAAGCGACACTGACAGCCAAAGCAGCAAAAGCTTTTCGGCACGCACAGGGGCCGGCACACTTACCTGCCACCCTCAGACCTTATCACAACAGGCCATGCAACATAAAACAAACAGAGGGCAAATTACTCAAAGGTCTGTGAACCCATTAGTTTTCTTTTTATTTAGAGTTAGAAAAAAATTAACTCCTGAAATAAATACATATGAGTTTAACTTTTCAAATTAATTATGTGCAAAGATTAAATAATTAAGGTTCACACTTACCTTTTAATATTATGCCCAAATTACTGAGCTTTGAATGGCCTTCATGAACAGATTTGTATTAAAATACTTCATTAGGTACACAGCGTTAATAGTTAATTTTTCTCAACTGCAATAATTTCCCCCAAACATTGCTTCTATTAACAAATTGTGAAGTAGCATTTGTCCTTTCCATCAAAACTTTTTCATAGAAATGTTTTCATTAGAGAATCTCAAATGTTTTCATTAGCGATCTCAAATTGTAAAATAATATCCAACTAAGAGATAGGAATCTCTTATAAAAATTCAAAGAAAAGTATTTTATCACAATGTAATCTAAAATATATGATTGTCAGTTCTAGAAGGCACCAGAAATTTTATTCAGACAATTCATAGCTCAGTCATGCAAAGCAGTTAAGGAGAGAGCAAAGTGGAAACATTCGTTTAGTGCAAGACAAACGCAGTCTACTGCAGGCAAAGAGAAATAGATATAAAATCATCTTCTCACTTTCAAAATCAAGGAAAAAATTTGGCCCCTGCTCAAGGTCTGTGCATGTCAAAACTTTAAGAAGATTCCCCATGTTAAGGTACCTGTCAAGACAAGAATAAGAAAAGAGAAAATATCCCTTTATAAAAAAGAACATCGGAAATTTATTTTCTGTTTAAATAGTAACAGGGAAAATGTTCATTAGGCCATGAATTCGTCCTTCAGGTCACCCAGATGTGCTCTGGCAGGCAGCAAACCGGGTGCTCAACGTGTTGATGTGTAGGACCTGGAGGTGAAATGTGGTTTTCCTGTACACAATGGCACGACTGTTGCTCTATTTCTTCTCAAAATTCTCCCAAGACAAGTTTCATTAATGGCCTTATAATGAAAAATTCTTTAAGTATTCCAATAGTGCTAGAATTCTGAAAAAGAAATTGCTGATCAAGAATTATTCACATGTAATCTTGTTTAAAATTGCACTGAAATAATAATTTATTTCAAAGCCAAATATCTAGAGTTTTGGCCACAGCTCACCTTTGCATTTCATCTTAAAATAACAGAATATTAAGCTTACTTCCTGTATGCCATGAAATAAAGCATATATTTCTAACCAAATTTGGATTCTTAATTTGTGGAGGTTATTTAAGCACTGATTCTGGATATGCAGCACACTCCCGATTTTTTACAAAATCGCCACAGGACTGTAAGTGTAGCCACCAAGGCATACCGTCAGAATGTTCATCATAAGGCTACTGGCTTCATGGACTAATGAAAGGACAGCACTGGCTACAGACTCAACATGATTTCAGCAATGAAAAACTAAAGAATTATACATATGATGGTGATGTTTGCCTACGATTAAGAAAAAGAGTCATGCAAGCTTTGATTCCCCATGTTTTATTAACAAATATTCTGGCTGGCCTTCACTGTGGTGTGAGTATAATTAATCTTTCACCTTTACCATTATGCACCAGCTGTGAAGGGCTAAAGAGACTTACTTTCAAAGTCCAAGAAAAAATGTGCTGCATTGTGGTCTATGTCCCTGGTTAGCACCTTAATGAGATTACCCATGCCAGCAAACCTAAAAATAAAAATGGCAACATCATTTAGTTCCAGTAAAAAATTTTTAAGCAGAGGCCTGGGATTCGGCAAAGGCTGGCTTGCTCATAATTACCAACAGGTGCAAGTTTATATGCTCCTGGCACTGAAAATTTGGAACAACAAAAGCACAGTTGGCTCTGAGCTCATAGCTCTTGTCCCTCTTTTCCACATATCAAAAAAGTTACATAAGCAAGATTGGAAAAAGATTAGATTTTTAAAGATAACTTGCAATATTTACATTTGATTAATCTATGCTAGTGTTACTTCTTTATAATGGTTGAGGCAAATATTCTTAATCCAAATTAACATCAAAAAAAGATTTCCCAAGTAAGTAAATATTGAGACCATATTTTTAAATAACAGGAATACTTTCCTTCTGTAGATCAAACCTACTGGGAATACAAGGAAGGCGGTATTCAAATCACATTTAACCATTAAAGACTGAAGGGAGTTATCAATTAATGACCTATTTAAAAATTTTTACCACACACAAACCAATTATTTATCTCATCTATACTCCAAAGATAAATCAAACATGTTATTATTTAACTCATTAGACTGATTATTCAACAATATTAACTACATACAACCATACAAAGCAGGTAACTTAAAAGTTAACACAACAAACCAGTACAAAGGGAGCCCACAATTACCGTAACTTAGTAGGTTTGCAGAGGGAAGACAGTACAAATAAGGTACTGGCATAAATCTTGCCCAAGAATTTGCCACGACTCAGTGAGGATGGACGTGGAGGGAGGTGGCAGGAACATCAGGAAGCCAGGCTCAAACCTGGACATGGCAGTAGCTATAAGTCCCCTCCCCCCATCTCAATACTTTTCTCCAAATATGGAACTGCTAGCAAATACAAATGAAATTAAACATAAAAGTAACAATATTTGTAATCAATGAAAGGAGATACCTCATTACTCATCCCCATTACAAAAAGTCTGAAAAGAGTTATCATTTCCGGCCACCTGTATTGTCCCCCCTCCCCCTCCCCACCCCCTGGACAGTGTCTATGTCCCTAACCTCCACAAGAGGAAATAATAGTGTAACTGTTACCTGTTAGACTGACACACATTTTAGAAAATGTTAAAGCAATCTAATTTATTCACAAATATGGTAAATAATGAAGGGTCCCCTCTCTTTCAAAACAATAGTCTCCCAATGGGAGAGGCTATATAAGGATTTGTCTTATTTTTGATACTAAAATCCCTATTACACAGAATTTCACTGGAAAGATTTTGTACAATATTTTACACGAATGGACTAGTTGAGTTAAAAACTAAGAAACTATTTTATCTTAATTATCTTATATATTATAAGAAAGCTTAGAATATGAACCCGTTTTAAAAAATTGATGGAGAGAGAGATAGAGAGAGAGAGAGAGAGAGAGAGAGAGAGAGAGAGATTGATTTGTTGCCCCACTTATTTATGCATTCATCAGTTGATTCTTGTATGTGCCCTGACTGGGGATCAAACCTGCAACCTTGGCATACAGGGATGATGCTAACAATACCAACCTTTTATATGTAAGGAATATATAAGCATTGTTCCAAAATCATCACATCCAATAACTACCTGAAATTGGTTACTAAATTCATTTAATAAATTTCAGAAACCATTTAGAGATAGACTATTTCACTGCTTTAATTTCTAAAAGCTTTCAAATACAATGGAATTATGTTTCCAAACACATAAATTCTCTCACTAACAAGAACTGAGACCAAATATGCAAAGAATTACCGAGTGTATCAAAGTGTCAACGATGGACGGAAAGCAAGCTTGAGAAAGGCTGTAACTGGCTTCAAGGGGAACAAGGCAGCACGCCATCCATGGAATCAAACCAGAATTCCAACTCTGGCTCTCCTAGCTGTTTGCCCTTGAGAAGGCTAGTTAACCTCTGTGGGACTTGTTTTCTTTGTCAGTAAAATACACATAATCATAGTAACTATCTGAAAGGATTATTGTGAGAGTGCAGTGAGATTAAGCACTGACGGAACACAGTGTCTGACACACAGAAAGCCTTTAATAAATGTTGGCTGTCATTAACACTGTAACTCAAAACACAAAGTAACTTTTAAAAATCACTAATGGCTCTATTTCTTTTCATACAAACCGGACTTTTCAATTTATCGATTAACTGCAATGGTACGAGTCACAGTATATCACAAAGCCCATTTTTAGCCCATTTTTGTCAAGAACATTGCAGAAATGCTGTCCTAAATTTAGTCCTATGAGACCATCAGCAGGTACAGGAGGGAGTGGGAAGGCAGAGATTACTTTCCTTAGCTTTTCACTCGTACGCACACAGTTGATCCTCAGGGAAATAGTGAAACTAGCCAAGACCGTCCGCTCCACTTCCCTACAGCCCCTCCTCCCAGCGTATTCCACTACTTAGTCCTTCTTCCAAGGCGTCCCAGCCTAATGTGACCCCACACCCCTCACCCTGCTTCACACCTGGTCCTGACCTATGCACTCTCTGCAAGTGCTCAAAGATTTAGCACTTCGTAACCTCTTCAATACAATGCAGACTCTTAGTTTGAAAATGGCCCAGTTTATCCAGTACAGGTTCTCAGCCTCAGCACTATTAACCACACAGGTTGTGACAACTAAATGTGACTACAGATATTGCCAAATGCCCCCTGGGGGGGGCAAAGTCACACCAGTTGAGAACCACTGATGGAGTACAACAGTGGTCCAATGCGGTAAGTCCCCCTGCCACACAGCACGCAGTAAAGATGCTCATACCATACCCTGTGTGCCTCTGAACAAAAGCTTGTGGAATTTTTTCAAAGATCTGGAAACAGTTCATATTATTAGTTGTCATATCTTTTCTTATAAGGACAAACAAAAAAAAATTAAAACCATATCCATCTTGCATTGTTTAAATCTTCAGCCAAAAACAAAACAAAACAAAACAAAACCTCCCATCCCCTCAGTGTGGCTGATTTCAGTGAATACGATTCGGTGGCTGACTGTCAGTTTTGGTAGGTACCAGAGTGCCTGGGGTTCAAACCCTACCTAACGCCACTTTCAGCTCGGAGACTTTAGTCAAGATTCCTGACTTCCCCGTGTACACAGTGATAAACACCCACCGCAGAGGGTTCATGAGCTCGTAAATGGCTGACTTTGGTACCAGGCCTGGCCATCTCTGTGCTGCTGCTGCTGCTATGGCTGCTGCAGAGCCTGACTGACCAAAGGACCAGCTCCCAGCAGCCCAGCAGTGGAACCTGGGGAATGTGAGGTTTCGGAGGGTGTGGCAGCCTTACTTCTTGCCACAAGAAGCCAGACTGTCACAAAAGAACGAAGTCAACTTGCAGTGCAGGGTCACAGAAAGTGTCCTGGAGTCACTCGTTGCTGATTCCATTTAGTTCCGAGTTCCAGCTGCCATTTCTGTCAGTTTAGTAGCTAGATTTTCTTCTGGTTTTAAGACACCCTAGTTTCTTTCAACCCATTTCCCCTTTACCTGTTTAGGAATTTCATGACAATGAGCTCTTATGTTATAAGTTTGTTTCAAAGTTGATGACTTATCTGGAAAGGAAGACACTCTTCCTGGCCGATTCTGTGTCTCTGAGCTCACAAAAGGCACTTAATTAACTACATTAGACCATTTCCCCACAAAGCATCTGAAGTTTCCTTAATTAAAATAGAAACCAAAAGAAACACAATGATGCACTACAGTTAATATACTATTTCTTCTCTCTTTCTAGAGAATTCCTTTAAGATACTTTTACTTCATTTATTCTTTTACACTCAAGGGCTTTATACTGCTGTGTCCTCTGCCTGGAATGCCAGTCCCAAGGATGGCTTCTTTCCATCCCTCAGGGTGCATCTCAGATGCCCCTGCTTCAGCGAGGATGGCCTGCCAACCTGATCAATGGCAACTGCACCCTTGCCCCACTACCTTCTAGCACACCCCCAACTTACTCCTTCAGCACGCAGAACACAAACTCAATCACTCTATTTGTCTGGTGTCAGTTTTCTCCATGAGCAGTTTAGAAACTCAATAAATATTTCTGAGTGGGGGATGAGAAGGAAGAAAAACTCATCAACACACTGACTAACTTCACTATAAATTGGGGTTTCTTAAACTGGGCAAAATTAGCATTTGAACCATACAGTTCTCTTCTGTGGGGTCTGTCCAATGCATTGTAAGAGGTTTAACAGCACTCCAGGCTTCTACTCTAGCGCCCAACTATGACAACCAATAACATTTCCGTATGTTAAAGATACCCCATGGGGCAAAACTGCCCCTCCTCCATTAAGAATCACTATTTTAAATGCACATCCTGTTTTGCCTAGTAATTCTGCTACATACTTCAGTGAATGTACTCTTCCCCTCTCTGCCATGTGACCATTCCAGAAGGCTTTTTAAAACAATCTCCTCTAACCTCCAACAATCTCTCTATCCTCACACACAAGAAATGACTTCACTACATTTTTTTACCAATAAAAGAAAGAAAAGAAAACATCTCCTCCTGGCCTGGAATGCTCTGTCTACAGATCATCAAACAAGCTACTTTAATTCAGGTCACTGCTTCATGAGACCACCTCAGAGAGGGCTTCCTTGACCAGTCCATCCATCTCTCCCCTCTCCTCTCTCTGGCCTTCTCAAACTGATGGTTATCATTCCTTTGATTATCTGTCTTCCACTGGGGGTAAACTTCAGGCAGGCAGGGTCTTTGTTTTATATACTACTCCATCCCCAAGTCCTAGAACACTGCCTGGGATACTGTAGGTGGTTACAAACATTTGTTGAATAACTCATAATTAAACATACACACAGTGTGTTCCAAAGAGGGGAGACAACTGAAAACTTTGAATTGGAAATCAAGGCGTTAGAATTTAGAAAGAACTTACTGCCCTCCCAATCAAACCGATAAAGTCAGTCTCTCTCCCTCTCTTTGCGTAAAAGCCATAAACTTTATAAACAACTATTAAGAATTTCTAAAATGTTAAATATTATGGAAATAAACTAGCAGATAATATGAATATCAAGCAAGTCCACAGTTTGCCATAGGAAGAACATTATATCCTTCTTTGGCCATAAATAGGCTCCAAAATACAAATAAGAATGAAGACTAGCCTGTATCACACTTCTGATCTTTGTAAGACTGAACAGCATTCATAACATTAGACAAATAAACTTTGAAATTGGTATTAAATTTCATTTAATTTCCTCCAGAAAAACTCCGAATTTTTTCACATCTTCTGAAAAAGAATTAAAAAGCATGTCAATTCTGCCCCCTCAAAATTTTACGAGGAGGACAAACTCCAAAATCAAGTCAACATCCATCATCATCCTCAACACGGATAACTGCATAAAGAATGCAAGAAATATGATGAAATAGTAGAAAAAGGAGACGCTGAAAACATACTTCGTTCTCTCTAATAAAATCCGAAACAGATTTCACGAGAATTCATGCAGGTGCACCCCTTCCAAGTCATGGAGGCTAGGCATGTGTGAATGTGAGAGAGACCTCCCAAGATGATCGCCAGAAACAGCCGGCCATTTCCAGGGAGGAAAATGCAGTGTATCCGATCCAAGCTCTGAATCCTTGGCAAAAAAGTCTTCTAGAAAGTATGTCACTGTAAAATGTTCCTGAATTATATTGTTGTGCATAAAAATATTACTTCATATTAAATGTGCTATTTCTTTATCTTAGTCAGATTTTCGCACCTGTAGAAATAGGGAATCTTTAAAATCGACAATATGCTGCGTTAATGTGAAATTCAACTATGCTTCGGCTTTACTTGTCTGCCAGGAAATGTCTGGTTCTCATACCACATGTACTATGAATCTGAAGAAACATTAACAGAATGGAAAATCAGTAATGAAAAACATGATGCAATTTCCACGGACAGTGGAACCTACATGGTGAAGGCCAGGAGTGACTGAAGAATTACAAGCTTAAGTTTTGTTCACACCCTTCAGTTGTGTTTTCAGAAACTATAATACAATGTGATATAACAAAATACAATTGCATGAGCAAAAACATAGTGAATCACTTTCAAAATTCTACTTCCAAAGACAAACTACCAGAGATATACAAGCGATGCTGGAACTGCTTTGTCATATACTCAACCAAGCAACTACTGCATGTTAAAAACTCCGCTTTCATATAAAAAAGTATTAATATTGTACTCTGAAGATAGTAACACCAACACAAAAAATATTACTAATAAGCAATGGTTCTTTCGACAACCTAATTCACCTGCTGGCACCTACTGAAGATATTGAGTAATTACTGAAATATTTTACGGCACATGCCGAAAAGGTCCTTCTAATCCATCTAGTACACAGCAAATAAGGCAACGAGGTGAATGCAAAGTTGAAAGGCAGGATCCACACGGTTTTGTTATCCTGAAAGCCACTTGCATGGCTCCAATTCCACATTTCCGCACTTCAAAAAATTTCAAATGGCATCAGCAATCTCACTGAGCACATCTGCTTCGGGAAATACCCAGGTCCCACCTTCCTCAAACACTGCACAGTCTTTCTGCAGAACTACTTCTATGAAACTGCAACATCACCACTTGAAAGCAAACACTGATTTGATACTGCAAATGAATGGCAGAGTGACTCCAGGAGTAACCTAGCAGCTGACGATAAATAGTGTAAGAACAAAAAATGTTCAATGTCAAACTTTCAAAATATGACTACTAAAACTAGTAACATTGTAATCATTAAATTTTGACACATTTTCAGGTTTTTTAATGTATCTATAAAGTTTATCTTATGATGACTTTCAGCTTTGGCTGTAGTTAAGTGTTGACTTAATTGGCCAAATACGTATTTGGTGCACCTCTGATACGAGCACACAAAGTAATTCCTCAACATAATGCAGAGTAAATATTCAATATATACCTACTGAATTACCTTAATAACTGTAAATAGGTGGGATCCAGTGGCACCTCTTCTATTTGAAGGATCAGCTGGGTACAAAATAATTTAAAGGAGAGGCATAATCATAATTCCTTCCAAGCTTCTGATAAGGCTACAACTCACATTAGGAACATGGCAGCTGATGATATCGAATGGACTAACTTTAGTAAGATGCTGAAAACCACCAACAGGTGAGTGCCAGAGTGGCGGGGAGAAAAGCCAACTCAGCATGTGCAGCAGTTCCCCCACATCACGCCCTGGCCTCCTTCCCACACCACACTCATCTCACTTCTTGTTCCCCCTTTCCTCCCGACAGGAGGAGTTACTAAACAGTATCTTTTGTTCTAGCACAATAACAGTAGGCAACGACTATTTGTTCATTAAGTGGCATAACCGAGATTTCCCTTCTTCCCTTGCTCTTCCTTGTTTTCTGATCTTTGTGTGGTAAACATGCCTAAGTAGAACCTGAGCGCCCAGGTTCTGCTCTTAAAATGAGTAGACTTAACATCCCCTCCAGGACTCTATATCCATAGGGTATTTTTCTCCCACCCGTATCCCTAGACAATTTGAGCATGAGCTATCCAAGAACTAGAACTCCGAGAGGAAGCATGAAAATATTGCTATACTTAAACCGGCACGGATAAATAAATGCTGCATAGTCAAAGGAGAACTCTCAACCCCAAGCCTATCCTTCTGCTTTGTGATGTTGGGACTAAGAACTGCAAAACGTATTTCCCAGACTTCGTCAGCCGACTTCTCAGTAGGTTCCGTCAATGGGAGGGACTAAGAACAGACTGGAAGGTGAAAAGAAAGAAGGACCCTCTTTCTAGTTTTCCAGTCCTGTCAGCAAAAGACCAGCTCCGCTCCAGGCTCAGACTCCCAGTGAACCTGGAGCAGCAGTGCAGTGTGGCCCCCGCCTTCAGGCTCCACTTCCAACAGAAAGGGCTCTTTCTTCGAGCTCCTAAAATCTGCCTACTCTTCTGCTTCCCTTTCGTTTCCCCAGCTTTACAAGTGATATTTGCTTCTTGTGGTTACCATTAATGTCTAAGTTATTACAAGTGATTAAAAAAAAAGAAATATATATATTTGGTCTTTTTCCAATGTATTTTATTTATTTTTCTTTTTAAATTAAATTTAGTGGGCTGACACTGGCCAACAGGGTCATATAGGTATCAAGTATACATTTCTATGATACATGATTTGCATATTGCATTGTGAGAATATTAGGCTAAGCGAAATATATTTGGTCTTTATCCCCAGTTTCTAACAGAGTTCCTAATCCCCTAGAATTTCCTGAGTGACAGGAACCTCTTCTGTTTTAATGAGGTGAATCTTGGCAGGCCCCAAATAGCTTTAAGACAGAGGCTCCTTAAAGAAAGACAAGGCATGATTAGAGGTTTGGAGCTTTCAGCCCCATCTCCTGACCTCTGGGCTTCCAACACTATGTAAGTAAATTCATATGTTAAATCCCCAATTTAACAGCCCTAGCAAGGTCTGTGCTTTCCTGGTTGAAATCTGACAGATACAGAGGACGGTCTAGAGAATAGCTTAATCTTTAACCTTACCAACACCACCTAATCTATCGTCGCCTGGTACTGGTGTAGCCACTAATAAAGTGAATCTGTGCTTCTCCTTCCTTGGCAAAATGTAAAACAAGAGAAGCAGGAGCCAGTTATCACAGGGTGCCCAGCTACAGCACCATCATAGTAGTACTAAGATCTCTCCATGACTCCCTAGCACATGTCAAGATCAGCATATTTTAGTCTCGTATTTATATGGCGTTAAGTTACATGCCTTAAAGAAATGTGACGTAAATGCATGATGGAATGGAAATTGGGAGACTCGATTTCTAGTCCTGACTCTAGCACAAAATATGCGACTTCACACAAGTCCATTTACTTGTTAGACTAAATCTCTCACATTGCTTCTGACAATGATTTTACATGTTACGTGCATCTTTACTAATGCTGACATCTAGTGGATATACTTAGATTTAGTATTTTAAAATGAAAAATCTTATTTAAGCTATTTAAATAAAAGACTTACTAGAATGCCTGACCATGTGCAATAAATATAATAAATTAGGAGATCAATACTGCCCCTTAAATGGAAGTGAACCATAATAAGATAGTATTATATTATATTAAATTGTCACAACTTCTTTAACTTTGACTCAGAGACTACTAGTACAAGTACTCTTCCATGCCTCCAGCCATTAAAATTAAACCACCAATGCAAATTACTGCCTCAGCTGCAAATTTAGAACCAGAAAGCAAAGAAATGTTTCCTGTTATGTCTCTCTCAGCAGGTACAGACACGGGGTATGAGAAGGGCTAGTACAAAGTTCCAAGGTAAAAAACCTAGAAGTGCACAGAATGATGTATGATGAAAATATGAAACAACAAGCAAAATTCAAAATTACCTATTTTATAAGAATTATGACGGTTTCTCTTGAAAAAATAGGATCATTAAATTGAAAACAGTATTCTGAATTTACTTTCTTAAAATTTTCCATTTTGAAATCCATGAAAAAGTTATATATATACATATTTAGTAAACTATATATATTGAAATGCAAGGGAATGATAAACACAAAATTTAAGATAGTGGTCGTTTCTGGGGAGGGAAGGCCAATTTCAAAAGTCTGGGTAATATTCTAGTTCCTCAACTACCAGTAGATTCATGGGAGTCTTTTTTTTAGGTTTTTACATTTACAAATAAAGGTATATACATTCTTTTTTATGTATCAAGAATTCGAAAAGTTTTAACAATGTGAAGCCATTGTTGCTCAAAGAACACATGTGACTCACTCAAAAATGCCTTAAAAAAACAACTGGGTTGGGCAGGTACTTGAGCTCTAATACTCATATGACGACGCATGAATGATTTGATAAATAAAAGCTTTACCATTAGGTAAAACTTTGAATAGTTCTATATCTAGTGATTACAGTGCCCAGTGGTGGAGGCTGCTGTTTTAAGTCACGCTACCTTTACTTAGCTCCTGTCTGCCAATCTCTATGACAGACACTGAGTATCTGGCACTGAAAAACCCACAGAAGGTAGAGGAGACGGCACAAGAGAGTGTGGCTTCCTTTCAAACGGAAGCATGTACACAAACACTAAGATCATAGAGAAAAGGAAACACTTTATCAAAGGCTTCCCAATGGGGCTGATTATGTCCTGATTTCTTTAAATTAGGAAACAATTCAAACATAAAAAAATCCTATTCTACCACCCCGATTAAAGCAGGGACACTTTGCTATATTTGCTTCAGATGCCTCCCTACATCTTTGTGTAGTTAACCGTCCCAACCTCCCCAACCAACTCTCCTCCCCTCTTCTCCCCCCACCTCCTAAGCTAACCAGAACTTAAAGCATGCTTCCTTTTCAAACATATTTAGTTTTTCTACTACAAAGGTGTGTATCACACGGAACATAGTACTCTGTTATGCTTTTCAATCTGTGTAAATGACACACTCAAGGAAATCTGCCAGGATCTGTCACGAAGGAATGAGCATCAATCCTCATTATCGTCCTCTGACTGACTTAGTCAAGAGGTTTCTAAAACCCTTCCTTCTCCTTTCTTTCTCTCATAATTTGAGTTAAAAGATAAAGTATTCTCTCAAGTAAGGCATTCCTTACTTTTTTGATGGATTGGGGTCCCTTCTTAACATTAGCGGGAGACAGTCGCTGTGAGGAGTGGCAGACATCAAGTGGAATGACCTTGTATCCAGTTACCAATGAATAAGAAAATGTGAGACCAGGAAGGAACTATCCATGCTGCTACGAATGTTGTGTCCCCTCAAAATTCATGTGTGGAAGTCCTAATACCCAAACAGAGCCTTTGGGAGGTGACAATTAAGTCACGAGGGTGGAGCCCTCATGAGTGGGATTAGTGCTTTTATCATAGAGATCCCAGAGGGGTCCCTTGCAACCTCTATCATGTGAGGACACAGCAAGGTGGTGGTGGGCCCTCACAAGGACCCGACCAAGCTAGCACCCTGACCTTGGCACTTCCAGCCTCCAGAACTGTGAGAAAGAAGTTTCTGTGGTTTGTAAGCCACCTAGTTCATGGTATTTTGTCACAGTAGCCCCAACTGACTAAGACACACGCTAGAATGAAAGACTAAAGCTAGACCATCTGACCTTAGTATGAATTTATTCTACGATATCCATGCCAAGCAGCCAACTAGCCTGTACTTTAATACTTTATTCCTCATGGCTATACCAAATAAGTCACGCTATTTACTTTTATTTTTTTTAAGAGCTCTCAGAGCTGGTGAAATGCATTTTTCATGTTGCTTTAGGCAATCAGAAAGACAATCATTAAGCACCCTATTTTCAAATGATTTAAATTTTAGACTTTAGTCAATTTTTAGAAACTTCAGCCAATGATCAAATGATGCAAATTAATCTAACATGAATCTTGCCCCCAAGAATCACATAAAACTTGTATTAAGCTAAAATTCACTGATTTATTAATTTCTCCTCATTGGCCCCAGCTCTCCCTGGCCTCCTGGAACCAAACATAACAATCCCTGAGCCACCTGACAACTCATTAAATATTTGAAATATCTTACTATACATTAAACTGAAGTCCAAAGAAAGTTATCTAACAGGCAATATGCATATACTCACATATGCAAAAAATTACAAACAATATTATCTCCTGTCTAGTAATTATGGGGGTTTAGCTTCTGAAAGAAAGTAATGTTTAGGAGTTATTTAGGAAATACTCACCATAAGGACCTTCTTAAACATAGACTAAAGGAAGTAAGGACAATGGAACCATTTTTCTTTGAATATGACTACAACTTCACCTTTGTGTCCAAAGCACTCGCAGAGGGCCTTGGATGCTATTAAGTACTAGATGAAAGCAAAAGCCAACAAATGAGATCTTACTGTGTGCCAAGTACTATGCTAAGCAGTGTATACACAGTATTATCTTGCAAAATCCTCGACCATTTTATGCGGTTGGTTAGCATTACAATCCTCATTTTACTTCTGAGCAACCTGAAGGTCAGAAGGATTAAGTAACTTGCTGTACAGTGAAGCTGGAATTCTCACGCAGGCAAATCTGTGTTCCAACAGTTCTCTTGACCATTTTGCCATATTGCTTCCTGGTCAATAAATGAAAGTACACATAATTCATCCAAAAAATTTCAAAAAATTTTAATTGTTCCTAAATCCAAGGGGGAGGGTGGAGAGGGGGGAGGGAAGTGGGTTCACCTGGGGTGGGGTGAAGGGATGGGGGAAAAGGCATACAACTGTAATTAAATAACAATAAATAAATTTAAAAAAAAAAAAAAAAAATTTTAATTGTTCCTGAAAGAAATTAATTCAATACTAGTATTAAGATGTCTGAAGTAGGAATAAGATTATAAGAGAGAAAATAACAAGGTGACTGGGAAAAGATGACAGATAGTACACTAACAAACGTCCTGCCCTGACCGGGTAGCTCATCTGGTTAGAGCAGGGCTCCCAAACCCCGGGAGGTTAGTGGCGGGCTAACTTCATTATGTTCCCCATCGCTCACATACCCACCTGAGCTCCAAGCCCCCCAGCTTCGCCCCACTCCCCACTGCATTACCACCTGACCTCCATCATCCTCCCCCAATCCCACCCTGCCCGTGGAAAAACTGTCTTCCATGAAACCTCCACAAAAACGGTCCCTGGTGCCAAAAAGGTTGGGGACCACTGGGTTAGAGGAAGGGCCGTCCCAACACACCAAGGTTGCAGGTTCAATCCATGGTCAGGACACATACAAGCAGCAACTAATGAATGCATACTTAAATGGAACAACAAATCCAAGTTTCTCTCTTTCTCTCTCTCTTAAAATCAATTAATGAAAATTAAGAAAGAGAGAGAGAGAGAGAGAGAGACAGAGAGAGAGAGACAGAGAGAGAGAGAGAGAGAAGCCCTTAAATATTTCCCTACCATTTGTCAGGTCTTTCTACCTGAGCCTGGCACACTAAAGGAATTTATACAGTGAAATTACAGGAGGTCACTTTCAAATGTTTCCCTTGTTCCTGAGCTTCAATTAAAATCATTCTGTTAAATATAACTCCTTTAGGCTCATCATAAGCAGTATGTAACAGAAAAATATAAATGTTCTCTTCTTGGTAATTTTTAAGACAGGTACTTAAATAATTCTACATTTATAAATCAGTATCTCGTACAATGCTAAAAAGACCGCAACAGAGGTCATTACATTTTGACCTTGCAGAGGAGGTGGTAATTATAACTGAATGTGTTTTCACTGCATCACTCTAAAAAATACTAGTTGGACAATGGAGACAGACTCCCTGAGTAAATTTAAAAGGCATACTCCATGACTACTTTCAAATGACAAGGCCTGATACCTTCCACTAAATAACACTGTAAAAGCTGATTTATCACCCCCCCAAAAAAGTGATTAGCAACAAATAGGAGGCATTCCATTGTTTTCTTATAGTGGAGCATATTAATTTTAAATGGATTTTTCAAACCGTTAAGTAAGACAAATGCAGAATGTATGTATCACGTAAAGTTTTCTAAACTAAGTATGTTGTCTAATAATTATAGCTTTTAAAGTTCTACATAGCATATACAAGGAACATATTTATTTAAACCAAAGTTCAATTGATTTATCTACTTTGAATATTTTCACCGTATGTCTGAAGTTGCAAGGAAGGAAGTGACGGAAATGAGAAAGGATAGAAAATCTGAGCCTAGAATACAGGGTTCATGAAATGACTTGAAACCATGTAGCTCAATTCTCTAACTTTAATTTTTTTTTTTTTAAAGGGACTGAGAACTACAGAAACTTGGTGACTTGGGCAAAAGCAACAAATTAGGTTTGGGTTTTTTTTTTTTTTAGTGGAGCTTAAGCTGATGACCTTGGCAGTACAGCTTTTGAGAACATCTTTAAAATATGGCATCAGGGTCAGATCATATTGATAGAATCAAAAAATCCCTCAAGTCAGACACCCACTGTGTTCGCTTCAAAACGAGTATTAGTGCTGTTTTCACTACCAACCGAATTTCAGTAGCTCCTCCCTGCCCTTTATCTGCAGTCGGCTGCAAGGTGCTGAACACACACTCAAGTCAGGTGACACCACTCTGGGCTCTTCCTAACTGAGGCTGGCACACGGTCATCGCACAGTCCCTGCTGATGCGGCCGAGAAACACTGGATGTTTTACCGGTCTCGACCCTGTTTGTGTGTTTCCACAGCATCCGAGTACTTACTGTCTGCATCCTTCCTATGGCAATTAATTATGACATTTGTCTTGCTAAACTTTCAGCATCTTGAACTACTTTATTTTTTACATGTGTAGTTCACATTCCTTGAACTAGAATGTGAGTTCTTCTGAGGCAGCAAACTCCAAGGTTTAACGCTTATCTTCTACACCACTTTCCACAGAATCTTGTTTCGTGATTATTAACCATTAATTGGAAGTGTTTTCAAAGCTATTTCAAAAACTTCTAGCCTACACCATTAGGATATTTTTAAGGTATATATGTATAGTGCCACTTAAGGTCAGTTACATAGAACAAAGGAAAAACACTGCTCTTATCACATATGATAAAGAAAGAAAGGCCTCGGTGATTCTTCACTAACAGGAGTTTGGTTTCAATCTGGGATCCAGAGAGAGAATTCAGTGCCTGTGAATCCGGATGGGAAACTTTTCGCTAACTATGTGAAACTCAGCAATTCCTTCCAACAAGAGTATAGGCAACAAACCACAATATGAACTTGTCATCAATAGAAATCAGAGGTATTTTCATATTTTATTAATTACTACGAACGCCTCACTTTTAAAAATTACAGTTAAGTATTCAGCAGAACTGTCACCAAAGCTTATTCTCAGTAAGAAGCATATACATTACTCTATCAAAAATTTGTATTTTTAATATTTAATTTTTTCAATACATCTGGTTCCCTTTTTAATCCTGTCTTTTACTTCATAAAGCAATTATTACAATCATTATTCTGAGAAGGGATTCCCAGGCACCAGAATACCAGAGGCCACAGCAGCAAAAATGGCTGAGAACTCCCCGCACTGACGTACACAGCAGGGGAGGTGATCCCAGTGCCAAAGGACGTGGTGACAACTGGCACCGCAGGTCTAACAGAATGCCAGGCAAGTTTTGAAATGTAAATATCTCTCTATTTATGACTAGGAAGAGCACCAAGAGATTTAAGCTGATCATTTTCACTTGAAGAACACCAAATCTATAGCAAAATGACATTTTCAAATACCCATTAACTTGTTACAATTACAGGACTATTAATGTTTAAGTACTCAGGACCATTCAACAGTAACTATTTTTGGTTGTACTGTTTACTTCTAAGACTTTTTAAAAAATTATCAAAACCAATCATTGGTAGAATTCTTATTAAGAATGTATGTAAAAGTGTCCTCTCTTGTAGCTTCCAAATAAATAAATAAGTATTTTAAACGACTAGAATTGTGGCTTAGACCTTTTCTGATCAACTATACTGGTGATAGCTGAAGTGACTTAAAAGGTAATTCACAAACAAAACACATACCTCTCATATTGAAAGAAAGCTGTAAAAAAAAGTTCTAATTAATTTACATTTCTCCACTACTTCCTAGTCTAAGCCACAAACTAAACAATATAGGGTATTATTTCTAAAGATATTTTTAACAGTTAAATATTATGCACAGAACATTTTCCTTAAATTAGGCTTAGCCAACGTAGTTTTTAATTTAAATCATGACTTTTATTTGTATTTGAATAATCATTTCCCCCAAAGACATATTTACCTTCAGCCAGTGCTGGTGATTCTGTTCTTGTCCCTCTATCTGTTTAAAGAAAGAAAAAAGGAAGAAAGTCTAAAACATTATTATACTTTAAAACAACTTTAATTTGACTAAAACTAACCATGAAGTTCATGAGGGCACTCACACATTACATGCATATGCCGTGTAAGTGTGCGTATACATGGGTCTCCTTGGACTAACACGACGACTATCTGCGGAGGACCTACTAAGAGTAAGGCATTAGTTTACACCCTGGAAAACACAAATCGGTGACAAAACACCCTAGTTGTCACCCTCAAGACACTCAAACACTAATAATAAGTGTACTAACAAAAGTGCACAATTCTCATTATCGTTTACGAAACAGAAAACAAGGGAAGAAAATTAGTAATTCTTTTTTATTCTTGTAACGGGGCCTAAAATTATCAAAAGAGGCATATTTCTATATTCTATTACAGTTTAAGTTCATTCAGTTTCAATGTACTATTAAGAAAAATTGGGTTTATTACAGGCGTTAAAATCCTTATATTCCATGACAATAACCAATTATTTGCCAGAGGCACATGAGGCAAAACTGAAGTGAACCACACAGTCCTCTCTAGGACTGACTTTATTATTTCAAAGCCTACAACAATTTTACATAAAATTAAATCTTAAGAATGAGTTTATTCTAATTTTCCAACTAAGAGCAACTACAGCCACTATAACAAACTAGCTTAGTTCACACAGAATGAGAAGAAACATTTGACCAATGTACCTTAGTCCCCTTTATGTGAAAATTTCTTTCCCTAATTGTTTATTCTATAATCCAAGAGTCTTGGATTTAACATACAATTTCTATGAAGAGAAGTGTTTGCTAACACCTTGAGGGATGGGGCACCGCCTTCCTAAAATGACATGACATTCACACTGTCCTCCAAAGGCTAAAATGTGGTGCTGTGTCTCTGACACGATTATGAAACGAAAACAAGCCCTGGCCGGGTGGCTCAGTTCGCTGGAACGTCCTCCCATACACCCAAAGACTGAGGGTTTGATCCCCATCAGGGCACACACCTAGGCTGCAAGTTCAACCCCCAGTTGGAACACACACAGGAGGCAACCAATCAATGTCTCTCTCTCACATCCATGTTTCTTTCTTCCTCTCTCCCTCTGCCTTTCCCCTGCCCCCAATCCCTCCCTCCCTCCCTCTCTTCCTTCCTTCTTCTCTCTCTAAAACAAATGGATATATCCTTGGGTGAGGATTAAAAAAATAGAACATGGCTCCAGGAACCAGTGGATCGAAGTAAGACTGGCAACCCTGGGCTCCACTGGATTAGAAATTCTGACTCTGGGGGAGGAGAAAAGGGGTTTCTTGCTCTGAGAGACACAGAAAGAACTCTGAAACCACCACCAGCACCTGACCATTTTGAACTCATTATTTCGGACCAGCACGCTAAGGGAGGAGTTACTATACGGTGGGCGTGGGGGGCCCTTGTAAACTGACCCTATCAACCATGAGGACTTACTGCTGCTGCTCAACAGTGGTGACAGGAGGGAGTGTATTACGAACCTGAAGCACTCAACTGGGGCTGTCATGCTGGGTGGTAACTACAAATGGGCAGCTGCAGCAACTACCGCCCAACAAGGATCAAGCAACGATGGGCACTGACCCCTTGGGGAAGGTCTGGGTTACTGTACCAGAGAAAATGCCTCAAACTGTTGACGCGCTGGCTGAAGGCAAGGAAAATCTAGAGTGAGTGGCAGAAGACTGAACTGAGGAGAACGACCCCACCACCCCTCCTGTTGTAAGCCTAATGTCAAGACTGTGGTCAGCCATCACCTTGAAAGCTTTGTAAGAGGTTGGAATAAATGACAGGGCTTAATGGAGAGTACAAGGGGGTGGACCAAATGGGACACCTCCCCCAGCCGGTTTGGTTTAGTGGACTGAGTGTCAGCCTGCGAAACATACATAGGGTTGCTGGTTCAATTCCTAGTCGGGGCACATGCCCGGGTTACAGACCAGGTCCCCAGTAGGGGGCACACAAGAGGCAAACCACACATTGATGTTTCTCTCCTTCTCTTTCTCCCTCCCCTCTCTTCTGTCTAAAAATAAATAAATAAAATCTTTAAAAAAACAAAACAAACGGGACACCTCCTGTGCCCCACCACACATTTCCACTCCCACTGAGGCACCTCCCCTTCGCTGCACTACTGGGCTGCTCTCAGCTCACTGGCTTTGCTGTTAAGATGCCTACAGGAACTCTTCAGCCAACCTGAGACACAAATGAACCCTGTGGGCAAGCCTTGCCCAATGGGGGATGGGATCTGGTAGATAAA
Organism: Desmodus rotundus; assembly: GCF_022682495.2. NCBI lineage: Eukaryota > Metazoa > Chordata > Mammalia > Chiroptera > Phyllostomidae > Desmodus > Desmodus rotundus. Next base: position 7,156,217 of record NC_071394.1, on the reverse strand, counting down.
TATCCCCTCTTCCTAACCAGAGGCACATTCTCCCTGTCCTTTCAGAGGCTTCCTCAGGATCAAGTCTCACCTGCTCAGAGTAGTAGTAAGCAGACACATCAGTCAGTAACGCACCCTCGGACTGACTGTCCTTCCTTCCAGTTTCACATGCCCCAGTTCTCCAACTTCAGTTTCCTGTTAACAGGCCCCCAAGTAAATTGTCTAAGATGTCCCTGTCTCAGGTTCTGCTTTTGGGGAGAAAAAAGGTCAAGACACTTGTCCTTCAGGACACCACACTCACTTCCTTTTCATCCCATCTCACTGGATGCTCCTTCCTAATCTCTGCCGAACTTCTCTCAAACCCCTCTGCACGCTGACATGCCCAGGGAGGGCTCAGCCAGGGTCCTCCACTCCCCTTGTCATCTCATGGTTTTAAATATCATCTCTGTGCCAAATTTTATGCTGTCTAGACATTTCTCTCCAATGCCACACTGCTCAATATCTCCACTAAGATTTTATTTATTTATTTTTAAAGAGAAGGGAAGGGAAGGAGAAAGAGAGGGAGAGAAACATCAGTGTGTGGTTGCCACTCTCGTGCCCCACACTGGGGACCCATCCTGCAACCCAGGCATGTAGCCTGACCAGGAATCAAACCAGTGACCTTTTGGTTGACAGTCTGGTACTCAATCCATTCAGCCACACTAGTCAGGGCTCTACTAAGATTTTTATTAGACACCTCAAACTTAACATGTCCAAAACAGAACTCATCTTCCCCCTGAAACCTGATCTTTCTGTAGTCCCCCCCCATCTCAGGGATGAACCTCTATCCTTCTGGCTGCTTAGGTAAAAACTGTGGATTCTTCTACAACTACTCTTTCTTACACATCGCATATTCCACTCAACTCTCAGTGCCTAAAATCTTCATGCCTACCATTCTACCTTCTATGAACTCAAAGTTGAAGGTTCAGCTGCATTAGCAGTATTACACCTATTACTTCAGTATTCAAGAGCCTCTAGGACAGCGTTGCAAAGTTAAATGCACACGGGGTTAGTGGGAATTAGGTTAAAAGTGCCAACTGGAGCAAATGTGTATACTTAATCTAAAGGATGCCATTGCTATTAACATGCCAATGTTGCTGGATATACATGTAAAGTAATTTTTAGATGTTATCAACAAGTTATATAAGTTTTATAAACCCTCAGAAAGCCAAAAGAAACTGTCTGAGGGCTGCATTTGGTTAAGAACCTTCAGTTTGCAACTTCTGCTCTAGACGTTTGTATTGCCTATAATTTATGTATTATTAATTCTAATCTTTTACTTTTCTCTACCAGTTAGGAGATGGTCAGAGCTATTTATGTTCAAAAAAATAACCCCTCTGGTTTTCCTCAAAAGCTCCTCTTGGATCAATGTTACTACAAATGGAATGAATAAACACTTTTTTGCTTTTTCTGCCAAAGAAAAACTTCCTTCCCTAAGGCTGACAGCAGCCACCCAGAAATAAACAAAACAAGTGGCCTGACTGGTCACCTTCATACTTCTATAAACCACAGAAGAAAAACCAGTGCCACTTAAATAAAATCATGGGAGAAAATTCTATTTATCCTGTCTCTTTTATATATTTATACACACACACACACACACACACACATTTTTTTTTTTTAAACAGAGAGGGGAAGGGAGAGAAGCATCCATGTGACTAAGAAATATCAACTGGTTGCCTGTTGTATGCATCTGACCAGGGACCAGACCCACATCCCAGGCACATTCCCTGACCAGTAACGGAACCAGCAACCTTTTGGTCTGCAGGGTGATGCTCCAACCGACTGAGCCATACCGGTCAGGGCTACCCTGTATAATACCCTTAATAAATCAAGAAGTAGTAAGACACACAATTGTTTTCACCTTTAGAAATCAAATGTCAGGTCACAAATACTGATTATCACATAATACATGAATTAGATCATCCAGGCATCTGAAATCCACAAACCTAGAGGTTCTTCAAATAAGTGGTAAAATTTGCTTGTCTCCAATAAAACATACAATGTGAGAGTCATGACTTCAGAGCATTCTGTCAACCAAATTCATTTACAGCTTTGCAGTATTTCAAATGATGGTATGCAGATCTAACTGGTTAGGCAACCCAGACTGTGTTCCTTCTTCGTCTGGGTGTATGATAAAATCTACCTGAGTTCAATTTGTTTAAGTTCCCCTGGACATTCGGTGAGCAATGTGAAAAGCCATCTTAGAAACAGAAAAAAGCACTTGAATGGAAGAGCCTACTGACCAAGTTTCAGATAAGACGATACTGTAAACGTGCATTATCCTGCATCCTCTCTCAGCACCCTGCACACGACTTCGTTGTTTAAAAAGTTCGCATGCCCATATGTGTGTACACACACAATACAGTGCCTTCTTTCACACTTCTTATTAAACTATTAATGATGTTAAGTTTTTTTTTCCTCCACAATTGTAAAACTAGTTCTCTCTCACTTCTCCATCAAGGCCTTACTCATCTGTAAGAGGACCACTGACATGTTTGAAATTTCCTGGATCAGACATTCAATATGTAAGTGCATGTGATAAAGCTAGATACAGTCTTTTTAAAATATCCCCCTGGTACTTTGCATGATTTATTTCATAGAAGCCTGACAATCTAATGAAATAAAATTACTAGCCCGTTTTCGTTGATAAAAAAACAGAAGCTTCAAAGGGTTGTAGCTTGCCCGGAGTCATAGGGGGGAGGGGAGGGAGTATCTTTCAGGAAGAAGCCCTAGCCAAGCAATAATGATCACCATATTACTTTCTGTAAATGTGACCTGCTGTAAAAATAAATACTTTTCCCCACTAACTTCTACCATAAAGTTAATAGTTATTCCTTAAGAAATGAGCCACAACAGTGTAACTGGAAAACCTGAGGCAAGGGCAAGATCAAGATGATCACCAGGCTTTGGGAACATTACTTTTTTTCCTTCTTATTCATTTATTGGGGTGGCGCTGGTTAACAAAATTCTACAGGTTTCAGACGTGTAAGTCCACAACACATCATCTGCACACTGTATTGTGTGCTCACCACCCCAAGTCAGGTCTCTGTCCGTCTCCATTCATCCCCCCTCCCCTCCTCCACCTCCCTGTACCTCTCCCCACCCCAGAAATCACCACACTGTTGTCTGTGTCTGTCGGTTTTTCTCTTTTCCTTTTTGCTCAGCCCTTCCCATTATTATTATAGTATAAACCATACCCATAGATATACTTTTGCTAAAATATCTAGTTGTCTCTTTAACTTAATGAGAAATGAAGATACTATAAGTATAGGATGCTTTATAGTTTTTAAAAATTTTCTCTCATCTTTGCCATCCTTTCACTGACCAATCGCATCTTTCAAAGCCTACCAGTGATCAGGAACCACCTCCTGCTCAGGTCATGCACAGGCTGCAAAGTGTGTAGTTGTGTTACCTCCCTGTCTCTCAGCGGCAAATCCACGAGACATTTTACAAAAATGGGTAACAAGGGAATTTGCCAACAAAGATAAAAGCGCAGCGAAGAAACACAAGCGGTACACACATGGGAAGTCAAATTCTAAAGGAACATAAAGGGAGTCACAGCAGAAGGGGCTGACTGGGAGAACGGTGCCAGCGCCAGCAGCGAGACTAGATCCGCAATCCAGGAAGCTCTGTGAAGGCGACACGAACAAGGAAAGTAGTTTGATGAAAAAGATGAAGACAACCCAGAGGAAGTCACAAAGGAAAAAAAAAAGTCATTAAAAAAACTCTTGGATATATTTCATGACATTGAGAATGCAATGGATAAAATGTTGAAGTGAATCCAAACTTAGAAGTATGACAATTTGGCCAAAACATAAAAATGACATTTGCTGTGAACTGTAAGCTATACAACAAGGAAGAAAGTGGGCGACTGCTCACTTTTACTGACAGCAAACACTAATAGACCTAACCTATGAAAAAACACATAAATGTCAATAGATCTAACCTACATAAAAGGTCTCTTTTTGAAGCAAAGAATACAATTTCCATCTACCCATGTCATCCTACAGTTGGGGCACTTCGCAGAGTACCTCAAAAATACAGTAACAGAATCACAGACAAGTCCATGGTTGGAAAATCCAGAGTCCCAAAGCTAAATTCACATCTTAATTCACAGCAATTTTTTCCTATTGCTGGAAATATATAAACAAGTATTTAGTAGCAAAATCCTAAGTGCTAAAATTAAGATAATGTTCTACAAAAACATGTAAGATGTTCTCTAACTTCTGGGTCTGAACCAGAAACGTATCACAAATTTCAAAATACACATAGCTGTATTTTGAGCCACCTATGCAATTTTTTTAGTCTTATTCCATATACATCAACATATGCAAAAGAAAACTAGGAACCATTAAATAAAATGCATATATCCCACTCTGAAAATTTCTTATCTTTAGTGTATCATTAAAAACTGGAGAAATAATTTGCAAAATCTGGCACACTGAAAGGTAATTTGTGTTGCTTACAAAGCCAGTGCACTGTTCAATCTGGGCTACTGCAGCTCGGTGTCGGCCAGGCCAGCATCACAGACCTGATCCTCACTTGGCCTGTAAGTTGCAAAGAGAAGCTCTGTGCTTGGGCTGTCAGGCCTCGTTCTAATTCCAGAGAGCTCTATAACCAAAACAAATGCTTTACCATCTTCTGGGAAAAAAGATGGATCCATGAGTAATGTAACCTGACAGAAAGAGCACGTTTTAAATTTGAGCAAGAACCTTAAGTCTCTCAAGAGCTTTGACTTCTTCATTTGTAGAAAGAAAGACAACACCTACTCCTAAAGTCTGGCCCTTCCCCCAGGTCTTGGCAGTCAGGCTTGGCCAACCGCACCCTGCACAGGGGCTGTTACTACCATCCTTGTGGTTCTAGGAGCCCAAAGAGTTTAAGCAGCACCAGGGTGGTTATGAAGTGTGTTTGTTAATTCAACAAATATTATTAAAATCTTCATTGTATCTCCAGCAGTGCTTGTGATACAAAGAAATAAGAAAAACATTTTTAAAGATTTATTTATTTTTAGAGAAAGGGGAAGGGAGGGAGAAAGAGAGGGAGAGAAACGTCAATGTGTGGTTGCCTCTCACACACCCCTACCTGGGGACCTGGCCCACAACCCAGGCATGTGCCCAGACTGGGAATCGAACTAGCAACCCTTTGGTTCTCAGGCCAGTGCTGAATCCACTAAGACACACCAGCCAGGGGAGAAATAAGAAAATTTTTATCCTCAAAAAGGCTAATGACTTCCTGTGGAAATAATGCTTGCATATATAAAAAGTAACAAGTCCACAACAATTCTGACCACCCCAGATTATTGTTACAGACTACACTCATAATAGAGACTTAGAGAACAAGACAGTGAGAGAAGAGTATGATAATCCAAGTGGGTTAAATATCTCTTCCTGGGCCCCCTAACACTGTATTTCACTCCTCAAAATGTTTGGCTCTCTCCTAGGAGTGAATGTGGTTGTCACAGCCATTCACTGTTACTGTATCCCTTGCACTAAGCATAATGCCTGACACACTGTAGTCTCTAGTGTACACATGCTGAATGACTAGACGACTGAATAAGAAAACACGATAAAAGATTTAAGGAGACTAGAATAAATGTAATTTGTTTAGAGTTTTGATGGGTCATTCTGCTCAAAGGATTTGCTTGGGAAAATGAGCAATAAGGACAGAGCAATATATAAATAAGCAGATAACTGATAAAAATTAGAAAAGTGTGTAATTTCTCCTACTAAAAATGAAAGGGATAGATTTTAAATAAAATATTCTACCATGACCATGTAGAGAATGGTTTTTCCAGACTGACAGAATAACTCAATTGCAACAAGCATAGATAACCACACTGAAGAGATACTGTGTATTTGATATCTGATATTACTGCACAGCTATCCACATTGGCAGCAACCAAATAATAGATTTTTAAACAACTATTAAAAAAGCTTTGTCAAATAATAGTAAAAGTTCTGAAATGCTTCCTAATGGCAATTCAACAAAGATTAGAAGAGGACCTTCGACAGGCCAGATGTTACACAAAAGGCATAGTATAAACTGCTGGGTAAGACAAGACCTGCCCTCCGAAAGCTCCGAGTCTGAGACGATGACATGTAAACAAATTACTACAATACAAAGTAATTAGGTGGAATGCTATACTAGAGTTCTACAGATAAACTGCTATGGGAAAACAGACAGGGAGTAACTGAATTCTATCTAGAGGACAGAGTCAGAGGGAAGCTAGAGAAATGATACACACGGCTACAGAAAAAAAGGGTGGTTAGTTTCTCAAGAGCTCATAATTCGATAGTGGAACTTTGTTTTTCCTAATTTTTACAAGTTGCAGTCAAGTGAAAACATTCAGTATTTGCAGATTTTGGAGTACACATGTATGTATGTATATGGCCTCATGTTGCCTTTATGTAACAAGAAGGAATTGTCATTTCCTGAAATCACTGCCAACATGCACACTTACTATTTTGTACTACACGCTCAAAACAATGTAATGAGCATTTTATTTTCAAAGCATTAGCATAAACACAAGAATAGAAAGCAAATGAACAAATTAAAATTCCTCTGAGTTATGTCAGAAATCAGTATCATGCTCTTTATTTTATAGACTTAAACATCTTAGTTTAAATGATTTTTAACAGATAAACACCCACCAAATGAACAACGAATGTATCACTGCTGTACTTTGCTGTTACGAACACTTTCATATCATTGGCAATTTTTACCTAGATATTTCAGACTAAAAGATAATAAAATAAATGATATAATTTTAAAATAAATTTTGAATTTAATAAACCTAATCCTGAAAACATTAACTCACAATATCCTTGCTGTTTTACCATTTGCTGTTTATTGAGTAAAACCTTACCAAAATCTACACATCTTTCATTTTCCCCCTTTCCTTTTCACTTAATTTCTACCAGATGTAAGAGCTTTTATTGTGTAGCTTCCATTTTAATTACATTCTTAGGAATTAATTCTATCTTGATCAGTAGATATCATATAACAATTTTCAGTCAACTGAGAAGTAGTCTTGGCTTCCTTGAATTAAGGATTGGAGGAATTGAAAACTGTAGGAACTGAAACTATGCGTATGGAGAGAACTACTGATAATCCACGTTAAGTGGCAGATAAAGAGAAAGTATTCAGCACTGAAGGTAACAGATCAGCGGTACAGATGTTTATCTTAGCTAGTACACCCAGCCTCCTGCCTAAGGTACCTTTTTCTCAGGCATTATTAATCTTATGAAAAAAAAGTTAAATATACAATTATACAAAATACCCATACAATTACTACTTTTAAATTCCAAACTAAGGAATGATTATTAATGTTGATTAAATCTGCTTCTATTCAAGATTTGAGCTTTATGATTATGAGTCATTTACTTAACTTTCCTATATTAAAACCATTGGAGTTTTTTTTGTTTTATAACTTCTTAATAATAACTGACAGTTACTATTCAGATACACATTAACAGCTATTATTAAATTAAAGTGCCTGCCCTCTCCCAAGCTAAACTATAAGGTGAAATGTTTGGGGGAGCCATATATTCACATGGTCCACAAGTATTACAGTACCGGTTCTTCACTAACGGAAAAGGGAAGCGTGCCTACAAATGGAGATAACGGGCAAACACCACCTTAATCCAGGGATCAAACCTATTGTCACCAAAAAATGTGACAGACATTATGTGCCTCGTGACATGATACAATGGGAAGTCTCAATTTAATCCTAAGTAAAATAATTGTCCAATATGTTTAACCTGATTCTATTTATAAGGAGACATCACACGGATGAGTCCAGATTATGGAACAATTGCTAAGACAACCTGCCTAGATGGGAAGGAGCAGGTATCAGCTTACAGAAAAGCAGTTCCATTTGTGCTATGTGAAGGGCCTCCAAATGAGGACGGGGTTTGTGGGGGGGGGGTCAATGGAGCACAAGGGGGGAGGTCAGAAGTGTCAGCCCACAAACACTGCTCTTTCACCCCCAAGACTTCCTATCTTGAGAGAATGGTCCAAAACAAGGGAAACTTGAGAAATTATTCCCAGTGGCCGAAATAGGTCAATGCCACAATGTCCTAATCAGACTGGTATGCAACATGAACGGGGCTCTATTTTCCTGATGCTCACCCTCCTTTGGTCAACTGAGCCACCTGCCATCTCCCCAATAAATTCTTTTCCCATCCAAGCTACCCTGTCAGTTTCTGCAGCTTGCAACCAAAGACCCTTGACTGAATTATACAGAATGTTCTGGACTTAAGTAAAAAGCCAACTATAATTTCCTTCCTAATTTAAACCCATTTCTACAAAGAATCAAAACTTAACTATGTTATAAATGTAACTGAGATGCAGAGTATAAATGATCAAAGATACTATCACAACAAAGATGATACAAATAAGCTTTTGATACATTCAACAGGTGCCTATTTATTAAAACTAAAATTTTGTTTTAAAATACAAAATTTGAACCTTAAAAAAGTATGAGAACATCCACAAAGAATAGATAACAAAACACCAACACTGTTCTAAAATGTATCAGTCAAATAAAGAACTAAAAAAAAAAGTTCTTACAAGGAGTTCTCTCTGCTATGATGCCGTCTTTTTGTTTTACATATTCCACATTGCTCTGAGAACAATGAAAAGATTCTCCTCCTGGGCCCACCATTTCTTTAGACCCCTAATTCATATGCTTCCTCACAAGAAACCAATACATAAGTAAAAAACTACTTTCCATTCTTTCTGAATATCCTTCACATTTCGAATCAAAAGTAGAAATTTTAGCTCTACTAAAACTAACATTTCTTACTTCCTTGATAGTATCCTGTAATCATACTGAATCTACTAATCCATTTGGTTTGGGTTTTTTTAAAGATTTTATTTACTTATTTATTTTTAGAGAGAGGGGAAGGGAGGGAGAAGGAGATGGAGAGAAACATCAACGTGTGGTTGCCTCTCAGGCGCCCCCAACCAGGGACTTGGCCCGCAACCCTTGACTGGGAATCGAACCAGCTACCCCCTTTGGTTTGCAGGTCAGCACTCAATCCACTGCGCCATACCAGCCAGGGCTCCATTTGGTATTTTTAAGGAATACGTTTAGAAGAAGTACAACACACGTTAAGGAGAGTAGGAACATATTTAAACTACAGAAAACCCTTGCTATATAACAAGGGAAGAGGATTAGTAATATATATGAATACCTATTGTGTATCACATTTCACTGCAAATCATAATTTTTTCATAAACACTATAAAACAGGTAATGTTACCTATTTATAAAAAGTAAATGAGGAAAATCAACCTCAAAAAGTGGTTTACTTGTCCTGACCGGCATGGCTCAGTAGGTTGAGTGTCGTCTAGCAAAGCGAAAGGTTGCTGGTTTGATTCTCAGTCAGGGCACATGCCTGGGTTGTAGGCCAGGGTGAATGCAAGAGGAAACCAATGTTTCTCTCCCTCACTTTCTCCCTCCCTTCCCCTCTATCTAAAAATAAACAAACAAACAAACAAATAAATAAATAAAATCTTTAAAAATAACTGGTTTACTTACCTTGTGTCAGAGCTAATAAGGGGTTGATATGACTCAAGCAAAGATCTGCCTGGTCCTCAAAGTTGGTGACACTTTATCCCATGACAAAATGTCTCAATGGACACATTCTTCTTATAAAATTTCATTTTCATTGATGTTTCTTATTAGAAAAACAATTATAACCATTACCCTAAACAGCAGAATCTGTGGGATATAATCTAAAAGCAACTTTCTGTCCACCACTGTCCTTCGAAGTTATTCTGTGGCGACAGTTAATGTCCCTGAACTTTTATTTAGGGAGGTCTATGACTTTGGTCACTTTCAAATTATAAAAGTGATCTGAGTTTAGAAATTGAGAGATCCAGTGTAGTATAATATAATCATCACAGTTTTCCATTCAAGGTTATAGCTCCTCCCCGTCCCAGGCCAGCAGTAGGTGGTGCAAGGGGAGACTTCACCCTTCTGTCTTCCACCTGTGGTGTCTGTCACTGGAGGGCACATGCCCTAGGGTGGAGTGTCGAATGCTGGTCAGTCCACCATGCTATCAGGGATGCCGTGGGAGCTCTCAGCACTCAGGCCCTGGGGATCTCTAGGCAACAATGCCCTTGATGCAGCAAGAGGCATCCCCTCTGACAATCTAGTCATTTGTTCCCCCGCTTCACCCCATACCACGCTGATCCCGTTGGCTTTCTGGTCTATGGAAAACATGTACCCCTTGCCCAGAAGAATGTCGGGAGGGTGGGCCATCCTCCTGCACAGTAACCTCACTTTGCTGTGCTGGCAGAACAGCGAACCTTTCTCTTACCCAGGCACAAGTAAGACAGACATCTACCTGTGCCCCCCAAGCTCTCCAAGTTGTTACCACAAAGCCCCTGCACTTGAGGGAGAGCACTCCAACATGGCAGGGTCAAAGATGAGGAGAAACTCCTAGCACACAGAGAACTTGATTCAAAAACTCTTTTCTGATTTCCACCAACTCACTGCAAAAAATCTTCTAATTTTCGCCCTGGCCAGGGGGCTCAGTTGGTGGGAACATCGTCCTGCACGAAAGGTTATGGACTCGATCCCTAATCCCAGGAACACGCAGGGGGCAACCGATCAATGTCTGTGTGTGTCTCTCTCTAAAATCAGTAAATATATCTGCACATGGAATTAAAAAAAAACAAACTGTTCTAATTCCCAACTCCTGAATCTTTTCATACCAATGAAAATGGGGCAGGTGTTAGAAGTCACAAGATCCATTTTCTGGCTCTTTCTTTCGAAAGACCTGCATGGTGGTGTTACAACTCACTATACTGACTTAGGGCCAAACTAAGAATAAGAGAGCTCCATTTTAACACCTTACTATGTAATACACAGGGTGGGCAAAGTAGATTTACAGTTGTTTGTCTGGAAAATAATACAATAATTAAAACAATAATACAAGAATAAACTCTTTCAGTACTTATAACTATAAACCTACTTTTGCCCCATCCTGTATTTAATGTTTTTCTAAATTTCCCACAAAAAGCAGGAAGAAAATTCCATAATCCCACACAGAGGTAGCTACCGTTAACAGTTTACTGTACTGCTTTCCTTTCTGTAAAGAGTTTATTTGAAATCCGAAAAGTTTTAACTTTTTAAAACCTTGTACAAAAAGCCTCATTTAAATAATTTCTTTTGCGACCCACCTTCTGCACTATTTAAAAGCATGCCTTTTTCAAACACAAAATTCCCACTACACCAGTGTGCGGTGGCTTTCTAAAACCTGAGTCATTGACTCACTCCTCACACTCACAACCTGTAACGGCTCCCCGCTGCCGGAGACTAAGATCCAATCTTTTAAAATTAAGCAGAATCTATACGGCCCCCTATACCTGTCGCACCTCTAAATGAGATTTTAAACCGTGCATCCATCATATAAAAACCACACTACAGGAAAATGGGAACGTCGGGAGTTTCTGGGATTTGACCTGCTCTCAGAAGAGAAGTGCTTCGGAGTCTGGCCACAGCTCCAGCATGCCCCAGGGCTACAATGCTGAACTCACAAAGTGCAAAAGAGCAAAGGTCGTTAATCCTTCATTAACGTGGTAAAATCAAGCCCTGTTGGGGATCAGTCCCATGTGACTGCAAATAAAGCTCTGTCACCACGCACATATATTTACTGGCTCCACAAGCTCTGTCACAACTGCCAAAAAGTTAATCTAATACTCAAGAGCAGATTTATGGAAACGTTCAAGGCTTAAAAATGGATTTAGGGATTAATTTTGTAAAAGTTTCACACATAATTTGCCATCCATTCACAAAGAACACATTTAAAAATTTGTTTTAAAGGAATCTTTCAGCAAACAAAGTGAGAGACAAATTCCATTTAACATGCTACTAATAAAAAAGCATTCATAGTTGTTACCCAAAGAATTTTGCTTTTCTCAGAAGTTTATGTCATTAAAAACTCAAAGGATTACAGAAGTGCTTGAAGAAAGAAAATAATCAGTTCCCTCTTACAGCTGACAATAAACATATTCACTCAAAAAGTACACAAGAACAATGAGCGTGGGCAAATACTGATGCGTCTTTATGGACAACCGTGGGGGGCAAGTGTGCGCTCGTAGACACGCATATATGTGCAGAGATGTCGGAAAGATGTTCAGCAAAACAGTGGTTTCTGCTTTCTTCTTTTACTTTTCTCTGTTGTTCCAACTTTTTATAAATATGAGGACAGAAAAGAAGAATGCCGTTTGTGTTGCTGAACTATGGCACAGAAACCTACAGTAATCAAGACAAGTGCTACTGGCAGAAGGACAGACATGTAGACCAATGAAATGGAAATGACGGTTCTGAAATAAACACTTGCACCTGTGGTCAGCTGATTATCAACAAAGCTACCAAGGAAATACAATGGGGGAAAGCAGGGTCTCACGAACAAATTGTGTGGAGTCAACTGGACTTCCGTATACAAAAAGATGAACTTAAGAAATTCTCCTCACACAATATAAAAAAATTATTTAAAAACAGATCATAGGTATAAACATAAGAGCTAAAACTACAACTTTTAGAAGAAAACATGGAACTAAATCTCATGAGCTTGGGGTAGGCAAAGATTTCTTAAACACAGCGCCAAAAGCATGATTCTTAAAAAAAGAAAAAGAATAAAGATAAACTGGACTCCACCAAAATCCCAAACCCTTGCACCTCAAAAGATACCATTAAGAAAATGAAAAGACAAGCCACAGACTAGGAGAAAAATCTGCAAATCATGTATCAAATAAAGGACTTGGATTCAGAACATATTAAGAATTCTATCACCTCAGGAAGAAGATAACCCAATTAAAAGATTTAAATTAAAAAATTTGATAAGACATTTCACAAAAAAATATGCAAATGGCTTGAGAAGATGTCTGTCATTAATCATTAGGGAAGTGCAAGTTCAAATCACAGTGACACAGCACTGCACACCCACTGAAACGGCTGTGAGGCAAAGCTGACGGCGAGTGTTGGATTCAGAGAACTGAAACGCTCACTCTGCTGTTGGGATGTAAGATGAGATTGTCTGGACAATGAAGTATCAGTTTCTTTAAAAATTATACATGAATTTATCATGTGACCCAACACCTCCATTCCTAGGCATCTACCCAAAAGATATGCAACATAAGGCCACACAATTACTTGCACACAAATGTTCACAGTGGCTTATTCATGGCAATCGAGAAGCAGAAACAATCTAAATGTCCATCAACTGGTGGATGGATAAATAAAACGTGACATATCCATATAAAGGAATACTACTCAGCAACAAAATAAAACAAATCAGTGATACACTTAACAAGGATGGGACTCACAACATTAAGTGAAGGCAGCCAGACACACACACACACACACACACACACACACACACACACACCCCATACTTGTGTATCATATGACTACGTTTTTAAGAAATGTCCAGAAGGAAAGTCCAGAGAGATAGAAAGTGGCTCCCTGGGGTCGGGGGTGGGAATGAAGATGGAGTATGACAGAGGACAGGAACTTATCGTGTTGATAAACACATTTCAAAACTAGACCACGGTCCAGGAAATTCCTATTCCAGAGATTAAAAAAAGAAAGCAGGATTGTCCAAAGTCTAACCAGGAACTCTCTTTAGACAGAAATCCAGCAAGACCATATCTGAACACAAGGGGCGAAGGCCTGAAGATAAACTCATGTACACTTTAACCCAAGTGAACGGAATAAATGAAGTTGATTTCTCTGTACTTTTGAAAACAACTTGGTAAATATGTTTATGAAACACCAGAATATATTAAATATTTAAATGTATTGACTACAAGCAATGAATAGTTAGTTCCTGGCAGTCTCTTTTCCTGTATTGTCAGCTGTCTTATGAAAAGGTTACTTACAGCTTCCTGTTTACAGAGCATGAGGGAGAGGGTGCATGTGAAAATCAGGTTCAGTCAATTAGTTAACAAGGCTGGATGTGTAACGTAACTTGCTACAAGGGAAAGAACTGCCTGGGATAGATCGTCTTTGCGCACCTGTGCAGCAGCCCTACTTTATGACTTGAGGACAGTGTCCTATAATACTATCAACCAGTTACACATTTTTAAAACCTGTTCATTCGTCTCTTTTTTAAACTTTTTAAACAGATTTTAATCATTTAATTTTAGAGAGGGGAGGGGAGGGAAAAAAGGGGAGAGAAACATCAATGTGTGAGAGAAACATCCATCAGTTGCCTCTCACATGTGCCCCAACTGGGGACTGGCCCACAACCCTGGAATGTGCCCTGCCCAGGAATCGAACTGGAGACCTTTTGCTTTGCAGGATGATGCCCAACCAACTGAGCCACGCTGGTGAGGACCA